>NC_143019.1:85490022-85790022 GCF_055824585.1 Amblyomma mixtum | reverse complement strand
TTATGATGATGACGACGGCTGACAAGGTGCGCAGGAACCAGCCGTGTTCCATCTCCCTTTGGAAACGTCTTTTATATTCATTCCTTTTATTTTTCTCCATTTACTAAAACACTGCGAATGCCTAATTCTTCATATTAATTTCGAACCAGATATTTTTGGCGAGCAGTTCTCCGATGAGGACACTGACGAGAAAGGTACAAGTTCTCGTATAGCACATACCTAAATACAATCGGCGAATTTTACCCATGAGTCCAGTGCCTCGATAGAACCTCCATATTATTTACAAAAAAGCCTTTCAAAGCGAGTTCGCCCAGATTTTAGATCAGCTAAATGACTCCACCGCGGCCCCCACCACTGTCACAGTCAACACGAAGGAAAACAAACGTAATGAAAAAGGCAAAGTGTAAATCAAACCAAGTGAGAAGAAATGATTGCGTTTCTTTTCGTGAAGGTGCTGGAATATCTGAATAGTCGCCATAAATAAAATGATCAACCAGCAAATTTATGGAGGTCCGCCATTCAATGTATTTGGAAGTGGTGAACGCAGTTTTCACTATCGAGAAGCAATGAAATTACACGCCCGACAAATCAAATTAAAAGCCCCTGTTCAATGAAGTACGATTTCCTTCACCAGAAAATCGACCGCCCATGTTATATGTCTCGCAATAAAAACTTTTCCACATTAATAAATTAAGCCACTAATGAAGCCATGTTAATAGTAGATCACATCACATCACTTTATTTTCCTTAAAGACCCTTTGCGGGGTGTTACATAAGGGGTGGGCTTTTAAGAAGTACAGGTGTTCAATGCAGTCATGAATGTTCCAGGGCAGGTGATGGCAGCGATATCGTGGGGAAGGCCGTTCCAGTCAACTGCTACTCGGCAAAAAAAATGAATTAGAGAAAACAGTAGTACGGGCACGTGGGCGCAAAACTTGAAGAGGATGATTGATGCGATGGGATCTGCGCGGCGGAGGGGCGCAGATGTAGGGTTCTTGTCTGAGTGGCGAATAAAAAAACTTGTGGAATAAGACGAGACTGGCAGATAATACATTACGATTCATATTCTACGTGATTATAAGCATCGTGCATCAGTTTGACAGATGCTAGAAAGTACTGTTTATTTTTTGCCTTCAGGTAGAATTGTTTTATATTATTTGCAAGTAGTTCCGGCAAATTATATTTTGTCTAATTAAGCTTGCATGCGGCGCGAAATTATAAAATTACACAAAACAAAGGGCTCGTGACGAACTTACTTGCTTTCCGCTGCTCTAAATATAGAACATGTTTTATAAAATTTCAGGATTATGCGGGAAAAAGAACCAGGTTAACAAGAGATATTCGTGAGAGTGTGCTGTTCAGATTGTGACATATTTTTAAATCAAATTTGTTGTGGTTGCTTTGACATCAGTGCCTTACACATAGCCCCCTAATTCATTTTTGGTTTGGTTTGGTTCATGGGGTTTAGCGTCTAAAAGCGACTCAGGCTATGAGGGACACTGTAGTGAAGGGCTCCGGAAATTTCGACCACCTGGGGTTCTTAACATGCACTGACATCGCACAGTACATGGGCCTCTAGAATTTCGCCTTAATCGAAATTCGACCGCCGTGGCCGAGATCGAACCCGCGTCTTTCGGGTCAGCAGCCGAGCGCCGTAAGCACTGAGCCACCACGCCATTTTTGTATATTACGGTCGCCAGGAAACAAACCACACTGTCTAATCAAGCAAGAGCTCCATACCTCTGCCCAAAAATGAATTATACACATCATGTTAGCTGTACGCGACCTGGATACTATGCCAAGCAGGTTGTCCGACCCCTTCACCCCCCCTACCCGCCCCCTTGCGAAAAAAAGGGGAAAAATGTCACAGATGTGAGTTGAAATTTTTTGTCTCCTAAGAAATTAACGAAAACGAGGAATAGGTGTTAGCGTTTCGTCCTTTGTGTCCGTAAGTTACAACGCGTGTTGTTCTCCTTAAGATTTAGGGTGAAATGATTACTGTGGTCCCGAAATCAAGGTACCCACGCATTTTTGTTAAGTGTCAGTCAGCGGATAATACGCTCGTTTTTCCGAACAATAATATCCATGTCGCGTTTGAGCTCAAGTGCCGCCGGCTAACCACTGGTGATACAATGGTTGGAAGCTTTCCCCTGGCGTGGTGACCAGTTTTTCGGGGCGAAATGTTTGGAAAATTGGTCTATTACCCCGCCTTGTATACGCGATAAACACCTTCCACCATGGTGGCCTTTACCCAATGCTGTCTTTGCGCTAATAAAACTCAGCAAAGCCGTCATTATTATCAGTAAAACAGCGAGTTGAGCGAGGTGGTACATACCTGTAGAACAAAACAGCGCAGCAACAGGGACAAGAGAGAAGACGGGACAGCCGCTAACTAGCAAGTGAAAGTTTACTGAAAAGGAAGAAATAAAATGTCAGCTTTTGCAACCAAGACGGAGCTTGAGTTCCACCAGCCACACTGATAGGCTGTGAACTTCAGTAATGGTGGTCAAGATAAAATAGTTCACAGTCATTAATGGGGATTAATGGGGTGCTTAACCATGCGTCACGATTTTTGTAAAATGAAATGCTTCGCCGATTTCTCTAGTTAGTTTATCTTTGTGGTTGTACAAGATCTTAATATCGTTGAAAAGTGGAGTACAGGCGGTCAAATCTTCAGCTGGCGTGCGTGACGCCCGCGTTTTCCATGCTCCTGCAGCTTATGACGGAGCACATTTGCGAAAATATCAAATCTAAGCAAGGGCTTACTAAGGCCATGCTTAGTGTTGAGCTTTCCGCAAGTTTGTTTTGTAGTAAAGCGCAGGAGCGCAGCAAAAGCGGCCGTCACGCATGCCAGCTAAAGATTTCGCCGGCTGTACATGGTTCTGCAGTAGGCCTTGAGGTGTTACGACGGCATTCTATGTAGTGCGAGGCTAGGTTTGAGGAAGGGGCCCTTTCCGAAGGAAGGTGCCTGAAAACCCGCTTCCGTGCACACTATACTCCTTTGGAAGGGGCGCCTTTCTCAAAGCTCGCCTTGCACAACAAAGAATGTCGTCTTAACGCCTCAAGACCTACTGCAGAACCATGTACTCCACTTTTTAACGATACTAAGATCTTGTAGAATCAATTAGATGAACTAACTAGAGAAATCAGCGAAGCATTTCACATTAACAAAAACCGCGACACATAAGAACCCGATTCTTCCACGATTAAGATTGTGAACTCTTCTATCTTGACCACCATGACTGAAGTTGACAGCTTATAGGCGTTGTTGGTGCAGCTCAGGAGCGCTCAAGGTTGTAAAAGAGCATATTATACGTGTTCCTTTTCAATAAATTGTTAGTTTCTGGTTAGCGCCTGTCCCGTCTTCTCTCTTGTCCCTGTTGTTGCGCTGTGTTCTTCAAGTATCATCATTATCAGTATTCTTGTAACTATAGGACGTTCTTATCTTTCTTCCCATCAAAATTCTTCAGAGTAAATTCCGTAAATTAAATTTGTGGAAGCAAAGCAGTGGTGCTCCATTTTGTTCAGTTAATATACTTAAAGATATTAATGCGCCACATCTTCCGATTGCTAGCATTATACAAAATGCAAGGGTCTTACATAATCGTTTTCTGGATGTCTGAAATAGCGCCGAGTTCTTCAAAGCTCATTCTATCTCACGTGTATCTCATGTGTTTCTTGTGTTTTCATTTTTTCGGCTACAGGAGTGCCCATGATCTTATGGTGGACGACTTATTCATACCGAAAGGCACCGTGGCCTTTTTGAACCTTTGGGCCGTCAGCAACAATCCCTCAGTGTGGAAAAACCCTTATTTTTTTGACCCATCTCGATTCTTGATGGAAGACGGGACCCTCATGTCGAAAAAGCCAGAGGACCATGTGGCATTTTCCGTAGGTGAGTAAAGTATTGGAGCGAGAGTTCTGACACAACAATGCGCAGTGAGTTGCATTATAAGCAGAGATCAGCCAAGTCGAAAACGTGGGCAGAAGTATATGCTGGCAGATCTGCATATTATAAAAAAAAGCGAATGAAAGATGACCCCTCCAACAGCACAACTGAATTGTAGGAGGTGATATATTAATATAGTTTCTCAGGTGTAAGATGGGTACTGGGATGGTTAGAGTACTGTGCGCCGGCGGTAGACACAGAGACACAGGCCTCGTAGCCACAGAGGTCGAGCACCACGAGCACACACCCAAAGTGATGGCAATGCCGCTCAACACGACGGTCAGAAGTTCGTCGTCGTCTTCGCTTCAACAGGAACTTCTTCGTGTTTCCACACCTTGAGCCATGAGCCTCTCCTCGCTGCAGCGGATTTTCAACACCTGGCATTTCCTTGGAGTGTGCGGATGTGCAGTTCGAGGCAATGTGAGGTGTCCATGACCCTTTTGCGCTGCAGGATACCGCGGCTAAATCTTTATTTATGCCGATCGGGGCTTTCGATATCCAACCTTTGTGAGTCTTGTGGCGAAATTGAGTCTATAGAACAGTTTTTCCTCTCCTGCCGGCGGCTCGCTGCTCTCCGTAGAATTTTCTTGGAGATCCCCCTCGCTCGGCTTGGGCTTCCTCTATCTATTCCGATTCTCTTATCCTTCGGGGCAAGCGCCAAGGGATATGCCCTGAAACCAGTGTTCGATTCTATTCACAATTATATAATTTCATCTGGTAGATTCCTCTGCTAGAATGTGAATTCACAACTTTTCTTTCTCCGTATTTTTTGTATTGTACAAATTCTAGCTCTGTGTCCCAAATTTTAGATTTAATTATACTCCATTCCCTGTACATGAGTGCGTTTGTATCCGCTATGCACCCTGGCCAATCCCCCGCCGTGGGTATGTGCCATTCAGCCCGAGGACATCATCATCATCATCATCAAGAGGAGCCATCCTGGCGACTTACGGCGTAGGTGGGATGGCCGGGTCATAATACGGCTTTAGGCGCTGGACGTGAACAGTCTCGCGTCCGCGCCGGCGAAGATCAGGAGACGGCATCAGCGGTTCCACCTCGTAATTAACAGGCGAGGTGCGTTCCACAACTCGGTATGGGCCGTGAAACTTTGAAAGAAGTTTCGAGGAGAGGCCCGGAGTACTGGATTGAATCCAGAGCCACACGAGGCTACCAGAAGAAAAGTGCGGGGACGTGTGATGGCTGTCGTGGCGGGATTTCCGACGGTATTGGGCCTCAGTTGTGAGAGAACGGGCGATTTGGCGACACTCTTCTGCGTGTCGTGCAGCTTGCGAAATAGGAGTACACTCAGATGCGTCAGGCTGGTATGGGAGAATGGTATCGAGTGGAGCAGAAGGATGACGGCCGTAAAGAAGATAGAACGGTGAGAAGCCGGTAGTCGACCGCGTTGCGTTGTTGTAGGCGTACGTCACATACGGAAGGACGAGATCCCAATTGGAATGGTCTGATGAGACGTATATAGAGAGCATATCGCCGAGGGTACGGTTAAATCTTTCTGTAAGGCCGTTAGTTTGCGGGTGATAGGCAGAGCTTGTTCGGTGAATGATGTTGCACTGGCGGAGCAAGGCTTTGACAACTTCCGATAAGAAAACGCGGCCTCTGTCACTCAGCAGTTCGCGCGGTGCGCCGTGGCGAAGAATGAACCGTCGCAAAATGAAGGAGGCTACGTCAGACGCTGAGGCGGATGGAAGGGTGGCGGTTTCTGCATACCTCGTCAAGTGGTCAACGGCGACGATAGCCCAACGGTTACCGGCTGCAGTGTAGGGAAGAGGTCCATACAAATCAATGCCTACGCGGTCAAATGGGCGCGGTGGGCAAGGTAGCGGCTGCAACTCGCCTGCAGAACGGTGAGCAGGGGGCTTGCGACGTTGGCAGGGCAGGCATGAGGGAATGTGCTTAAGGATGAAGTTATACATTCCGCGCCAGTAGTAACGCAGCCGGATCCGATTGTATGTTTTGAAGACTCCTGCGTGTCCGTATTGTGGGTCAGCGTGGAAATAATCACAGACTGGCGAGCGGAGATGGCGAGCAACAACTAATAACCACTTGCGACCATCTGCGCTGTAGTTGCGGCGGTAAAGGAGATTGTCAAGGATGGCGAAGTGAGGAGGTTCGCGACGGAGAGCGCGTGATGGAGAAGCCGCCGTAGGGTTAGAGAGGAAATCAAGCAGAGACGCAATCCAAGGGTCCATGCGCTGCGGTGAAGGCATGTCGTCGATGTGAAGCAACGGAGGGGAGTCTTCGAGTGTTGAGAGGCCGGCGAGCTCAACCGGAAGGGGGCAGCGAGAAAGGGCGTCAGCATCTTGATGCTGGCGCCCGGTGCGATAAACTACGCGGGCGTCGTATTCCTGCATACGAAGAGCCCATCTTGCGAGGAGGCCGGAGGGGTCTTTCAGTGAGGATAACCAGCAAAGCCCATGGTTTCCGTCACGACGTCAAAGGGACGACCATAGAGATAAGGGCGGAATTTGGTAAGAGCCCAAACGATAGCCAAACACTCTTTTTCCGTTACTGAGTAATTGGACTCTGCCTTCGTCAGGGTGCGGCTTGCATAGGCGACAACGTACTCAGCAAAGCTAGGTTTGCGCTGCGCGAGTACAGCCCCGAGACCAACACCACTGGCGTCGGTGTGGTCCTCGGTAGGGGCCGTCGGGTCGAAATGGCGCAGGATAGGTGGTGCGGTCAGGATGCGGCGTAAGGTATAAAACGCGTTGTCGCATGCGGGTGACCACTGTGAAAAGTCGGAGCTCCTGGATACGAGTTGTGTTAAAGGGGCAGCAATCGATGCAAAGTTTCGAATAAACCTACGAAAGTAGGAACACAGGCCAAGGAAGCTGCGCAGTTCTTTGACAGATGTAGGCTTGGGAAAAGCAGCGACCGCACGAAGTTTGGCTTGGTCTGGAGAAACGCCTTCCTTGGAGACAACGTGCCCTAAGATAGTGAGTTTACGAGCGGCAAAACGGCATTTCTTCAACTTTAGCTGCAAACCGGCCTCAGAAAGGCAGTTCAAGACGTGCCTCAGGCGATGAAGGTGGGTGTCAGAATCCGCAGAAAAGACGACAATGTCGTCGAGGTAGCAGAGGCATACCTTCCATTTTAATCCCCGCAAAATGGTGCACATCATCCTCTCAAATGTTGCACGCGCATTGCAAAGGCCGAATGGCATAACAGTAAATTCGTATAAGCCGTCGGGGGTTACAAAAGCGGTTTTGGGGCGATCGGCCGCTTCCATGGGGACCTGCCAATATCCGGAACGAAGATCGAGGGAAGAAAATAGTTCGGCCCCTTGCAAACAGTCCAAAGCGTCATCGATGCGCGGAAGAGGGTAGACATCCTTCCGTGTAATCTTATTAAGGCGGTGGTAGTCGACAAAAAATCGGATGGAGCCGTCTTTCTTCTTGACCAGCACAACAGGCGAAGCCCAAGGGCTACTGGAGGGCTGGATCACGCCGTCTTGGAGCATTTTATCAACTTGCTTTTCGATAGCATGGCGCTCGGTGGCAGATACACGATAGGGGCGCTGCCGCACTGGTGCGTGGTTGCCGGTGTCGATACGATGGGTGACCGTTGAAGTTTGGCCCATGGAACTCCGATGACAGTCGAAGGAGGAGCGGAACTGGTGAAGGAGGTTAAGAAGCTGCGTCCGTTGCGGGGAAGGAAGATCGGTGGCGATAGAGCGAAGGAAGAGGTCTGTAGCGGAGGAATCAGGCGCAGAAGATGGAGGGCTGAGCGCAGTCATGGCTAGATGAGGCGAATCGGCGGGGTCCTAAAAGGGAGAATGGACGCAATAGATTGTACACTGCCGAGACATTCGCCATGGCGCAAAGCAGTAGGGAAGGAAAACGGGTTAGAGACCCATAGCACGGAGAGGCCAGCAGAAATAGTGAGCAAAGCTTAGGGCAGCGGGAGGGACTTGCGGCGCAGGAAAGTGCAGGCCGGCGTGAAGAGAACAACGTCATCACAAACAGAGTCACAAGAGAAGCTTACAAGCGCAGTGGAGCTGGGAGGAAGGACGATGTCTTCGGTGACGACGGCTTTAGCGCAGGGAACAGAAGGAGCAGCGTCTGGCGAGGCATTAGGCAAAGCGGAGAACCCAACTTCTGCGCGAGCGCAGTCGATGACAGCTTCGTGACGCGACAGGAAATCCCACCCTAAAATTAAATAATGTGAGCAAGAAGGCAGCACGACGAACTTGATGTAGTATAGCAAACAAGGTAAGGGGAATGAGGGGCTCGTTATAAATATGAGAGAAGCCAACAGCCACAGAAACCAAGGGGCACAGGGGATTTTTTTAATTAATTTATTTATTTCGCGGTGTTGATTAGTTTAGAATATTACTGAATATGTTATCGCTTAAAGCTAATTGATTAGAAAAGCAGAAGAAAAAACAACCACATGCCGCCAGTGGGATCCGAACCCACGACCTCCGAATTACGTGTCCGGTGCTCTACCTCTGAGCTACGGCGACGGCTGTCAATTCTTCTGCTTTCGGGGGTATTTATGTTTACAAATAACCTAACCTTGAGAGTGTTCATCAGCGCCACCCACGTACGTAAGCGGCGGACGTAAAACGTCCCGAGTTACCGCTGGTGTGACGTAGAACGTCATCGAACGGCGAGGGTGGAAGCTGTGTGAGAACCCTCTTATGCTTCCTATGGCATCAAGGCTGCCAGAACCGAGGCCCTCGCTAAGCAATTAAGCAAACAAGGTAAGGGGAATGAGGGGCTCGTTATAAATATGAGAGAAGCCAACAGCCACAGAAACCAAGGGGCTCAGGGGATTTTTTTAATTAGTTTATTTATTTCGCGGTGTTCATTAGTTTAGAATATTACTGAATATGTTATCGCTTAAAGCTAATTGATTAGAAAAGCAGAAGAAAAACAACCACATGCCGCCGGTGGGATCCGAACCCTCGACCTCCGAATTACGCGTCCGGTGCTCTACCTCTCAGATACGGCGACGGCTGTCAATTCTTCTGCTTTCGGGGGTATTTATGTTTACAAATAACCTAACCTTGAGAGTGTTCATCAGCGCCACCCATGCACGTAAGCGGCGGACGTAGAACGTCCTGAGTTACCGCTGGTGTGACGTAGAACGTCATCGAACGGCGAGGGTGGAAGCTGTGTGAGAACCCTCTTATGCTTCCTATGGCATCAAGGCTGCCAGAATCGAGGCCCTCGCTAAGCAATTAAGCAAACAAGGTAAGGGAAATGAGGGGCTCGTTATAAATATGAGAGAAGCCAACAGCCACAGAAACCAAGGGGCACAGGGGATTTTTTAAATTAATTTATTTATTTCGCGGTGTTGATTAGTTTAGAATATTACTGAATATGTTACCGCTTAAAGCCAATTGATTAGAAAAGCAGAAGAAAAAACAACCACATGCCGCCGGTGGGATCCGAACCCACGACCTCCGAATTACGCGTCCGGTGCTCTACCTCTGAGCTACGGCGACGGCTGTCAATTCTTCTGCTTTCGGGGGTATTTATGTTTACAAATAACCTAGCCTTGAGAGTGTTCATCAGCGCCACCCACGTACGTAAGCGGCGGACGTAGAACGTCCTGAGTTACCGCTGGTGTGACATAGAACGTCATCGAACGGCGAGGGTGGAAGCTGTGTGAGAACTTTCTTATGCTTCCTATGGCATCAAGGCTGCCAGAACCGAGGCCCTCGCTAAGCAATTAAGCAAACAAGGTAAGGGGAATGAGGGGCTCGTTATAAATATGAGAGAAGCCAACAGCCACAGAAACCAAGGGGCACAGGGTATTTTTTTAATTAATTTATTTATTTCGCGGTGTTGATTAGTTTAGAATATTACTTCATATGTTATCGCTTAAAGCTAATTGATTAGAAAAGGAGAAGAAAAAACAACCACATGCCGCCGGTGGGATCCGAACCCACGACCTCCGAATTACGCGTCCGGTGCTCTACCTCTGAGCTACGGCGACGGCTGTCAATTCTTCTGCTTTCGGGGGTATTTATGTTTGCAAATAACCTAACCTTGAGAGTGTTCATCAGCGCCACCCACGTACGTAAGCGGCGGACGTAGAACGTCCTGAGTTACCGCTGGTGTGACGTAGAACGTCATCGAACGGCGAGGGTGGAAGCTGTGTGAGAACCCTCTTATGCTTCCTATGGCATCAAGGCTGCCAGAACCGAGGCCCTCGCTAAGCAATTAAGCAAACAAGGTAAGGGGAATGAGGTGCTCGTTATAAATATGAGAGAAGCCAACAGCCACAGAAACCAAGGGGCACAGGGGATTTTTTTAATTAATTTATTAAATTGTAGTATAGTGTGTCCTGGATTCGAACTCGAGCGGTGCATGCTGCTAACGGCGTAATCGGCTGTGCGCTGGCCGTGCGCAGCGTTAGTCCCGAAACTGGCGTCTTAACTTTCTTTAAAGAAGTAGATAACTTTTCGTCCATTACCGAATTCGCTGCACCGGTGTCTATCAGAGGTGTTTAATCACAAACAGTTCTGTATCTAGGCAATAGTGATATTCATTGCACTTTTTTAGTATGAATTAAGCATTCTTTGTCGCTTGTTGCGTCATCGTGTTTCTTCTAAATTTCGCCCGTACCCTCTGGCGTGCACGCTTACAATTTTTGTTTGTTAATTTAGAGCTCTAGTGAGTTTGCATTACAGCAGCGCAGTGAGGCCTTCGTAGACCCGGTTAAAGTCCTAATCTTAAGAGGAGCAATGAGTTGAGTGTCTCACTTTGAACGGCCATGAATGTAAAAAAGAGGATGACCAATTCGGCACATTGTAATTAAGCCATTATCCTATCCAAGGAATCTCTCTCCGTGAACAATGAATCTCAACACTGCAACATCATCTGGGCTCCCGGCCATTAGGGACTCCATAGCAATGAGTTATCCGATCAGGCGGCCCCACCACTGCCTCTCCGGGCACTCACAATTGCTTTGCAAGCCTACACCAAGCCTACCCAATTTCTGATTACACTCAAAGGCATCACTACATTTTAGAAGGACCGTCACCGTCGCTTTCCTCAACCCTGTAAGGCTCTGCGGAGAGCAGACGAACGGCTCCTTCTCAAAGTTTTAATGCGAAAGCTTTTATGGCTTATACTCGCAGTGTCCGTCCGTGCGCTGGAATCGTGTCAACTGTGGCCTCTCCTCCGCTTAGCTGCCAACCTCCTCCCCTCCTTAGCAACCGGCAAGCCAGTGGGGGGCGCAGCTGTGCATACCAACCGTGACGTCGCACAGTAGCGGTAGAATGAACGCGCGCGTGTCGGCGGTCGCAGCTGCACCGCCGCTCCTTCGCTGCAATCGCCAGACGTCTCGTTAGTGAGTGAGACGCATGGCTCCGAAGCGGCCCAGTGATACCGTGCCAAGCTTTTCGGTAAAGTGGTAGCGGGCGCCGGATTCCCGCAACACCAAACGCCAGAAAAACAAGCAGCGAATGCGCATGCGCCGACTGAACGTCACCAGATGCGAAAGCAAGGGAGGCAGAACGCACGGGGCTTTTTCCAAGCACACTTTCGAATTTCCAAGGTGTCTTTGGTAATTTTTTAAAAATACAATGCTGTGCGCGGCAGTATTCAAATACTTAAATTCAGAAATTCTGGGACGTTTTCCACATGGTCTGGGCCTGCCCTTCCAATCTCCACCCTTCCCAGCCGTTCATCTGCCAACCTTCTCTGGAGGCTTGGGAGGGGGCGCTGCTCAGCTGCCATGACCTACAGTCCCAACGGATCTTGGTCGCCAGGGCACGAGCATTGGGGCTCCAGAATAGGAGTTCCGCCTCGATATTTGAGGATCTGGGCCATTAGAGCTTGGGTCCAAACACCTCCTTGCATACGGTCAATAAATGTTTGCCACCGCCACTACCAAAGTGTAAACCAATGATCTAGCGCACCTAATTCGCCTTTGGCCGTAGTACGCAAATGTACGTTCTATTTTTTTTTTTTGTATAACGCAGGGAAGAGGTCTTGCCCGGGAGAGCCGTTTGCCCTCATGGAGATCTTCTTGCTACTCACCTTGCTTCTGCAAAAATATCACGTCCTGCTTGGTCAGACGCTCGACTTCGACGTTGAAGACAATAATTTTATTCATAACAAGCTTGAGCGTGTGAAGCTCCGGTTTGTGCTCCGTCGTGCCTGAAAAATTGGATCTGGGCAACGCTGTGCCAGTGATTATAGCGTCCCTAATAGCTTCTACTTCGGAACGACTGACTGCTTTGGCCAAACTGTGAAAGCATGATAAGTGAATACATCGGGAAAACAGGATTATTTGGTTCCTTATTGAGCTAACTAACGTCCTTTTAAGGTTTTTGTAGCTCTCTAGTATTAGTATCTCTGCGCCGTCCCATCTCGTGTGTCAGAGACGCCACGTGTGATGTTTTGCTTTTGTATTTACGGTTTATAATTTGATTTTGGGATATATGGATTTTTTAAATAGGCTATATAAACAGTACAATCGAAGAATGTGGGAATGTAAGGTGTAAAAGATAAGTTTTCCTCATGAAGCTAGTTCTAGACAACCATATTTTGTTAGTGAGCTACGAGGAAATAAATATGAGCATCTAAGCTATTTCGCACTTTATTCTTGTTTATTTGTTCTTTTTTTCGTGTATCCCCGTGAGCTTAGGTATCTTCTCAGCTCCACTTGCATCTTTCCAAACCGTTGTTGCTCCAGTACTCATGCTGCTGCTTTTTTCAAGAGTCTGCTGGTAAGAGACTGGCTTGCAAGATTGGTTTAGAGGATTTCCGACAAATTAAAGATTCTACGGCAGGATGAAAAGTCAGTGATTGGATTATTCCTCGCTTTAAATCCGTTCATAAACGTAACATTCTTTGATCCTCTGAGGTATAAGGTTGGCTTGATACAGTTGATATTTTCATTATCGCATGTCGCAAAGCTGAGTGAACCGCGTGTCACTCGTGCGTAAAACGTTGCGGTCGAGAATAGAAAGTATAGGCAATGAGGAAAACGCAAGCGGTTGAAACATTCTTGTAAAGGTATGTGTGCAAATCCTCCTAGCCTCAAAGCTTATCTTCAGTTGAAAATATTTGAAAGTAAATGTGGGGCAGACGTGTTTCGAAACTATTTTTTTCGAAGGACGATCAATGAGTGGAGCAGCTTAATTGCAGGCGTTGGTTAATGCTCCACTTAGGACCGGTTGTGCGCATTCTTTTTGGACTTATCACACTATGAGATATTCATGTCACTGATTGAAATATTTTCTTCTGGTGCAGGAGAATTTTCAATAAAACAATATTGTGAATAAATGTACTGTGAAATATCTGATTTTCAGCATTTCTCGCCATCGAGGGCTATGGTAACCTTGAAGTTACTGAATTAGGTGTGTAGAGCATTCCAAGGTCGATGAAAATGGTGATAGTTAAACTATTTTAGTGGCTGTCAGCCAGATGATTACACAGTTGAAAGGGCATACTGTCTGCCGCGTTTGCTATTTGACCTCTTCCGAAAGCTTGGTATCCATGGCTGCTTTATCGACACGAGGAGCCGCCGCCTTAACCTGTTTCTTCTATAGCTTCGCAGCGCGCTGATCACCCCTCGGCTCACTTGGTTCATTAGACGTCGCACCATTTGGGCGACCATGTACAGTTTTCTCTGGCAAAAATTTTCAACATAGGAAAACTGTAAGACACTGCTGTGAAAATACTGAAAGGGTAAATGGTCCATATGCTGATATGTAGCGAAATTTTTTTTTTAAAGCGTTTCTATCGATCTCATCGAACAGTTAAGCCTACCGTTAAAAATCAATGCCCTGCGCTTTTGACGACAGCGAAAACGTGAATACAAAATGAAATGCAAGACTGCAGTCAGGTGATAGGTGATCTGCGGGGAAGGACGTGCACTGGGGTGCTGTTTGGGGCCCTGGGCGCTCGGAAGAGGCCTCCTTTCAGCGCGAGACATAAAACATTTTCGTAGCCAGAGGACCAAAGGTGTTTGCGTGTTACAAATTCTAAAACTATGGTTTATGGGCGTTAAACGACCCAAAGCAACTCAGGCTAGGAGGGACGCCGTAGTGAAGGGCTCCGGAAATTTGGACCCCCTGGGGCTCTGTAACGTGCACTGACATCGCACAGTACATGGGCTTCAAGAATTTTGCCTCCATCGAAATTCGACCACCGCGGCCGGGATCAAACCTGCGCCTTTGGGGTCAGCAGCTGAGCGCCGTAGCCACAGAGCCATCGCAGCAGCGCTGTAAATTCTAAAAGCTGGTATGCGTATTACTACCAGCCGTCTAAAAATGCAACCAGGCACCTAAGAGGAAAAGTTAAAACTTAATTATGATGAATTAGCCAGTTTTATTGTAACAGAATTCACCTGCTTTCTGATTTCGGCCAACACAACAATACTCTGCGTTATAAGCCGTCTTCATGGCTCGAAAAATGTATTTTTAAAAATTAGTGGCACGCTTCTCTGAAACATTTTTGTATGTGTGCCTTTGTGTATGTGTGTATGCGCGTGAAGTTTCAAAATAGAACAAATTTTGTTAGAAAGGATTGCAAATAAACTATTCCTTTGTGCCAGCTTCTATCCTAAGAAAAAATTGAGCTTGAGTGCAAAATGCGTGGCGTCATCCTCTGTACTCTGTGGGCAAAGATGACAATGTTGGTTGCTCTCATTCGAGCTCAGTTTACAGCTAACAGCGAACTTTCAAGTTGCAAAGCAAGATGCAGCTAAAACTTCCGCACGCAGCCGCAATTGTTTTAAAGTGCTCTGGTTGCCTCTTTCGTTGTAAACGTAAAGGTTAAGACAGCGTGGCAGGAGACTTAACTGAAAGACAGGAAGGTAAGAAAACTGCTTATAAATATAACTGTGGGCATATACATTTTTTCTAATTTCTTGCTTTCCTTCGCTTCTTTTCATCTGTTCTCAGGATGCTGGACGGAACACGAAACATCAAATTACCCAATTAGTTTGGGAAAACTTGTAGATGGGCTAGATGATGCATAAATTTTTGTAATAAAATATTAGCGCAGAAAGAGGCACTCACGAAAGAGCCTAGATAGACAACGACACTCGCCAGCCATACCATTGTCAAATGTTTCTTCTGGCCATGCTCTGCTTAACAGCTCTCGAGCGCAAAGCGCGGTTTATAGTCTGTGTCCACAGGGATTGCGTCAAGTTAGCCGCAAGGCGGTTACTGGCACGCAGCTTCTTAGCCAGCCATCCAGGATGCAACGCGTAACACTGAACACGCAAATGGTCCTGGCACCTTTTCACTTGTCGCCACAGCTCTGACCTTAAAATCTAGAAGTTTTGCAGAACTATCTTTCGAAGAAGAAGGGTTCTATTATATGTGTAATTCTCCGATTTCATGGTCTTAAGCCAACATGTATGCTTCCATCATTCTTGGCGTAACTTGCCGTGCAAGACACGAAATATCTGCCTTATAAAGGGTATAGTGACAGTGTATTTGAGGGCCCTTTGGGGAGTGTTGGGACCGCCTTCGGGTGTTTTTAAACGCTTTTTGAAGCTTTGGAGCTCAGAGCTGGGTCAACAAGTGCAAATGTGGCAAGACCAATTGGGTGTTCTGTGTCACGCATCGGATCCCGAATAGATGGCTGAGATCACGGTACCAGCGATTAACAGCCTTGAGGCTAACTTCATAAAATCCCTGTATGCAGAGACTAAAGATAGGCTTGCGCTCGACAGTGGTTAAGCAAAGCAGGATACAACAAGAGAAAGATTTGACATTCGTTGCCGATGTGGGGGTGCTAGTGCACGTGCTTGCCTTTTTCGGCCTGTTCCTGAGCGCCTCTTTGTGCGCTATTATTTTATTCTAAAGATGTTGCCAGACTAGATCAGAACCCAGCCTGGAATTGGAGGAATGCTATCTTTCAGGCACATCCCCACGTGAGGCAGTCTTGTATAACGGTGGCACCTGCATCCAGGTTCGCATTGTAGTCCAAACCCATGTACATTGCACTGTAAAAAAAAAGAAAGGAAGAAATCCTTCACGCGAGCTCAGCAGACAATTATTACAGAAATGGGCATCACTGAGCAAACAGTTATACTCCGCGTCTTTAAGGTTCCCATACGGCGAAAGTGACCTTAGATTACAAAAACAATATATAATCAGCAATAATGAAAGATGAGTATCCTAGTCCTAAAGGGTACCAGAGGATAAAGTTTATTTGTGTTGAATATAATGGCGACGTGACGAGCGTTGTTCAGCAAAGATATTAGAATCGCTCTGGTTTCCTCAGCGAGCACTCGAAATAATTGTAACCAAATTGAAAAAGATGCACGTGAGGGGAGAACATTTTAAAACTATGTATTGTCAAGTACTTAACAGTCAGCATTTGGGATTATATATAAATGTAAGAAAAGAAGGTTGAATAGTCCGTGCCTCTCGTGCTGGTTGCAGCAACGCATACTTGGCAACGCGCGTTCTCAGAGCTTACTTGTTCAGCAAATTAGGTTTACATCATGAAAGAATAAATCAGCGCAAATTAAACGGAGGATCAGGGCAAGCAAGGACTCGTGCAATCTTTTACCTTAGAACTAGTTTTTTAATCGAAAAAAGGCAGTTAAAGATCTATCAGCGTTGGAACAAACCGACGTCATCATAAAAAAATGGCAAAACTGCCAATGCACTCTGTATTCCGAAAAGTGTGTTGTGCGGTATAGCCACAACGACCAATTTTTGCGGGCTTATTATATAGTCGAGGCTCATGACACCTTCTAAGAAGCAGACTTCTGTGTGAGCAGCACTTCCCTGGCCATGATTAAGCGAGAGATGGACTTATTGGAACGAGATGGGCGCCTGTAGGTGTTTTCTAATCAGCAAATAAGTTAATTTATTGATTTTATTTTTTAAATATGACAGAACCTTGTTCCGCGGCAGTTAGGTATTTAACTGCGCTTTTTCCGACTAAACAGCCAGCGCTTTTACGTGTGTCCTCTTTCCCTGGTCCTTCGTTTTAGTTTCGATGTTCTCTGCTTACAAGATACAATACGAACTCGCCCACTATGCTATGTTGCTACAATCATGGGTTGGCATTTTATAAAGTCCGTGAAATGTCCTGTCATGTACTAAGAAGCAGCTATCTAGAAAAGGAGAGGTTTCGTTTCGCGGTAATTTAATATGTGGTGACATAGGCGAAGGACAGACCACCTCCCTGAACCCAGAAGAAAATACCCTTTCACGCCAAGAGAACTTAAACCCCTCTACACAGTGTGTGAGGGAGGGGGGGGGGGGTGAGAAGGGTGAACTGGAGCAATCTCATTATCAGAGTGCTGATTGAGATGTAGGAGCTTCAAGTATTTGTCGGGTGCAACGTGTTGTATGTTGTTCCGTTAAACACGAAAACCAGTGGAAGTATGACTACCTTGTGCTAGAGAGTACAGTTGGGCGCGTCGGAATTCTTTTTTTTATTTTCCACTCTAGTAATCACGAATAAAGCGACAGTTGCGCGCCTTCATTACGCTAGACGCGGACCATTTCCTGCATTTCGACAATTGCGGGGCTCGGCACCCCGGCTTTTCCATCTCATACAAGGTGTCGCTCCCGTCGCCCTCGCAATATATCTTTTATACTAAGGGAGATAAAACCGCAATGTCATAAGGATTAACTTGACTGATACGTAAAGGACACCAATGCCAAACCATGGTCATGACATCGCCTTATATCAATAACAACTTACAAAATTCACGTGATGACAGCGTTTCTTTCATTTTGTAATTGACATCCGGGAGCATTGTCACTTCATTGATACTATCTGCAGACAGAGCACCTTTTGAGGTTCTTTGGGAATTTCCATAGCTCTTGTTTGTCACGTAATCAGGCGGGATGAGTGCGTTTAGTAGGCTTGGTGCCGCTGGAAGTAGTAAGGGAATGCATCTACTCAGGGCAGGTAGCGACCGCAAATCCGGATCACGAGTGTGAAATAACTAGAAGAATAACAATGAGGTGAAGCGCGTTTGGCATGTTTTCTCAGATCAATAATCGCAGTTTGCCAATATCCCTAACCTAAGAGGTAGAAACATGGATGCTAACGAACAGAGATAAGCTTAAATTAAGGACAACTAAGCGAACTTTAAAGAAAAAAATAATAGGCGTAACATTAAGAAACAGGAAGAGGGCAGAGCGGGTAAGGAAATGACAGCGGGTTAATGACATCCTAATCTAAATCAAGGGGAGGGTATGGACTTGGGTGGGGCATGTAATGCGTGGGCAAAAAAAATGGTACTAAGAGTAGCGGACTGGATTTCCAGAAAAGGCAAGCTTAGCAGGGGGCGGCCGAAATTTAGTTGGCGAATGAGGTTAAGTTTGTGGGAATACGATGGCCGCTACTGGCCCAGGACAAAGTTAATTGGACAGACATGGGAGACACGTTTGCCCCACAGAGGGCGTAATCAGGCTACTGATGATGATGGTGGGCTACATTTCCGTATCAAATCACCGACAACCACAAGAAGGCAGGACGTTACTGCCACACAATTTCAGTAAGTCGACTACCAATTCTTCTTGACCAAAAGCGAGGGTATAGGGCGCAGTGCTCAGAACACCGTCATGAAATAGATTCAAGGATGGGTACCGAGAGGTTAGCGGTTTAGTTGCTTGATATTGCGAACACAGGCATGCAGTTGATTTTGCTAAGTTACGGAAACAGACACATGGCATACAGTAAAAATTAATATCTGGATCAATTAAAGCAAGCTCTTTATACTGATATAGACCAGCGCTAGCTGTTTTTGCAACATAGAGCTGAACTCACTTAAAGTCTCTTGAGTAAAAAAGTTGCCAGGCATAATTTCAGGCGCAAAAATTGGAGAGCATTGCAGTCTGCAGCATTTGCGTTTGAATGTCAATTTTTTTTGCAATTCATTGGTGCCACGTGGCACTTATCTTCTGACTCTGCAAGCCATTGCTGTCAGGTGACACTTATCACGTGTGCCTTGGATGACGTCAGCAACTTTTTGTGGAAGTCAGTGTCTGGCATCAGTACACACCACCAGCACACTTTACTGTCGTACCCACCACAACGAGTTCACTTCGTTCCCCTCTAAAACGCTTGAACCAACGAATATTCGAGGCGTATGCGTTGCGCACGCGCCTCGCATAGTGTGCTTCTGGGTTTGAACCGCAATGCAGGCGAATTTCTTTTTCGAATGGTCATTTTCATGCGCATATGCTTTGCCGAGAGGTCCTGTACACGCCACTTATGAGACAAGGATTGCTTTCGCATTAATAATGCATATTTGCCTCTCTTATGCACTGATTGTGCGTTTTGATCTTGTAGATTGGATTCCGAGCCATTGATGCGAAATGCTTTGTTGGGTGCCGAGTCGTCGCTCTGAAAGGAAACATGTCCACAGGGGCATTATAACTCCTCCTCGAAAGCGGACGATTCGGGCTTACACGATAGGTAAACAAACGCATATTTCACGCCCAGGCAGTAGAGCAAAGCATTCGGTAAACAGTATACTTTCCGATGAAATAACGACATTGCGTTTATTGCGGGAGAAAGCACCTTCGATTGCTGCGCAACCGTTGTCAAATTCATCGATGCTCTAACTAAACAGTATTCAAGAATGACAGCTGGGCTTCCTTTCGTCAGCGAGTGTGTCATGTACGAGATTTCTTTAACTGAACGATGATTTCCCGTCATGTAAATGAAGAACACCCCATTGCACGTGTTTGTGCTCACCTGATCATCATCAGCAGCAACCTTATTACGCCCACTGCAGGACAGAGCAGTCTCGCATTTCCCTCTAATCAGTCCTTACCTGCACCGGATGTGGTTATAGCTAATTTCCAGAGACTTCAAATCTTATCGGCCATCTGAATTTCTTCTGACCTCCCAGCTACAACAATTGCCATCTCTTGGAATCCACCCCATAACCCCCAAATACTCTCGGTTATCTTGCTTTGGCAACACATGCCTCGGCCCTGCCGATAACTGTTTCTTTATTTCGACTAGACTATTACTAACCAACGTTTGTTCTCTGAAGCACGATGCTCTCTGCCTTTCAGTTAAAACCCCATCATTTTCCTCTTCATAGCTCCCTGCGTTCTCTCTAGTTTAGGCTTAGACATTGTAACAAGAGAGCATTAGAGGTCCTGTTCAAGATAAAAGGCGCCGTGTGTCCGCCCGTGTTACAAAAAAGCAGGTGGCAACATGCCCACAGGGCTGTTGGGAACCATGGCAGGGAGCCAAAAAATTACTTTTAAATAAAATCAATGAAATTGCCAGCTGGCCACCCTGGCACTGTGCAACAGGTCATTGGTGCAGAGATAGACAACTTCTCGTAGAAAATTCTCTAAAAAATGGGCCGTACAGGAGCTCGGTACAAGCAACCTGGGTCTCACAGTTTCCCGGTGGCTCTGTTTAAAACAGGTAATTGCCGCTGCAGTGATCCATCGCTTAACCGCTGCAAGTTGTTTTAGTATTCGTGTAAGGGATACTTTCCCGCGACCTATGAATTTGCGCCGAAGGGATCTCTTATGCAATCGCCTTGTTCTCTCGAGAGAAGGTAAAGCGTTGTCCTTATTTTTTAGCAATCACGCTCCTTTCCCGTACCTGAGCATCGATGCAATATAGTTATTACATATTATACCACTAAGTTATACTGGCAAACTGCCACTAATCATCTGAGATTACATGAAAATTGCACTCCATGCCGTTCTCATTCTTCTAGTTATTTCAATGTCGTGTTCTGTATCTACGGTTACTACTTGAACTAGGTAGATGCAGTCTCATAAGATTTAAAACCTTCTGCGGCTTGTAATAGCCTGCTGCTCCTTTCCAATATTTTGAATAGTTCAGTAAGTGTAGCTTTCACGTCAACTTCGTAGTTGAAAAAGTGTGTCAAGCTATGCGGGTCAAAACTGAGACACACAACAGGCAACGACATATAGCTTTCCTTCGTAGCTGTATTGCTACACGTGGATGACTGCTAATCAGTGATTACTTCTTTATTATAAATGTATTCCATCTTGGAAGATTCCTCATAAACATTACACTAACACCGTTGGCACATCGAGTTACTGATCAATTCGCTTCCGATCTACCATCTGGTAGTCGTCGTGGTCAACTTAGTAGATCAACTTCCGCCAACAGGTGGTGATCCAGGTTTCAAATCCCAAACTCAAATGAATTTTTCTTTAACTATCGTGGTGTGCTTCAGTGTCATAGCGAAATTTAAAAACTTTCCCGCCTCAACTGCTGGTGCGTTTGAAATGAAACTAGGGACGCAGTTTGCACATTGCTGTAACGTACGTGTGCCACCTGGCATGTTTCCAAATGGTACTTGCCTGGTTGGGCTGTGCACTGTGGAAGCCCTGAATCGCATGCTCTGAGGTACAGGGATCGAAAATCGCCAGCGCTGCGTTTGAGCCTTAAGGAGGCGGCAGCGCCATTCGTCTTCTGCAGAGGCACAAATGATTACAGACTTGCATCATGCACGGACGATTCAGGCAAGTTCTCGTGTCAAACTTTCTACGAAGCATAGTAAAACATCATGGAAGACGAGGAAAAACAAAAAAGCAGGCAACACGAGCGAGGTATTGGTTTGTCCTCGTTTTCCGGGCTGTTATAATATGGATGGCAACCAATTTGGCCATCTTTCTGTACTTCTACGCATCATTCTTGCGAGACATACTTTACAGCAATATGCAAGCTCCGTACACAATTTCACCACAGACTACCTCAGTTTACGCGCGGAAGTTCTTAAATGTCGCTAAAGTAAAAATGCACGCCGCGCTAGTTAGAGTAGCGCTCCTCTGAAGCCTCATGGCTGAAATTGGGTGCATGCTAATGAATAATAAATACTTCATTATAAATCAATTCCATACTGGAGTATTCTCAATAAACATTTGACTAACATCAAGAATAGCTTCCTCTGCAAACGGGGGAACCAGAAGTGCTTTCCTTAGAGCCCAGACCGCAGGATTGAAGTCAAAGAGGCGTCATATCGTGCCCGCATTCTGGCATCGCGAATTAAGTGGGGGGTTTCATGGTGATATGTTGTTAACAAAAGAAGGTGAGGTCTCAAATTAGTCCACTTTAAAAAAAAAAACCAGGAAACAATTAGGGAGAAACACATTTGTGGGTTACCAGCGAAAGGTTGTAGCCGTGCCGCTTTTTCGCCATGGACATGGCGTCAGTGGCGAAGGGGAGAGTTAAGGGGCGCAAGCCGCGCGACTTGGAACTCGGGCTCTAGGATTCCAAAGGGGATTAGAGTTAGCCTTGCTGTTCAATTTTTGAAGACTGCTCGTTACCAGTCCTCTTTCTGCCTAGGCTCCACATCGAGTGATTCTGACGCAACCAACCAGACCAGGGCTCTCGGCGACGAGCGGTGCAGGCCTGGAACCCTGTTACGTTTTATACATCACCGACAAGACGACCGGCACCAAGTTCCTCATCGGCACTGCTGCCAGGATCGCATTTCCATGATCGTGCTTCCATGAGGAGCCATGATCGCACTTCCAGTCCGCTTACCTACCTGCTCGCCGTAAGCAGTACGTGCACTGTCGTCTACCGGAATCGGTTTGAGCCACTTAACTTGGTATTGAGTCAAGTTTTTGACTAGCTTTCCACAGTTGTCGGCATTTGTGCATCTAGTATTGGCACCGACGTCCTCACCAAACACGCTCTCGTCGACATCACGCATTGCAGTCATCTGGAATATCCGCGCATCTATCATAGGTCTTGTGAGTAAGCAGTCACGGATATGGCTCTGTGTGGCTCCTTGCTGTGCCAAAGTTACCCAGTTGACCGTTTGGCTTCCTTATTTATTAATTTATACAACACCGCAGGCCTTGGTGCGGCCTAAGCAGGCGGGGCATAGAAATATTATTGCATCATATCGGAGTAACACAAGTACTTGTTCATCACGCCGACGACAGTGGTTTACGACCATTCATTTGCACGGTGAAATCGATTGTTCATTTTCCGCCACATCTGTTACCATGCTACGCCAGTTTCTCTGCGTAGTTAAATTCTATCTGCTTTTTCGCGAATTGAGCTTATGTGCATAAAACACCAGCTCGCGTACTATCAGCGAAACCCATGACGCATTCATTCGAATGGGGTGAAGGGGTTCATAATGCGCCTATCCCTCTCAAATAATCTGTACCCTACACCACCTTGTTTGCGCTGCCTAAGCCAGACAGTTCTCTCTATCTCATGAGAGATGCTTGCAGTGATGCCACCGAGCCCTCCTTCAACAGTACACTGATGGTGCACGGCAACCTCTCCCATTTCTAGGCGCCTTAATCACGGGTTTGATCTGCGGCCAGAGTCGAATCCGCGTCTTTCGGGTCTCCAGCCAAGCACCGTAATCACTGAGACACCGCTGTGGGAGATGTGTACTACGTTGATGTTGAAGGCAATTGCGATTCGATGCCCCGTTTTCGTTGTTAGCAATTTTCCTTTATATAATCCTTATATTTATTCCAGGATTATATAAAAAAAGTGCTCACAACGGAAACGGGGCATCGAATCGCAATTGCCTTCAACATTGACGTAGTGTAATTTTCTTTTATATAATCCCTATACTTATTCCTAGCCGCCGCGGTGGGTCAGTGGTTATGGCACTCGGCTGCTGACCCGAAAGGCGCGGTTTCGATCCCAGCCCCGGCGATCGAACTTCGATTGAGGCGAAATTTTAGAGGCCCGTATACTGTGCGATGTCAGTGCACGTTAAATAACCCCAGGTGGTGGAAATTTCCGGAGCCCTTCACTACGGCGCCTCCCATAACCTGAGTCGCTTTAACCATAAACCAAACCAAACCTATATTTATTCTATTGAATGGAACACAAGACTTCTCTACGTAACTGCTTTTTGGAGCACGATTAATCTCTACACAAGATCACGCTGAATTTGAGTCAAAATATATCGCCATGTTTGATGCCTACTAGGAGAGTTCTACTCACTGGACTGCGCCGATAAATAGTCACCCAAGAAGCACATAAAAACAGGCAACTTTCATTTTTGATAGCGGTGAAGATTAGCTACAAAAAAAAGTCAGCCTGCAGAGATGCCTTACAATACAGCAAGGGCACGGTGATAATTCAAGATGACACGACGCAGTATAAAAATATTTAGTATATACGCTGACTCTATTTCTTGACATTTCCTACTCGAAATGTCAAGTCGTTGTTTAGTGAATCCAATTATCTGTACTCATCAATTCATCATAAATAACATGCACGTGTTTCGGCGAAGAATATATGCGGAGACCCCAATGCCATGAACAGAAGAGGCAGTTGGTCTAAAGGCCGCCCGCGAAGTATATCATAAAATGATTTCAAGCTGCTCTCGATGTGCATATACATTTAAAAATAAATGCTTCAGAATAGGGCCATAAGCGACATTCCAGTTTTGCAAAGTATAGAGGGGCTTTAAAAAAGCAGACGCCTCGTGCATTGAAAGCTTCATGCTAATAATGGGATCCTGCCTTCCGGGCGCGAGTGCACTGACTGCAGCTGCGCGCTTGCTGGCCATGACGTCACTTAAACCGCTCTGCGAAAAATATGTGTCACTGATTAAGCAGAGTAATTGGACGGCCGGAGAGAGGACCGTGCCTTGCGGCCTCAGGTACTTAAATCAATGTGGTCGAATTCTGTGTTGTCAAGGGTTAGTCGCACTTGTCTATGTGACACGATTTGTGGAATGTAGTTGTAAATCTGCTTCCAAATTTTGTTCAGCTACGAGTTTTGTTCAGCTACGAGTTTTGTTTAGCACCGCTTCATGTGGGGCGTTGTCAAAAAGCGTCACTGGGATCAATTGCAAGGAAGACTGGTTTGACACCATCTCGGGCGAGCTTTGTCTTCCTAAATTTGGATGAGGACGCCTTGAAGACAGAGGTTGGGTACAAAGTCGAACGTGGTGTCCGGCAACCGCCGTTTCTAAACAGCAGCGATGTCTCAGTGGCTACGGCGCTGCATAACCATTTAAAAGCAGATAAAAGAACACAGAAAATGCAGCTAAATGACAAAACCAAGAAAACAAAAAAGCAGTAAAGTCATCTACAAAATAACAGAAAGGAACAGCAAACATCGACGAAGTAGACATCTACCACCGCGGTGTCTAAGTGGTTACGCGCTCGGCTCCTGACCAGAAAGACGCTGGTTGGATCACTGCTGTGGAAGTCGAATGTTGATGGAGACGAAATTCTAGAAGCTCGTGTACTGTGCACTGTCAGTTCACGCTGAAGAACCCCCGGTGGTAGAAATTTCCGGAGCCGTTCACTACAACGTCCCTCATAGCCTGAGTCGCTTTGGGACGTTAGCTCCGGTAACCTTAACCAGTGGGCCACTTTTGTTAAGGTATTTGTGGAGTCTCTTGTGAATTAATATCATCGTTAATTTCGCGCTGCACAAAGTGAGTGGGATTGGATACAGGTTTGTGATGTTGGTTTCTTTGCCAGGTTTGGGGATGAGTGGCAATTCTGCCATTTTCCAGTGTGCTTGTAGCCACCCTTCTTACAACACTGGTTGAAAAATCTTCTAATGTGTCGAAGCGGAGCCCCGTTAAGGTTTTTTTTTAGCATTGTGGCGTTGAGTTCCACCCCGCCTGGGCACGCATCTATTTTTATGTCGGACAGAGTTGTCTGCAATTCCAAGATGGTAATTTCTTTGTTGCAATCTGCCTTTGCTTCCGCAGATTATGTTGGTAGCTCAAAGAGGTAATTGAGTGTCATTTCCTGTTAGTACCTCTTACTGAGCATCTCGATCAGTTCAGCTTCATAATTTTGTACGGTGTAGATAGCTCCGCCGAGGTTCAATAGTTGCTGCAACTTAATTTTCTTGCTGTCAGTGAGTCTGTATAGACTCACCCAATTTATGTTCAAGTGCTGTTGGTATTGAAGGAGTATCATGGTTCGGGCCAAGCTACATAAGTATTGTTCAGCCTGCTGTGGAAAGCCCCTGATTTTCTGCATTAGATTCTTGTTTAGTTTTTGCAGCATCTAGCATTTGGTGAACCTCTGTCTCGCTTCCCATAGGCGGAATAGGTGTGGGTCTTCCCTTGAATAGCCTTGTGAAGTTTGTAAGCATTTAGAGCGGTTATGTACAATGGCAGATAAGTCTTCTTTAGCTCTAACTTGTGTTGATTTCTTCCATTTTCTGTCTGCCTCTTAGGTCATGTAATTTCTTACAGTGAGAAATGCAACTTGCGGATTCCTACCGCCCATTTCAGACACCTCCGGTTGTATTATAGCGTGGTCTGGCTGATGAAGTGAACCTCTCCTAAGTTTTCGCACAAGCTTTTCCAGAAGGCTTGTCTTAGGTTACGCTGTTGCCTGTTTTAGTCAGACTGGTGTGGCTCGCTAAAGTCGCGAGGAAATCTTTTGAGATAGATTTGCCCAGAAGTATCCCTATGCGCAACTCCCTATGGGGCTACGCACATAGGGCTACGAAAGTACCCCGCTGTAGGAAATGGGTCCGCTGAGTACCGGAAGCAAGAGGAGTAGCGGGAGACATGGCTCACTTTCACGGGCAGTGCTACATCGCAGTCAGTTAATGTAAGACTGATGATGCAAAAAATGTCCTTCTTTTGTTAGCGGTGTTACGACTCGCCTTCGTCCTGGGGAAGACGACGACATGGCAGCAGCGAAACGCCGACAAACCCCGAGACGCGCGTTGGGTGAACGCCTGGATGGCCACGGAAGCCGCGTCCGTCTGCCCGGTTGAGCGAGCGTTTCCCGTACACCGAGTGGGAACGCGCGTTCGAAATGCGCGCGAACGCCGCTCATGGACATTTCGGCGTCTGCGCTACGTGGTTGGCATCGTTCCCCTCTCCCAGCGCGTGACGACGGCGTGATCTCTCGGGAGTGAGTGAGTGCGTGCGTGTCGGTGATTGGTGCCAGTGAAACCCGGCCCCCATCTAGGGACCCTAGGGAAGAGAACTCTTAAAAAGCCGGCAGCGGCACGGCCGAAGAGCTCTTTGTCATCATGCTCTCCTGTTGAGCTGTCGTGATGCAGCGTTCCTGCAGCTCACTTGTAAATATTGTATAAATTCCTCTTCTTTGTCTTTTCCCAGCAGCCTCGTCTCAGGCGTCCCTCATTCGCTCTCCGGGGCACGTCCATGCTACCTCGACCGTAACAAACTGGTGGCAGCGGTGGGGTGCTGCTACCTCGTCCCTAACAAACTGGTTGGCAGCGGTGGGACGCGAATCGTCGGACGCCGGCGGAGAGTTGCGGACAACGGGACGCTGAGCAGCAGAACGGCGAGTCGGGGGCAGTGCAACGAGCCCTGTGTGTTGACTGGTTGCCTGCAGCGGACCGACTGCGCTGGATTCTTGGCTGCGAGGTTTGGTGAGTGCGGAACTTTCTTCTGCTGAGTTTTGCCAGGCTTTTGTTAGTGTCGGGAACAGAGCTGGTGATTGGGTTGTCGTTGCTGCTGGGTTAGTTGCAGCAAGACAATAGCGGGCAGTAGAGAAGCAGCACTCGGAGCAGCCATGGATTTGAAGACGCTGCGCAAACCAAAGTTACTGGAGCTTGCGAAAGAGTTGGGTCTGGAGGTATCAGACAAACTCAGAAAACCAGAACTGCTGAAGGCTATTCTTGCGTTGGAGGCTGAAGATGACGAGCTTGCGGAATGCCTTGAGACCATTGAGGAGAGGGAATTGGCAAAAAGAGAAAAAGAGGAACGCGAACGTAAAGAAAAGCAAGAGGAACGCGAACAGGAACGCGAAAGAGAGCTGCGCGAACAGGAACGCGAAAGAGAGCAGCGGCAACAGGAATACGAAAGAGAGATGCGGGAACTCACGCGTGAACTTAACACGCTCAGAAGTATTAGAACGCGATCTCGCTTAAGTGTTTTCAGAAAAGGCGAAAATTTCAGAACTTTTCTGGAAAATTTTGAAAGAATTTGCATGGAGGAGCAGCTAGACGAGGATTATTGGCCACTTGTGTTGATGGGATTCCTCCCATGTGAACCTTGTAATGTCTGGGCGAGGTTGTCTGACGAGGATGCCCACAACTATGCGATAACCAAAAGTGCGCTCCTCCGATACTTTCGAATTCCCGCGGAGGCAGATTTGGAAGGCCACATTGACGGTGGTAAGTTACACCGCAATAGTGTCAGGGACAGAGTTAGAAGCTCTGCTCAGTCGCCGGATGACACGAGTGCTGTGCAGAAGTGGCGGCATAGGACAGGTTTGGTCCAGGAAAGAAAGGCCACTTCGGCAGCGAGGACCGATGAGTTCGGTCGAAAAGCTAGCGAAGAGTGCAGATCTGCCAGCCATGAGGGCTCGGGGGATAATGTAGGCACTAAGGCTAGCAACGAGGAAGAGTGCAGATCCGCCAGCTGTGAGGGCTCGGGCGATAATGTAGGCACTGCTAAAAATAAGGAAAGGGGCGATGCGTTGGTTTTGAGCCCAGAGAAGCATGCACTTTCCGGGACGGAGGCGGATTCCTGCGGTTGGGAGGATAATACCCAGGAGAAAGACGCCGAAGGTCTCCGTGACCAGGGAAAAGTAGTCCTTGGGTTATTTGAGGAAAATCATGATGAAAGTTCTGTGAAGGCCGAGTTTAATGGGAATGCAGAGCGAACTGTGAGTTGCAGGATTCCCACCGAAAACAAAGCCGAGCGATCTGCTTCGTTAGTGAGCACAGACAACGCTAATAAGGGAGAAGCGACCGTCTCTAGCCCTGAGGCAAAACCTGCTTTGACAAGCGAGATTGATGCTTCTGCTCAGGAAGAGACTAGTGAGCTTGCGGGCCAGAGCAGTCAAGGAATCAAGGGAGACCCTCCTTCGATGCGACTGGCGAACCTTAGTAGCCAAGATTTGGACACAGCGCTTTGCTGTAAGGAGAGCGGCTGCGAGTCACCCGAGTGCACCGCTGAAACCCAAGGGCAGATCGCAACGTTAGCCATCGAGTGTGGTTTAGATCAAGTTGCAGGCCAGGTAGTTAGGGTCGCAGGGTCGATTAGCAAGCCTCAGGAGAGCAAGTTATGCTCAGCAGGAGATAAAGTGCTGTCGGAACAGCTGGCTATTGCGACCTGCGGTGACTCACCGAAAGCACGAGCCGATAATTCGAACTTAAGGGGGAAATACGGCTCGGTGCTGCGTCAGCGAGAAGATGCGGAGGGTGAGGACACAGCGAGAAAGGGAGGCGCGCAGGGCCGTTCTGCGAAGGCAGTTTTTGGAAGGCGACCACGCGCAAGGAGAGCCAAGACGAGGGGTGCTCTCGAGAGAACGGACGAAGTACGGGCCGAGGACATTGTAAAGTTAAAGGCCGGCCAGCAGCGTAATCGTCCGAGGCTATCATCACGGCACTCCATATGCGTCAGGCACCGCGCTAAGGCCAGACTAGCTCGGCGTTTACAGACAGCGCGAAAGCCACCTTACCCATTGGGGGGACGCTACGGTAGCAGGACGCGTAAAACTCGCAGCGGGCCGAAGAGGACGCCCAGCTACCGCATGGAAGAACGCCGCAGAACGCGTTCCAGTCGAAGGACACTGTTGAATCGAGAAAGGAGTTCTCGTAGGCGTTTCTTTCATGCGCGTCCGTCAACCCCTCGCATTCAAATGTTCAGACGCTACTTGGGTGTTGGAGACACGCGGCCGGTGTGCGAAACAAATCAATGTCGCGTGGCGTCTAAGGCTCGCAGGTGTCGAAGCGCAGTTAAGCCCTTCGAATTTTGTGAATTGTCGGCTGCTAAAGCCACTGTTGGTGTGCGTCCACGCAGGGCGCGGTTGAAGAATAGGCGACCCCTTTGAGCCGCCGCGCGGCTCGTTAGCAGCAGATTCCGAGGAGGTCTCTGCTGTTTTAAACCATTCCTGCAGAAAAAGCGTTTTGCAGAAAAAGCGTTTTGCAGAATAAAAAAGTGAAAAAAAAAGAAGTTTTGAGCAGGAATAGGTTTCGGACGCGTTGTTTGCATTGAAAGCGTTTCTTTTGACAAAGATTTTGAAAAATGCACTAGTGGTGCCCATGTGTAGCAGCGTCCGCTAAAACGCGAAGTGCAAGCCAGACGGGCCATTTAGGCAACTAGCATAAGCGCCTGGAGTCGCTTGATTTTATGGCATTAGGAAAATTACTGTGACTTTGGCTTGGATGTTGAGCTAAGCTTGGCATGGTTATGCAACGTCACGGCAGTATCCTCCCATGCAGAATGGAGTGGAAACAAGTGCGTTCGTAATTGTTGTGGTCATTACTAATCGGAATACATCACAAAAAGGGGAGTCTCAAAGGTAATGCCGATAGCTTAAATTGAGGTCCCTAGCGCAAGAGTCAGCATCATAGTTGCAGTTTACTGGTGGTTTTTCTTCCTGATGTAGGATTTTGAACCGATTGATTTTGTTTGTTTTAAAATTGAGATGCGCTTTGTGGTGTAATGTGCCGATCTGTGGGAGTTTTGTGAGTGCTGCTGGACTACTCCCAGTGATTAATTAATTGACTTTGTTTGAGGGAAAGAGCCTGGCATAGCTTAGTGGGGATTGTGTCGTGCTTGCGGACTGAGCGGTTGGGTTTTCGGCGTGGTTCTAACGCTAGCGGAGCACGAGTCACTTTGCAGTGCCCTTTGGGAACCTGCACCTGCAAAGGAAGACTTCGGGGTGCGCTGAGCTCCAGAACCGCCGAGAGAGAACCGACTGCAGTTGAGACCAGCCTCAAGCGACATCCCTCCGGACAGCGGATGCTGTCCCCTGTCCATCGGGATCTCCTTCCCCCGGCGGGGCAGTCTGTTACGACTCGCCTTCGTCCTGGGGAAGACGACGACATGGCAGCAGCGAAACGCCGACAAACCCCGAGACGCGCGTTGGGTGAACGCCTGGATGGCCACGGAAGCCGCGTCCGTCTGCCCGGTTGAGCGAGCGTTTCCCGTACACCGAGTGGGAACGCGCGTTCGAAATGCGCGCGAACGCCGCTCATGGACATTTCGGCGTCTGCGCTACGTGGTTGGCATCGTTCCCCTCTCCCAGCGCGTGACGACGGCGTGATCTCTCGGGAGTGAGTGAGTGCGTGCGTGTCGGTGATTGGTGCCAGTGAAACCCGGCCCCCATCTAGGGACCCTAGGGAAGAGAACTCTTAAAAAGCCGGCAGCGGCACGGCCGAAGAGCTCTTTGTCATCATGCTCTCCTGTTGAGCTGTCGTGATGCAGCGTTCCTGCAGCTCACTTGTATATATTGTATAAATTCCTCTTCTTTGTCTTTTCCCAGCAGCCTCGTCTCAGGCGTCCCTCATTCGCTCTCCGGGGCACGTCCATGCTACCTCGACCGTAACAAACTGGTGGCAGCGGTGGGGTGCTGCTACCTCGTCCCTAACAGCGGTGACGTTCGATACGCAGCTTCTGATATTGCGCAGGAAGAGCACTGAGGGCTTATTATTAAAGCAAGAAGCGGCCGAGGAGCTGACGAGAGTAGGTAACGACATTATTTGCTTGTTGTTGCACTTGCATCTAGGTCATGTAGTAGATATCGTCTCTGAGAGCGCCAGCTGATTTCTGCCACGACAAGGCAGCCATCCGCGAAGTTGTTAGTGCCAGTCATACCGTACCGTGCTCGCGCTAATTCGCTCAGCAGGCACGAGGCAATTCTTACATCGACAATATTTCGTGCTAAGCGTACACAAACTAGGGCGGGCAGGTTCAAAAAAAAATGAAAGCAATGTTGCCCAGACGGCATCCCCTAGGGCACAACAGGAATTGGGTTGGGCGAGTAAAATAAATATTAATAATGTTGCCCGGCCCGAACCGCTTAAAGCACAACGGGCTTAAGAGGGTTGCGAAAGTTACATTTTTTACCTTTGGAGAAGAATAGATGTTACGCATATGTAAGAGTGCCTTTTTTTCTTAAACGAAAGAAGAGGGACCATCACATAGGAATATGCAGTATTGAGGTCCAAATCAACCAAGTTAGCAATTAGCCTGATTAACCTTTCTAGTCAGAGCAACGAATAACACCATCTGCCAGGCTAGTTGGTTGCGATCCCTATGTATCAGCAGCGCGAACAGAAAACAGGAAGGAGGAGAAGATAGTACATAGCGCTGAACTACGTAGCAGGTATCAGCTTGAGCTTGAGAAGAAAAGAAAGGGCCCGTAGAACAAGATATGTACTTGAATAACCCCACCTGTCGGGCTAGTTGGTTGTGATCCGTATGTATCACAACCAACCTCTTTTTCTCAAGACCAACGAGAAGGAGATTGGTCGAGTTGGGGAATCGAACGAAGGTCTGCGGTGTGCGAGACGAGCACGGATAACCACTCCGCCATGCCAGCTCGATGGCTTAGAATGAACAAAGGTGCGTCTATTGAATACGGTGTCTTAGTTCACTCTCATCTTCCTCCCTTCCCGTTAAAGGGAAAGTAGCGACTACAACGAAGGAAGCACACAGCAAACGTATGAGAGCACACATGAGCAATAGGCCCATCCATTCCGACGAACAGGAAGCAAGAACACAAAACGTCTAACGGCAAGCACACAAGGCTAATCAAGAAAGGAAGCTTGAAAATTTCGGAATTGGAACTGTAGAGGAATAAAGGAAAAACAAACTCAGTTCATCCATCTCAAAAAGAACCAAGAAAATCAGCTGGACATCATTGCCATTCAATAATACGGGGCCAGGGCTAAAACAAGCATACCAGGATATGAGATGTATGGCGGAGACGGTACTGGCCAGGCGGTCACCTTAGTACATAAGTCAATTACGACAATCTGCAACACCAACATAACGGATACCCCAAAAACCAGCGCATGACAGCGCTTTCATCATAAACGTGTACAGCCCCCCAAAACAAAAGAACCCAAAAATACACGAACTGTTCAAAAAAAGCCAGCGATATGGCAGGCCAGAACCCACTGTTGATCCTAGGAGACTTTAATGCGGCAAACCCCAGTTGAAGGTACAAAGGACTAACTGCCAAAGGTAAAAGCATAGCAAAAAGCGCAGAGAAATACTGCATGGAGATAGCAAACGAACCCACAATTACGACGAGGATAGGAAACAGCGTCTGCAAAGAAGGCATCAGAGCACGCAAACAACATCGCCACGCAAAACTGGCCACAGTTCAGGGAAACACTGAGAGGAACACTAGGCATGCCCCGAACTTAGAATACACTAAGAGCTTTGATAGACCCAACAAAAACCGAAACGGAAAGCGGCAAGACCATGAAAAGACTAATCCACACCTTCCCTGGAATGGAAGACCAACTAACACAGGCACTGCAACCAACTAACACAGGGTTGTTGCGGTTTCCCTCAGTTAGATAAAAAAGCGTTGAATCTAATTTCAAGGCAGCTCATGATAACAACTAAGGTAATGATGAGAAGGTTTCTCCTATGCGCTACCAACACCAACTAACATCTTAAAGGAAGGGGCCCACCGTTATGGGGTTAAAGTTCTGTTTTCTGCACCTTTGAATTGGCCATATTTTTTCCCTGCGCACCGCGAGAAATTGATTTGTCACCTAGTATTAGCTCGCACAAACGTCATACTAATCACAAGTCATGATATGTGCCCAGTACATGTTCTCTTCCCTTATCTGGGAAGATTTACGTTCGAAAGATTGGCTGGTCTATGAATGTCCGTCTGAAGGAGCATTCAGTGCCCCTATCGTCCGTCCCATATTCATATGTGGCGGCATACTGCAGGAAGTTCCGAGAAGAGAAAAAGAAAGACAAATAACAAGCGTGTCGTACGCTGTTTTCGGTTGCAGACATACTTTTCCACCATAAGTTTCTCGTAACACTAAACTCAAAGAAGCTTTATTTAACCAAAAAACAGAGGTAATGCGTGTATCCTACGCCTTGCGTTTCGCTTGGAGACTGTGAATTTTAAATTGATGACAAGTGATTTGTCATGGCAGTATAACAGTTTTGGTTGCTCTTCGTGCAGCTGTTTTTTTTTCTGAGTGGTTATCAATGTTTTTTGTATATATTTATCATGTAAAGGCCAATAAAATGCCTGCGCATGTCTGGCCTTTTGCGTGGTTTTCTATGTCTTTCTGACTGAATTTTTGAATTTCTTTCCTCCAAGACTCATCATCTAGTGACACGAAGTTTGGAGTTCATGAATTGCTTGAGAACATTTGCATTTACCGCGAGATTGAAGCCTACCAGAAGAAAAAACAACCTGGTCGAAAAGTCAGGCCAGCGTCTCTAGCCCGAACTTTGCGAGCTCGGCCCGACCGTTTCTGCAAAGATCGATCCAAACTTCAACATCAAAATGATTTACGTGGGCCAACACAGGCAGTTCGACAAACTTGTGTCTTTTGTTGTCCATGATAGAGCGAGGTGGGTCTGATGGTTATTGATAAAAACAAAATGAACTAGTGATGGAAACCCTAAGGGTGCTTGCCAATGCTATTATTTGTTTTATTTTTATGGCGCTTCTGTTGGGATTTTGTTGCATGTGCATTTGCAGTCTCCTAATTCTTCTATTTCCTTTGAGAAAATTTTCATTCCTTGAGTTAAATTTTACGTCCCTGATTGATTCTGATGCGTTCGGTGGCGTTTGGTCATTGTAGTTAGGACTCAATACGAAAGAGCCCAGCTCCCGTATTGACGATGAAAAGTGAGGGTCTTTCCCGGGAGGTTTGTCCTGTGCGCCTGCTATTGCTTTTGTTCTCGGTGTTGGATAAACATTCGAAATTTCAGTAGTTTCAAGAACTGCTTACTATGACTGCGACGATGAGAGGGACTGTCTTAGTCGGGCACATTACGGGCAAATTTTCTTAACTCGGCCGCGTTCATCGTAAACCCGGTAGTATTTACCGCCTTTAGACGTGCTTCATGAAATGCCTCTTTTTTTTACATTATTTATTTTATTTCTGATTATTATCTCAACTGCCGAAGCCGGAAACTTCCTTCGGCGATTCGGCGAAAACCTTTCAGTGCGTGCTCTATTGCAGTAGCTCAAGTGCTTGCATAGCGCGACGTTCTATTGAAATCGATTCTGGGCCTCCTATCTTTCGGCCCGATAAGGAATGTTGACAGTGTGTTGGAGGCGCTCAATATTTTCGAAATAGCGGTTGCCCCCAATAGAAGGCATCTTTTTATTTTATGTTTCTGCAATAACTTTTGTTGTTTTTATTGGCGAGTATTAGTACTTATCTTCTCGGAGATGCCGGCCGAATGTTTTGCTATACACCTTCTTCTTCCAGCGTGCATGTAGTTCTTTCGAAAATGAGGTAAACACAACTTGCGGCCTGCTTTATCTTGGAAAAACTTTTTGAAATAACAGGCCCCTGCAATGCCACTGGGAAAGGCCGATATATCTTGGGGTCTAAAGCAAGCGCAGCTCAAAGGTCTTTTAGGTGAATGTATATTTTTAATTGAAGTGATCCATTTCGCATGCAAAAGGATGTTGCTCTTCAGCATAACGTTCTTTTTGAAACGAAGCTTTTTTTTCTAGATTACTGCAAAAAATCATGTGCCATGCGTCATTTCTTTCGTTGTTTTTTAGACTTTATACTTTAAGACTAATTTAAGAAGCGATCAAAGCATAAAAGGACCGCTATTTAGAATAATGCTTATGAACACATCCCTGGACACTTTAACCATAGAAAATAAGCCCTTGCGAGCATTTTCTTTCACACGATATGGTGACAGTGTGTGATGTGATGGGATTTTAAAAGATGGATTTATAGGCTGAAGGATAGGTTGACCGAGAATATGTTAATAAATTGATGGATAAGCCACAGACCTTGTCATCGCATTTCACTTCGCATGCGTTTGAAATACTTCGTCGCTTACGAGCTTCCAGCACAATCTTCAACACCATTTATGTTCTCAGAGGTTGTCTCGCTTAGTCAATCAAGAATTTCGGACGAATTATTACGTTTTGTTTTGTTCGCTGCGGCAGCATTTCGATGCAACCAAAATGTCCTCCGCGACAGCTCTATGGGGTGTAAACCAAAGAGCTGTCAATGCCACCTTATTCAAAGGACAAAGGCGACACTGGTCCTTGCTTGTGGCTAGTGTGCGAAATATAGTCTAGCAATGTAGTGTATTTGCAGAGGTCATTGGACGACCTATACTTTATCTGGTAGGGCTGAAACCTAACCTACAAGCTTCCACTGTTCAACAACAAACTTGAAGGCGCATGTCAACCCCACCTGAATCACCCAGAACCCATTGCGTCACTGCACGTAAAACTGCAATTAAATATGCCTGGATCTTTGAGTCGGATCGCTGAGGCAATTCCCGTTCGATATTTGCGTGCATAGACAAAGTGCTTGGCAAACTCATTTGTTCCCACTTTCTGCTCTCCAACCTGCTTTGTTTGCCTGGAAAAGAACCGCTGCTTTCTTTCCGTGACTCAGCTCGGTTTCGTATTTTTTTTTGTACTTCTCTCTTTCGTGCTTCGTCTTTCCTACACGAAAACACAAGAGAGGTCGTTTCAATGCGTATCATTGCTAAGGCTTCTGAACGACAGCTCGCTGGCTCTCCGTGAATGAGGCCCGCTTCTCACGCTAGTGGCTTTTCTATATAGCCTTATATAGTCGCTAAAAAGTCTTTAGTGTAGCGTATTTATTTTCAACTGAAATCAGCATCATTAAAATCCATTACCAGAACTGTCAGCCGGATTAAGTACCTCTATTAAGTGAGCTCCCATTCTCCAAAATTCGCCAGAAGCATTATCAGTGCACATCGAGCGCCATCTGCTAACTAAGCCAGTTAACTTTCTGCGATGTACCAAGGCCGCATTCTTTGTCATTCACGACTTTCCTTTTAAGAATTGGAAAAACAGCGCAATCATAGACGAGACACAAGAGAAGGACAAAACACTAGCGCTGTCTCGTCTTTGATTGCGCTGTTTTTTCAATTCGTAAAACATGTACCAACCAGTCCGTATTTGCCCTCTTCTGGAACGACTTTCCTTCCTCCTATCACTTTTCAGCTCTTTCCTACTTCCTACGTCCGGTTCGCCTTACATCTCCATGCTTCGAGTCCTTGAAGCTACAAAATGCGTCCCTGCCCGTCCAGTAGTTGTTTTTCCTCTCAGTGAGAGTGAAGCTCTTGGAAAACTTCTCGAAAAAATACCACTTCCCATCAAGCTGTTGCCCGAAACCACCGACCATTTTATATGTATGCGAACTGAGAATTATCTTGAAACAAGATCCTTCATATTGCGGTGTAAGCAGAGAGAATGCAATGAGGTTCTTGTTTCAGCGCAGGTATTTATTTGTTGAGTGGCATGCAAGCTCACCTTACACAGCACGTACCAGCACTGGTTAGTCATCTCTCAATGCTCTAGCACCCATATTTGTGGTACCATCCGACGACCATAAAAAACTGTTCAACACTTCCAAGACGTGCTTTGTAATCTGATCATCGCTACTCCTAATCATGTCAGTGTTCCCTAAGATTAGAACAAAAATTGCAAAATTCCAGTCCAAATTTCCCCTAGTCAGATGTGTTTCCGTCACAACGATAATAGTTTTCCTCGAAGAGGCGAATACTTCTCTCTGGTGGGCTGGTATGGCGAATCCGTGGCTGATATTACCACTATGACAGACGCAGTGGCACTGCTAGACGCCTACAGGTCCCTGAACAACACAGTACATTTAATCGAAGGCAAGTCTGGGGAAGCTTTCCTCAGAAGGGAAGTTGACTGTGTTTTTCCCCATGCTCGCTGTTTTCATAGAGGCCGACTTCTTTTTTCGAGAAGCTCAGTACCCACCAGCCCCTCTTTGTTTCTTCAGTCGCCGTGTTCCTTCAGCTGAAATTTCCTTCATTGATTCGTGGTTTTCGTTTCTGTGGCTCCTGTTGTCTCTGACATCTTTGGGAGGATTAGTCATTCTTGTTTCATGGTTACGTCTCAGGTTTTTGGATTTACAACGGTGCACTTCAGTATCAGCCACGCTACCTTTTCTTTTCTGTGTGTTTCTGGGCAGGAGCCCGCATGAAACATCGGGTTCTCGTAGTCTCGTCACGGTTTGTTGGGCGCTGGGCATGTTTTTCCTGGGAAACTACATACAGAGTACAACAACAGCCATTCGCAGCTTACCACGTGCCTCAAGAAGTATAACTAATGCAGAAGAATTGATTTTCCAGCTTGATAATGGTTTTCTCCTTCCATGCATGAGCAGCCATTGGCCTCCTAGGAATACAGGGAAGTTATCTGATGCTAAAGCTAGAGTTTCCTGCGCTTGCCAGCATCATGAGGTCCAGCAAAAGATGCGGACTCGACTGCCTCCTTCACCATAGAGCATCGGAATGCTATAAGAAGGCAGAGGATGGCACTCACGTTGCGCTATCTGTATGTACCAACGAAGAAGTGCCCAACGCGTCACAGTATAACCTATTGCCAGGAGACCATGTGTTGCTGCTGCCGCAAGATTCAGCCACTCATGAACAGAACCCATTCAGGTACGCAAAGTACTTATTTTTCTCCTGCATTAGTATTTTGCTACTTGAAAATTGATATGTCCAGGACCAGCAATAAACACCTGCAATGTTTCTTGCACAATTGCATTTCAACCCACGAAGTGTGCATCCCGGAGAGCCACATAAAAGAAGCGTGGTTTTTGGCATTTTCCTCCTTCGTCTTAACATTCCTAGCTTCCTGGAGAACATTTCATTCCTTCACTTTGCCGTAAATGAAAGTATTAACAAGTCCCACTCCTAACTGCTCTCAGTCTTCATTAGAGATACAAGCACAGCCGCGTTTCAGTTTTACTTGTCAGAAGAAAAATGCTCAACATTTTGCTTCAGCGGTAGAATAGGAAAGAAAGGTGGCTATGCGATCTGCATTGCTGTTTAAACGAAACTTTAAATGTCGAGATTTTAAAAACACTCCCTAACAAAAGTGTTATTTAGAAGACAAATGCAGAGCAGAGATAGACTGGCTGTTTCTTTTATACTATCTGTCGATAAATTTTGTATATTGGTGTTCTGTATCACTTGCCAAAAATTGAAGTACCTGAGTATGAAAATACCAGATGTTTAAAACAGATGTGTGCCGCAGATTTCGGGGCTGCTGTGAGTGTGACTTTGGCGCAGCGGCGTTCGTCAGGCGATAACGCTCTGAAAAAAAGGGAAGAATTATCAAAACAGAGCGCCAGTGCCGTTGGCCTTGTCGGCCATCTTTCTTCTTACTTCGTTGTTCGGCAGACAAATGGCAGATACATTGCTCTTCTGCTCACACGACACAAAAGGAGCAAAGAGAAGGTTCATCGTTGGGATAGAAACAATACCTTTCATGGCTGTTTCAAATAGCGGTTGTTGCTCGCAGAAATGGAACACTTTGAAATGGAATGGCTCAGGAGGTTGCTGAACACTGATGTTTATTCTGACATCACAATCAAGGTCACGCTCTCTTCCACACAGGTCAATGTGGTCATCAGTGCCGACAACGTTAAATGCATCAGCTGAAGCATTTCTTTCGTTTCCAGGAGGAACATTACCAGACACCGTAGTTCTCAAGATGTCTTTGTGAAACTTGAATTTCTTAACGATACCTTGAGGATCCTCTAGTCTACGTGGCTATGCTTCCCTCTTATCCGTTTATAAAAAATCTGATCTTCCGCCTTAACGGTATCACGAGGTATCGTCAGCGAGTCGCTTCAGTTTCTTCGGGTCCTCTGTGCAAATCGCTTCGTAGAAACGGGCACTGTTCTTTCTTTCATTTTTATTTTATTAAGGCAAAGGCCTTTCTTGGATTTGTCGACAATTTCGCGTCCGAAAAGCATGTTGACAGCAGCTGCGGGGAACTGCAAAGACATATGGTTAAAAAAGCGGTTATACTCGAATGGGTGATGTGAGGATGCCAGGCAAAAAGCTTGGTGCCAATAGGATATTTAGTTGATTAATTAGAGCCATAAATGCGAGAAAAAGTGGGCATGGTCTGGGCGCGAGTCGCACGAAATTTGAATCACCGGAAGTGCCGTACCCCGTGTCGCCCTCACGTGACCTACCATGTGATTGGCCCACGTGACCGGAAAAGTGGGCAGAGCCAACGCGCCCCGCGAAATTTCAATGTGCGAAGTGAATAACGACGCGAAAGGATGCGGGCGTTGGAGTTAATCGAAATCTAATCAATAATAGCAAATTATACAAACGCCAGTAGTAAATGAAGCCGTATTTAGCCGCATTACAGTTAATTGAGGTGAATTAATTATACATTAAGGTAGATTAATGTAGGTATAATGCTACTTAATGATACACTGGATTGATTTGAATGTGAGTTAGGGTGAATCAATAGAGAATTAATTGTGAATTAAATGATTGAATTCCGAAATAAGAAAATTACGCGTGAATTAGATGGGTTGATTGTGGAATAATTGTGCCAAAATTGTGAATTGAGTGAACTAAGTGTGAATGAAATGAATAAATTGTGAATGAGATGCGAAATAATTATACAGTAAGGTGCAATAACTGTAGTTTCAAGTGATTAAAACAGTTTTGATTGTCAGACGGAAGAATGGGTAATTACCTTCAGTGTTTACACAAAAGGTCCTTATAATATTCAAATACTAAAAATTTTTGTCCAAGAATGCTGGACACGATTTCCTTCTAAGTCAGTTTCATTTTTGGTCAATAAATCTTCTTCTGGCATCTTTCTCTTCCTCATTGCAAGCAGTAAGAAAGAGAAAAAGGGAAAGGGGAAGGTTGACAGGTGGCAGGGGCAGACAGGCAAATCTCCCAAAGACCACCCTGCATGTGGCGGTTTCGGACACACAGCGATATCTGTCGAACTCTTTACAGCTTCATAGCCCTGCTTATGCTGTCGCATTTAAAAAATTGGCAGAGGCTTAGCTTGGTTAAGCCTAGTGGATTGCGAAAGCAAGGACGCTGAACTTTTAGATGCACCCCGATCAAGAGACGTTGAACGCATTCGTCTGGCTGCATAATATGCACGCCGTTATGCTAAACGTTGTTCCTGCTCTTCATCCGTTTCTTCCGCACGCCGCCGCTTCTCAGCTGCAGCACATCGCTGCAGCTTAACCTTATACACATCATCCGACATATCGTGTAGGATTCGCTGGGACGACTGCGACGAGCCGAGTTGGGGGGCCGCTTTTCAACAGCTGGCATGACGTCACGTAGACCAAGCGCCTCCCCCACGGCAGCGGCGCGTGGAGGATTCGCTGGGACGGTTCGCAGGCCCGAGTTGGGGCCCCGCTTTTTCACAACTGGCGTGAAGTCACACATAGGTCACGCTAAAGGGCAATGGTGGATTCTCCGGGACGACGGCCAAGAGCGGAAACCTCGAGCAGTATTGCTTTCGCAATAAAAATTTTCTGTCGTCAACGGTTACCGCACCCTGTTCACGCATCAAGGGGCATTGGTTCGAGTCCCGGTTCGACCGTTTCTAACATGATAGCGTTAGGGAGCTCGCGTCACCAAAATCTGGTGTCGTCGTCGGAGTTGTCGGCGTCTTCGGCCTCTTCCTCGTTAACTGTGTGCGAAAACTGACCTAAAAATCTCGAGTGAAGCAACCTAGGAGGTAGGTGGACCACCTTGGTCAAGTGACCTTGTAGATTCGTCACAAACTGCGCAACAGACTGTGATCAAACTGCCCACTGTGGCAGGTGGCAGTTAAAATAGTGATTTGTCGTGAGAGGTTGCTGGATCGCAGAAGTTCCACTGGTTGCGACGCCTGCCATCGTACGACAGAGGCTCATCGCTTAATCGCTGCACCACTGCACCACTAATGGTATGAAGACTGCTAGAGATATTTGAATATTAAATACAGGTTTCCCAATTCGGCTTCGATGGGCATTAGCCCGTCAGCTATCGCTCAATAACCTTAAGGCACAGATTACTGACCCCTCCAATTTTTATTTTCAGCGTAATTCCTTTATCTCTTCTCAGACACTCCGTAATGGTGGTGGATGACGTCACGGTCCTGCAGACCAATGATAAATTATGCACTGATGCTATGGTTCTTGCACTGTGTGATCGTTGTGGGGTGTTTTGATTACTTCTGTTGCTTCAATACTAGTACATTCAAGAAAAATGACAGCCTTTCTGCTCCTATGTTACAGGTACAAGCACCGCCGGATTCTTCGCGCTGTCTTGGAAGGTGGACTGGCCGTTCCACACCGAAAACACACATCGCCGCCGACAGAATAGCGGCGGTCATCAGAGCCTTTCCACCTTTACGTTGTTGTGTGGGCTCTGGGCTGTGCCACCTCGACCTTAGCACTAATGACAGAGTGCACATTTCATGCTTGTGGGAAAACATTTTTGCGTGCAATTATTTTACCAGCACGCAGAAGATGGCGTTCAGTTGTCAACGGGCGCCCCTAGGCTTTGCCACACACACCTTTGTACTCGAATAGTAGCACTGCACTGCATGAATAGAACAGTTTAGTCACCTACATAGCATGGAAACAGTGCCGCACAGTGAAGTGTAGTACGTAGCACATAACAAGTGTTTTATTGCATGCTGCTACTATGAACGCATGCGTTAAACCACTTCTTCGCTCGATAAAATGAGTTTTCAAGATATTGGTACTGGGAAACCTCCTTTTCCTAGGGCAACTGTTTCATTATTTTTCAATTAATCTCATGAGTTGGTGCAAAACAACTGAATGCCACATAACAGTTATGTTAATATTCTAGGCAGAGGTAATGTTTTCTACAATTTGCTGTTGTACGAGCGGGCGCAAGTTTGCGTTTCTTTCGTCGATTCCGGTAGTGCTAACGGTGTGTTGCATTTCGTGGCGTAAGCACATCGTAAATTGGGCGCCGTTCTACGGCCGTGGATAGAACACGTGTCCTGGGTGATTTTGGAGAAATAAAAAATATTCTGGAGCACAATACATATTGTTACGTGGCGGCCAGCCGAAGAATGAGACGTGGTGAACCATGACCGAGAGATGATTTAAAGGCCGCTAGCCTAGCGCGAGCGCTCCGTCCCGCGCCACTGCCAGCTTCGTCTTCGTCACACTACCCGGGGCCTCCGAGCGATCGTGCCGATCGGTGACAAACAGACGGCGAAATGGCGATGGTCTTGAGTGGGGGGTTGAACAGGATGTAGAAGATGGTGCAGTGCTGGCCGCCACGATGAGAAAGATGAGTCCCGGTCCACGAAGCATCCGGGCCGTTGGGTGCCAGGAGCTGACGGCCGAGGCCCTTGGACGCACCGAACGGCGGGGGCAGGGGGACGGTGTCCTCAAGTGTGGGCAGAGTCTTGGGTCGGTCGGATCCTGGGTCGGTCGGGTCTTGGGTCGGTCGGGTCTCGGGTCGGTCGGGTCTCGGGTCGGTCGGGTCTCGGGTCGGTCGGGTCTCGGGTCGGTCGGGTCTCGGGTTGTCGTGTCTTGTGGTCCGGGCGGGGGACGGGGCTGGGGTGAGCGGCGAGGTCGGTTCAGGTCGGGCGGGCTGGGGCATGGCCGGTCGGCGCGGACCAGGCACTCACGGCAGACTTCCACGGTAGGCGCAGGACACCGAAGCTCCGGGACCAGGATGGCGATGAAGGGACCCCAGCACCTCACACCAAATGTTACGTGGCGGCCAGCCGAAGAATGAGACGTGGTGAACCATGACCGAGAGATGATTTAAAGGCCGCTGGCCTAGCGAGAGCGCTCCGTCCCGCGCCACTGCCAGCTTCGTCTTCGTCGCAATATAGACAACATCGAACATGCTAGCCCCTGTAGGTTGTCAGTGAGATTAGTTTTTATTTGGTGACGTGATTAAGTAAACAAAAAAATTATTTCAAGCAATAAGAATTCCGGTGAATGAAATTGCAGAGTGTGCAAAAAAATGTGTCATTTTTAACATTTGTTCGTGCTCACTTTAGATTAGTTTTGTCAAGCTGCAAAAATGCGAAATGACGGGTTCAGTGATCATCAGCTTCTTCAGTTATCGATTAATGCCCCTTATTACTCACGCCGCACCCAACCAAAACAGATACTAAATTACAGGAAGGCTGACTTTGACGAATTTTTTGTTCATGATTTTTCATCCCGGTCTGTTAACGAAAACTGGACTTTGTTCAAAGAGAAAATAGCGAAACTGGTGCACAAACACATTTCGAAAATAACATTACGGGTCAACATATCTAAACCTTGGTATAACAATTCCTTACGAGCATTGATAAACAAGAAAAAACGTTTTTTCAGAGCCGCGAAACGATTGCGCACTGATTCTGCGCATGCTGAGCACAGACTGTATGAAGTATTATACTGGCATGCCATTCGGAAGGCCAAACATAAATTTTTATCAAAGGACCTTCAATCGCTCATAAAAAATAACGCCGCAAAGTTTTGGAAAACAATTTCCCTGCCACGCACATCGGACACCATTTCATTGCTTGATGAAAACAAATGTCCAATACACCAAGAGAACTGTCCAGCCACGTTTAATGACTACTTCACATCAGTATTCACTACCAAAGACTATTCCAACCTACGTCAACCCCAAGAACTCAATTACCCATTCATGACTACAATAGATATAACAGCAGAAGGCGTAGCATCTTTAAAAGTCTTAAGGTATCAACTTCCTCAGGGGTAGACGGAATAAATACAAAAATTCTCAAACACACCATACATACCTCTAGTATCAATCTCTGTCATATTTTCAAGCAATCTTTAGCAACTGGCGAAATTCCTTATGACTGGAAGATTGGCAAAATAATCCCTGTTTACAAATCTGGCGACAAAAATACAGTAACTACCGCCCCACATCACTAAAGAGTATTCCATGTAAGTTACTTGAACACATCGTTGCATCTAACATAGCGAGCCATCTTGAGAACAACGATTTCTTTTTCCCACGCCAGCACGGATTCAGAAAAGGGTTTTCCTGTGATACACAACTAATTGATCTTACTAGTGGTTTATTCAAGAACATGAATGAAAACTATCAGACTGACTGCATATTCATTGACTTTTCCAGAGCGTTTGACCGTGTTGCCCATTGTCGCTTTATAGCTAAAATATCGTCGCTTAATTTAGACTCGCTAACTGTGTCCTGGATCCGGAACTTCATACCTTTTCGAAAGCAGTTCACGGTAACAAACAACTTTTAATCACCCCTTAGTGACGTCACTTCTGGCGTCCCTTAGGGAAGTGTTCTCGGTCCCTTATTATTTTCAATTTTCATAAATGACCTGCCATCGCATCTTACATCATCAGTCCGACTGTTCGCCGATGACTGCATAATTTATCGCCAAATCCGCTCAACCACTGACCATGCAATTCTTCAGCAGGGCCTTCAATGCGTAACTAACTGGTGCAAATCATTAAAATGACACTTAATACTGACAAATGTAAAATCATAACAGTGAGCCGGTAGCATTCAAACTCGCTATTCACTTATTCCCTTAAAAGTGTCACGCTATCCCGCACGTCTTCCGATAAATACCTTGGCGTTTATCTGACTTCTAATCTTTCTTGGGCGGAACATATTCAATACATAACTGCCAAAGCATCGCGCACGCTTGGCTACCTGAAAAGAAATCTTCATAGCGCACTTGTTTCTACCCGCAAGCTATAGCATACTAAACATTTGTCCATCCCCAACTAGAATATGCATCAGCTATCTGGTCACCACACCAGGCTTAATTCATTCCCTCAAAGGAATTCAGAACCGTGCAACGCGTTTTAGTTCTCACGACTACAGCCGTCATTACAGCGTACCAAGCATCAAGTTATCTTTATCCCTAACAGGTTTACAGACACGTAGGGATATCGCACTTCTTTGCTTACTACAGAAACTAATATACAGTCGTCACGCGTCCACATTGCCACTTACACGCCCAATGCGCACTTCACGTCGCCTACATAATAATCTTAGCTTCCAACGCCTATTCGGCCGAACACTCGCGTTTAATTCTTCTGCTTTGCCACGTGCTATCAAGTGTTCGAATGGCCTTCCGGATTGCATTGCTACCATACGTGACCCATTAATGTTCAAAAACGAATTGACCATCTTCATGCATCCATAATATTGTACATAAATTGTTTGGTTTCGATTGGTTTATGGGGTTTAACGTCCCAAAGCGACTGAGGCTATGAGAGACGCCGTAGTGAAGGGCTCCGGAAATTTCGACCACCTGAGGTTCTTTAACGTGCACTGACATCGTACAGTACACGGGCCTCTAGAATTTCTCCTCCAAAGAAATTCCAGCCGCCGCGGCCGGGATCGAACCCGCGTCTTTCGGGTCACCAGCCGAGCACCATAACCGCTGAGCCACCGCGGCGGCGTACATAAATTGTGTTGGTATGTGTAGTCAAATCCATGCAGTGCCGCTATTTGTTTTGCTCTTTTTTCCTCTGTGTCAATATATTACGGTTTTCAAGTACGGTGTAATAATTGTTTGCAGTCGAATGTATTTAATATTGTTTACTTTTGTTCTTTCCACTTTGTACCATCTTTTGACTGCTAAATATTGTAACATCTTGAAAACGTAGCAGCACGAAAAAACGAGGACAAAATAGACAGAGGTACGACAGGGGATATGCTACACTTCCAACTGAATTTTATTGCGGAAACCAAAGCTTAAGTACAGCGCTACTATGGTCCCCGTGGAAATCAATCAAGAAGAGACAAGGAAGCGGTGCTAACACACTGACCGCCTGCTTTTCTAATCTGATACGCCTCAATAATCTCTCTTTCCATCCGATACTTTTCATGCCCAAGAAACTTAGTTTTCCGAAAAATGGGTTTACACTCGCAGTCCCGGCAGTGGATAGCAAGATGACCGCTCTTCCCTTCTTTTACCAGATTGTAATGCTCCCTAGCTCTCTCATTAAAACAACATCCAGTCTGACCTGTGTACACTCTGTTGCAAGTGAGCGGAATGCTGTACACTACCTTAGTGGTGCAAAGGGTGAAACCTAGTTGGTGGTTGATAGTACAAATCGGCTTTTTCTTTTTAACTATCATAGGACAAACTTTTGATAGCTTGCTTGGGGCGGAGAAGAGCACGTTTACATCGTATCATCTTGATATTTTCTTAAGTTTATGAGACACTCTGTGAAGGTATGGAATTACTTGAGTTGCCATCCGGTCATCATGCTTATCTGTCTCTTTGGTGCGCTTTTTCTTTTCTAGCAACGTCTCTGCAACAGCTGACAATTAATCTGGAGGAAAGCCTGACATGCGCAGTCGGTCAGTTTGCAATTGAACACTTTCTAACATTTTATGTGGGCATGACTTTTCCAAAGCGGAAATGAGGCCGTTCATGGCTATTGCTCTTTTGATTCTCTTAAAATGAGCACTACTGTAAGGGAGGAGTGCCTTTTGTGACCTAGGATTGTACAATCAACATATATGCCCATCCAAGAAAAGAATTCTTAGGTCAAGAAACTGTATACAATTTTCACTAGGGAGCTGAAAGGTGAAATTTAAGCCTTTTGCTACCGTTTTTGAACCATGCGAGAACATCAGCAACAGCTTCTTCAATAGATAAAACATGCGGCTTGTCAATTATCACTGAATAATCGTCAACATATCTAAAAATGCGAAGATTAGGGAGTAAGCTGCGCAAGCTTCTGTCAATGCAGGAAAGGAAAATGTCAGAAAGAACAGGCGGCACACACGACCCAATGCAGATTCCTGCTTTTTGCGTGCAAAACCGGTGGTTAAAATTAATGGCAGTTGACTCTAGACAAAATTCTAAAAGGGCTAAAAAACGGTCACTGTTCACACTCGCCCTATTCTGAAACGGCACTTCTCCAGAATCCTCAATTACCTACCTAACAGCCTTAAGCAGTTCATTGTGGGGTATGGAGTAGTAAAGATCTTCTATGTCAATGGAGAACCCGATGGTGGCTGGTAAAGTCATGTTGAGCCCTTGCTCCAGTTCTTCTGCTATCTTGTGAGAGCTTCTGATAAGAAAGGGTTCTTCAATCGTCAAAGTCGTCAGCTTATTCTGGAGGTACTTTCCTACAGCTGACTGCCAGCTACCCTTTTCGGACACTATAGCTCTCAACGGGAAATTAGGCTTGTGCGTTCTGCATGAGAAAAATGCTTCCAGGGTGCACATATCCGATTTCTTGACACTACTCGCAAGTGAATCCAGGTGAAGATCCTGCAACAACTTGATCGCTGCAGCCTTCTGTAATATCTTCTTAAAGTTAGTTTTCTTGAAATTTTTCTCGATGGCTTGTATAGCTTTCTGTTCGTACGTTCCTTTGGGAAGCACCACAAAACCACCCTCTTTGTCGGACTGTACTATCATTAATCCGTGCTGTTTTAAGTAGCCGACCACCTTTTTCTGCTGAGGCCCGCGCTTCGAAGTTCGATTCACGTTGTTTGCCACGGATTCAGCTCCATCAGATATGGCTTTCCCTCTGTCTCGCTCCTTTGCTCTTGCGGCTATATGCCGCACCATGGTCAGTAGTTCCGGCTTCCTGGCAACGGGATCAAAGCAGAATTTTGGACCTTTCTCAAGGATTCCGCGAACTTCATCCGAGAGCTCCACATCACAAACGACGTCGACCTTCCTAGGTACCGTCTGGTTTCTTCTCCTTGCCAGAAGGGAAAGACGAACCCGATGCCACAAGAACTCCGTACAAGCTGCATGTTTTATCTATTGACGAAGCTGTTGCTGATGTTCTCGCATAGCTCAAAACGGTAGCAAAAGGCTTAAATTTTACCTTTGAACTCCCTAGTGAAATTTGTATACAGTTTCTTGACCTAAAATTCTTTTCTTGCATGGGCATATATGCTGGATGTACAATCCTAGGTCACAAAAGGTACTCCTCCCTTACAGTAGCGCTCATTCGAAGATAATCAAAAGAGCAATAGCCATGAACTGCCTCAATTCCGCATTGGAAAGGCCAGGTCCACATAAAATGTTAGAAAGTGTTCAATTGGAAACCGACCGACTGCGCATGTCAGGCTTTCCTCCAGATTAATTGCCAGCTGTTGCAGAGACGTTGCTACAAAAGAAAAAGCGCACCTAAGAGACAGATAAGCATGATGACCGGATGGCAACTCAAGTAATTCCATACCTTCACAGAGTGTCTCATAATCTTAAGAAAATATCAAGATGATACGATGTAAACGTGCTCTTCTCCGCCGCAAGCAAGCTATCAAAAGTCTGTCCTATGATAGTTAAAAAGAAAAAGCTGATTTGTACTATCAACCACCAACTAGGTTTCACCCGTTGCACCACTAAGGTACTGTACAGCATTCTGCTCACTTGCAGCAGAGTGTGCATAGGTCAGACTGGACGTTGTTTTAATGAGAGAGCTAGGGAGCATTACAATCTGATAAATGAAGAGAAGAGTGGTCATCTTGCTATCCACTGCCGGGACTGTAAGTGTAAACCCATTTTTCGGAAAACTAAGTTTCTTGGGCATGGAAAGGATCGGATGGAAAGAGAGATTATTGAGGCATATCACATTAGTAAAGCAGGTGGTCAGTGGTTTAGCACCGCTTCCTTGTCTCTTCTTGATAATGAACTGGCGTTCTTGGACCTTTGCGATTGATTTCCACGGGGACGATAGTAGCGCTGTACTTAAGCTTTGGTTTGCGCAATAAAATTCAGTTGGAAGTGCAGCATATGTCCTGTCGTACCTGTGTCTATTTTGTCCTCGTTTTTTCGTGGTGCTACGTTTTCAAGATGGATCAACACCAACTGGCCCAAACTTCGGTGCTTTTAAATATTGTAACCCCTCCCCTCGCACAATGTTCCAAGTGTGGAACCTGTGAGGTATTTGTATAAATATAAAAGAAAGGCGGCGAAATTTGAAGAGATCAATCACACATGAGCAAATGCTCAGGCATCGCAAGAGCAGAGCTCTCAAACATAACTCGTGAGCATAGCCACGCTTGATGGTGTCGCGAATGTGATATTGTAAAATAAATTAAGTTGGACTGGCGGCCGAGTTTAAGGTATGACCTGCGAACTGGCTACGTTCAGTGCCGACAACAACGGGCAGGCTGGTTCCCGGTAGCGATACGCACGTCCAAACACTAAGCCTCGTTCCTAGTCGCACGACCGCGTTGCGTGCATTGCGCCTCGCGTGTGTTGTTTTCCATTTCCCAACTCATTTCTTTCTTTCTGATACCGGTAATTTTTCTCTGGTCGTACAGACAAAACGTCCGATTGAAAACTGGGAGTGCTGTTTAGTGTTTCTGTGCAGCTAACTAGCAAGCCCACTGTTTTCCAGATCGAAGAAAGCCAGCTCACAGGTGTTCTAATTTTTCAGCCAGCGCACGCTTCATTATTTTTGCCTCGTCGCCACTGAGCTCGGCCTCTTTTCGGAATTCTACGGTTGACACACCGCTGCCGCAATGCGAGAGTCCGCGGTAACGAGAGATTTTTTTCAAGCGAAAGCTTCAGTGCGGGACCTCGTGCTTCGATCATCGAGTGCCTAGTTTTAACCTTCAAGTGACCTTGAGCTTCGAAAGCAAAGGAAAGGCGCAGAACTGGCCCGCTGCGGCAGCGTACACTTTAGTTGCGCTTTAAGCTACGTGGCGATAGTGACAGATGTGCGCTGCATGAGAGTGAGAGACAGAGAAACAACTTATTAAGGCGGAAGCCTTTAATGCCTCATCGTTGTAAGCAGAAGTTGTCGACAGAAAATGTCACGCTTTTCAATTGGTCGAAATGCTCGTGACCTCACAGTGCGCGAATTTCAAATGGGGCCAATTGTACTTTGGCTAGTAACCATGCAACCAATCAAAGGGATCGTATAGTGATGCTCCAACTAAGTGGGACTGCGTTTAGTTAATTGCTTAATTAATCAATTAGCCTAATTAAGATAGAGGAGAATGAAGTGGTCAGAAGAAAGAGAAAAAGAAAAGAAAGACGCGCGCCGCAGCGTCCGCGGAAGGAGACGCTGCGGAAAAAACAGATAAGTACGAAGCCGGGTTCGCTCCACCACCACGTACTTCCCCACTCAGTTGTTGTTGTTGTTGTTGTGACTGAGAGAAGGATGAAGAGGAAATTGCACGGGCCTGCTACTGGCTCGAGCCAAGTCACCACCGCTGCCACGTGCAGATAGAGGAGAGTTAAAAGATCAGAGGAAAGAGAAAAAGGAAAGAAAAGACGCGCGTCGCAGCAACAACTGCGTCCGCCGGAGCGGACGCTGCTCAAAAAGAAGCGGCCGAAGCCGCGCTCGCCGCCGCGAGAACAGATACTCCAGTTTTCCACTCTACTCAGTTCGACGTTGCTCGTTTCATATACGTTCTGTCGAACATCCTAGACAGTTCCAACATTTGACAGGTGAACGACAGAACACGATGGATAGAAATTCAATAATATAAATATGAAATAGCCTAATTAAATTCCTAGTTAGACCGCATAAATCAATAAAACCGAGAACGAAATTGGTCGAGTTGGGGAATCGAACCAGGGTCTCCGGAGTGCGATACGAGCACGCTAGCCACTCCGTAATGCAAGCTGAATGATCGCGCTCGCCAAAGCGAGAACAGATACTCCAATTTTCCACTCCGCTCAGTTCGACGTTGCTCGTTTCATATACGTTGTGTCGAACATCCTAGACAGTTCCAACATTTGACAGGTGAACGACAGAACACGATGGATAGAAATTCAATAATATAAATATGAAATAGCCTAATTAACCTTTCTAGTTAGACCGCATAAATCAATAAAACCGAGAACGAAATTGGTCGAGTTGGGGAATCGAACCAGGGTCTCCGGAGTGCGATACGAGCACGCTAGCCACTCCGTAATGCCAGCTGAATGATTTTGGAATGAACAAAGGCGCATCTAGCTAATACGGCGTCTTCGTTCACTCCTATCTTCCCCCTTTCCCTTACGGCGAGGTGCAGGTGTCCACCCAGATATGCGAGAGAGATACATTTCCTTTCCTCAAAAAATAAATTTACCGTCCAGCAAGGCGTACAGCCGAACTGGCGATGGCGTTCTGTGGACTCAATGGCAGCGTTGCAAGACGCTGTCGCGTTCCACTCTTACAGGCGAAGCTTAACATGTTAACCACACATCAGTAACACACGCAGATAGCCAATAGACGCGTCATTCGCTGGAAGCACTTGAATCATCATTCACAACCACATTCGTGGCAGAATGCTGTACTCAGGCTTTCGCCTAGCACCACTTTAGTCGCCAAAGTGACTCCTAATTTTTTGCTGTAGAATGGTGGGTCTTAGGGCAGATGGGCTTGATGTGGCCCCCAGGTGGGTTCGACTTCATGGGCCCACGAAACGAGTGCCTGTTGGATCCTCTTGTGTGGCCTCCTGAGGAGTTGGTTGCATCCCTCCTCGGACGGAGCTGGCAGTAAGAATCAGGGGGGCGGATTTCCAGCGCAACCCCAGACACTGCATGCGTTGGCATTGACAATGTTGTGCCAGAAACGCGGTACTGAAGCCATAAGCCGTCAGCGTTCATTATGTTCATTGGCGTTGGCGTTGTCAATGTTTTACACTCCGATGATTTGAAGGAAAGGAAGTGCGCATAACTGGCTGCCTGGGTCAGTGGACGCCTGAATCGCGCATATAGGTGTGTGGGGTGATGAGAGATAGATGTGGGCTGCATGCGTTAGCGCTAACAGCTCTGTGGCAGACCATGGCACTGCTGCAATAGGCCACAGCGTTCATTGGAAGAGCAAACTCTCGAGATCAACCATTAACTGCCACCTGCCAGGGTGGCAGGGTACGTGGGCTGTATAACCAGTGTCCGGAGCGCACTGAACGCCACAGACGCCAAGCCGCTTATAGTTGCCCGATCCCCCATAGCTTTCGCTCTCTAACCAGGTTCAGCAGTAGTTGAACTGCAGCTAACTTCTAATATTTTATGGGCTTTTTTTCATACGGCAGCCTGTAGCGATATCAAAGTAGGCAACTTATTATTTAAAACCTTCGTTAGTAGTGCAGAAATATAACAATTATTGCGCTACTGATCTTTAACCTCGACGGCGGCGCGAACTTATAAGCTTCGCTAGGTACTGCACGTGAGCCCTACGCTATTAGGGACCTTTAGCATACCGTGTACCGTGTTAGCGTTACCGGTACATTTACCCGGTTAACCGCGTTGGAATTCTAAGATATTTTTGGATTTTCTAAAATGTGGAACCGATACTTTCGCAAAATTTGTCAAATTTATTAGACTAAACAAAACAAAAAAAAATTATCTGACACTACATATCGTGGTACATCATATGGTTAAACGTGTCTATTTTCTGAGCTCTGGTATACTTTAATCTTTTGTTAAAATTAATTGGGCATCGGGTAGAGACTTCCAAAGACCAAGCTTCATTTCTGCGCACGGCTCAGCAACGCTGTCTGCGGTAAATGTTAAACGTTACACGCGTGAAATAAAGTTTTTTTAAGTGTGTGAAAACCTTTGTCCCTACTTCTAGCTCACGAAAATATTACTACTAATAAAACTAACCACACCGGATGCCTCTCTTTGGCTACTTCAGCAGGTCGTAATTCGTGCACGGCCCAGTTTAACTGGCACCTGCCACGGTGGGCAGTTTACTTACAATCCGTTGGGCAGGTTATCGTGACATCACATGGCCACATGACATAGGTGGCCCATCTGCTTGCTAGATTGCTTCTCTAGGGATTTTGCCTAGATTTTTCGCCCACGGTCAACGGCGCCAGATTTTCCGCGACACGAGCTCTTCATCTCTCTCACGTTAAAACGGGGCCTCGTTCATTCACACTGCAGTGGTGTGAAGCCCTGCGGTCATCCCCTTGCTCCGCTACTGTTCGGCAGCGTCATCTGCCGGCTACCGGTGATGCACGCTCTCCTCCATCGCGGTCGTCGATAGCACAGGAGCCGAACACAACACTGGAATTCTATCAAGCGTGAAAAGCAGCTGCTTGAGAGCGAGGGCAAAATTAGTCGTCACTCGGGGCGCTCTGGCCGCATGCGAGCGCAGCTTAACGGTATTGTGACTTTTGCCTCATTGCTTATCCAACACTTTTATATCACCTTCCCGTTGTTTAGCGACCATGGCTTAAGCTTGATGAATATCTCTTCGTGATTTTGAGTTTTATGATCTTATTTTGCTAATTTGACAGCTAAACAACAGTTTCCGGTGAAATCTATACCATATTCAATATTCCCTTGTAAATCCACACTGCAGAATACCTCAACTCTTGAGAAATTCTAGAGGCCCGTGTACTGTGCGATGTCCGTGCACGTTAAAGAACCCCAGGTGGTCGAAATGTCCGGAGCCCTCCACTACGGCGTCTTTCATAGCCTTAGTCGCTTTGGGACGTTAAAACCCCATAAACCAAACTATCTTTTGATAACCCACAGTAAAGCACTTTTCACTTAATGAGGTTCCTGTTGTAACCATTGCAGCTTCCGCTTTTTATTGCCGGCTGTGAATTTCAAGTGATACTTAGCCCCATCTGGCGCTTCACAGGACTCACCTACACATTTACACTTGCTTCGCATGTGGAGTTTTAAGTTCACGGTTTTAAGATTCTGATGTCTAGGAGTTTACGTTTAAGAGCTTAGGATTCAAGTTTAGTGTTTAAGAAGTTTGAAGCTAAGAAATTAGGCTAAAAATTTGTTTATATTTTACATGACGTTTGAGAGGTGCGTACTATTCGGAAGGACAATTCGCAATGTTTAAAAAGGGTCAGATTCGTGCTCAGCTTCCTGCTCGCCGCGATACAAAGTTTATCTTATCTTCGCCTTGGTTTACTGAGAAGGAAAATTCCACACATTACAAAAAAGTTCTCCAAGCGACCGTGCCCGACTACAATTAAAATAACGCCAGTTCGCAGCTTCTTTCCTGGCACTTCAGGCAGCTTGGTCATCACCTCAATGTCCTACGCTGCGCTGTAAGGGGCACCGATAATTTAAACAGAGTGCCGTCCTAGTCATATCTGATCAGTTCATTCACCGCTTTAAAATGCTTGGCATATATACTGAAACAGCCGTGGGAGTGAACTGTAGCCGAATGCAGTAAGGTATACTAATACCAATATAAGGCATACCAATGGCAGTATACCAATATCCCTCAAGAGAAAAGTATACAACAGCCTTATCTCACCGGTACCTAACACAGTTAATTGGAGAGACATGGGAGAGGCCTTCGCCCTGCACTGGGAGTAGTCAGGCTGATGATGATGACTGGTACTCACCTATAGGGTAGAAACATAGAGTCTAACGAAGAGGGTTCAGCTTAAGTTGAGGACAACGCAGCTAGATATGGAAAGAAAAATGATAGATGTAACGTTGAACCGGGCGTTGTCGGTGAGGGAACAGGCGCCGGTTACTGACATCGTACTTGAAATCTAGAGGAAAAAATGGGCTTAGGGCAGGGCATTTAATGCGTAGGCAAGATAACCGCTGGTCCTTAAGGGTAACGGAGTGCATTCCACGAAAAGGCAAGCGTAGCAGGGGGCGGCAGAAAGTTGGTTGAGCGAATGTGATGAAGAAGTATGCTGACATACGGAGGCCGCAGCTGGCAAAACACTGGGTTAGTTGCATAGACACGGGAGGGGCCTTTGTCCTGCAGTGGGCGTAGTTAGGGTGATGATGATGTTAATGATGATGATGACGATGATGATGAAATAAAAGCGCGGCTAAGCAAACATGACCAACTTTATCTCTGTAGACGAAGCTATGAAAGCGTACAAGAAGAGCCCAAGGTTTCAGTAAGGCCGAAGAAGAACTCACGGGGACTGCGGCGCGTCATGGAGCGAAAACAGAGAAGTCCACTAAACCCACTGCCCCGCACATAAAAGAGAACCGACGGAATGAGGCGACGCGCTGTGAACCCGAGGTTACTGACGGACAGCGCGCTGTCATGCTGGGAAAGAAGCGGTTGAAAGTGGTGGGTCCGGGTGTCTCGAAAGCAGCAAGGGATACTGAGCTTGCTGCCGATTGAAATCACAATCGAAAGAACGAGATGCCGTTCGAGCAGTCTAACTGCCTGACTGATACCCACTGGAAGACTTCAGCTATCATCGAGTAGAGGTTATCTTAGCATATCCTGTATACTTAGCTAATTACGTTTCAAGAGTGTAACAATCGATCGCGAGAAAACTGTATGTCTTTTCGTTTGCTCTACATGCATTTATTTTGTTTATTCAATACACAGACCTGCAACGCCCGAAGGCTTTATTGCAAAGGAAATGACATTACGTTTCATACGCTGCTCTGGTCGCAAAAAAGGATAAGCACAATACGAAGAAATTCGTAGAAAGAAAAAACACTCACCCAAAACAGGACAACAGCGCGCAATTTCAAAAATAAGATATAAATGCGCGGAACCAATTCTCAATGAAGCATTAAGCGACATAATAAAGTAACCTCTTCTAGTCAATAATAGTCAGTACAAAAAAAATGTCTTCTAAAACGCGGCTGCTCGGCATTTACCTTCGCTGATTCTCCGCGGCAACAAAGCTGTTTCCGTAATACGAAGAAGTGCCCATACAAATTTGGGGGAACATTTTAAGTTCCTTGCGTGTTCTAGACAGCCAGTACCACATAATTTCGAGCATAATTCTTGAACGAATGACCCATGGTTCACTTAACACTGCTACATGCAAGACTAAATAAAAAAGGCTGCGGCGTGCCGACCTCACATCACAGGAATAGAAGCAAATGGAGAAGCTATAATCAGAAACATGGCGTTGCCTAGTTCAATTCTTGATGGCACAGCGTGGCATGAACCTGAGCTTCACATCCTGAAGTCTGCTAAAAGCAGCTATATTGTCGCCCACGTCGAAATCCAGTGGCTGACCAAGGATAACATCATATCTCTGAAGAAGGAAGGTTATCATCAAGAAGATCTCCATGAGGGCGAATGGTTCTCCGGGGCAAGACCTCTTCCCTGCGTAAAACAAAATTTATCATGAGCCTGGCGTGTTCGTGTCCCTAGATAATAAAGCAATCGGTTTCGTCTGGTCTAAAAACAGCATTTCCACAAAGCGCCATTCTAACGTACTAGAACATACACTACGTTACTTTTGTTTCCAATTGACAGGGCCGCTGTTTTGATAGTGCGCGGCCCTTGCAAGAGGGCCCAATAACGTTGACTGTCCTCAAAGACAATACGTTCTCGAGAGTAGTCGTCATTAGGAGTCTTGCGCCACAACGCGTAATGAAATTCGATCACTTTTTACACGTCATCTTCAGAAACTAGGGTCAGCCCGTTTGGCAGGATACAATTTAATAGTAAAAGAGCTTGGAAAAACGACCAGAACACTACGAAGAGAAAGAGCTTTGATCATTGGAGGTGAAACGTTATGTTTAGGTCGTTTTGTCTCTCTTTCGCCATGTAGGCGTTGTTACTGCGTTGCGTTGCTGTTAAAGTCATCTGCTAGTCAATTAAAACAGTAAACAGGAGTTTGTTAATTTTACTCGCTGGGGAAACATTAGTTCTTGCCCCCCACACGAATTCCTAAAAGCCCAGAGGCCCTCTGGCTTCTGCTTTTCGCCTCGCCCGGGTGCCAAGTCTTCGCTATTTCTTTAGGCTGGTGGAGAACAAGGACTCTCAATACAAAGATCGAGATGCATGGCTTCAGGATGACGTCTACAGTGGAATATGCAGGATAACTTGAGGGTGAAAGTTAAAACATTAAATTGATAAATTGAGCCCAAAAAGTGCATTCTTGCTAGCGGTCAGTCATTGTGCACACAAACTGTGATCTTGCCAGTGTGATGGCGTCAAGTGCATGACGCGTCACTTTGCCATGACGCGCACTGATAGCAGCAGCGGATAAGCAACCGCTGCCTATAAAAGAAGCGTCAGACAAATAAACGCTGATTCCTTGTCCTGCACCGGATTTCGCTGGTTCTCTGCTGCGGCCGCTCGGCTGCCGCACGCTACTACATTACACTGGCGACGAGGATGGGATCGAGGCGGCTGGCTGCTTCCTTCGGTTGCTGCTGAAGACTACTGCCTGGCGGATGCTGCAATGGCGAAGGTGGGAAAAATTGATACTTTTGACGAAAGGAGCGACAGCTTCGAGTCCTACTTGGAAAGATTTGAGCTTTACGTCTTGGCAAATGATGTGGCTGAAGGCAAGAAGCTAGCCGTATTCCTGACTGTAGTAGGACCTCGAGTGTATGAAGTATTGAAGAACCTGCTAGTTCCGAATTCCCGTGCCAGCAAAACGTATGACGAGGTCACGGCGCTACTGAAAACACACTACAGTCCCCGAAAGTCGTGATTGCGGAAAGGTGCCGATTTAACCGAAGATTGCAACTTGAGCAAGAGACTGTAGCCGAATTCATTGTGCAGCTGAAGCACCTGGCCAGAACTTGCGAGTTTGGCAAGTTTCTCGACGAAGCGCTTAGAGACAGGCTAGTCGCCGGGCTACGCTGCGTCGACACTCAGCGTGAGCTGTATGCCGCTGAAAAGTTGACGTTCGAAGAGGCGTGCAAAATTGCGTTAAATCGTGAACTAGCCACCACCCAGACTCAACAAGTAAAGCTAGAAGAGCTGAGAAGTATACCACAAAGGCGCTCAGGACTAGAAGTTGATGTTCTGTGTCAAGGCTACCGTGCTAAGGACCACTATCGAAGCAAGACTGAGCCCGTAGAGTGCTTCCGTTGCGGTAAACGCCATGCGGCCAATAATTGCCGATATCGCAAGTACAAGTGTCATAACTGCGGAGAGCAAGGTCACTTGAAATCAAAGTGCAGGCAGCGCACAGGCAACCCGAACGCGCTGAACGCGATCGGTAGCTCGGCCGATGAGTCTGACGAAGCGCAAGAAATGTACAGTATGACAACAAATAAGTCTGCATATTATGTCACAGTTCTGGTGGAAGGACAGGCCTTAAGGATGCAAATAGCCACAGGGGCGTCCGTCACCGTCATGCCGAAGTCAGTTTTTCTTCGTGTCCGGCTGAACTGTTTCTGAAACGAACTCCACGCACTAAACTGTCATTACTAAGGCCATCATTTCGGGATGGCATGCAGAGTAGGCAAGAAGGGCTAAAACAGCAGCATGACCAACGGAGATCAACTTTCCGTTCGTGTAAGGAAGGAGACTGGGTGTACGTCAAGACTGTCCGGCAAGAGAAGGTGTCATGGACGGAAGGGCGTATAGTGCGGCTAGTCAGCCCTGTGTCCTATCTCGTAGAGACTCAGAACACAGTTCGGCACATTCATGTTGATTATTTGCAATCGCGCAGCTCTTTCCAGTATGCAGGACTGGACACCGGGGCGGAAGCCCCGAGACGACCCGACACCGACGACTTTGAGCGTCATCAGGAGACGCTCCCCTCCCCACCACCAGAGGCGCAGCATGACGCGGACGCGGCAGTACCCCCTCTTCGCGATGCTGCACCAACCCCGACCCCGCCACCACAAGACGGGCTAGAATTGCAGCTGCCAGCTGCTCACAACGCACATCCTGAGGCGCAAGCTGAAGCGCCTTCCGACTCTCCACCAACACTGCGCAGAAGCCAGCGCGCCCGGAAACCACCAGACCGATATACCTCCCACGATTTCCGCCACTGCAGCTAATGAGTGGAGGCGAAGATCTTGGAGGGAAGAAATGTGATAGCGTCAAGTGCATGACGCGTCACTTTGCCAAGACGCGCACTGATAGCAGCAGCGGATAAGCAACCGCTGCGTATAAAAGAAGCGTCAGACAAATAAACGCTGATTCCTTGTCCTGCACCGGTTTTCGCTGGTTCTCTGCTGCGGCCGCTCGGCTGCCGCACGCTACTACATTACAGCCAGGCCAGGCAGTCAAAGCGAGGAATTACTATCGACCCTACTACAATCAATCAATCAATTTTATTTCCTTAAAGACCCCTTTCAGAGGCATTACATAAGGGGTGGGTACAACGTTTGGTCAGACAAAGTAATCATGCGTTATGATGATGACAAAAAGCTGTTAGCTCTGCGTGCGAAGTTCGCGGGACAGGTTATTGTTGCAATGTCAGCGGGAAGGCCATTCCAGTCCGCGGCGGTGCGTGAAAAAAAGTAAGCTGCGAAGGTGGCTGCCTGCACGTGGACGGCTGATCTGGAGTTGATAGAGAGTGAGGTGAGATATGCGTGCCAGAGGGACCATGTAGGGTGCAGTTCGTAGATGGCTGTAAAATAAGTTCTGAAATAATAAAAGACTGGCTGTGCGGCGGCGCAGCTCGAGTGGCTGTATGCCTGAAAGCGATTTCAGATACGTAACACTCGTGCTGTAATGATATGAAGAATGAATAAATCTGACGGCGCGGTGTTGCAAAACTTCTAATGCGTTGGTTAGATAAGCTTGATGTGGATGCCAAATGGGTTGATGTGGATGCCAAGTGCAATCACACTGATGCTGCCTACACTTAATGCAGGCCTGTCTGTCTTATTGCTCCATTGTGGAATTGCGTATTTGCACTATGGATATCTGGACACTTTTCTAGTTACGCGTCCCTACAGGGACTGTTATGCTATGCCAGATTCCACAGGAGTTCCAGGTGAAAGTCTCTCTTCACAGCGCTCCGCCTGACCTTAGGACTTGCACCGGGGCGGCGAGAGCCTCGCTGTATGAATTTGGAGCAAACCCCTAGAGCTAAAGATTTTTGAAAAAGAATGAACGCGCACATGGCGAAGGGGGTGGGGAAAACTTACAACAAATATGATTACACTAGAACGGACAAGCAATTGCTTCATTCATACTAAAAAATTCCAATGAAAAATAATGAATTTGGAACTCAGAAACCAAAACTTAAGTATAGCATAGAGAACACAGTAGCGTGTTAGTCGTCACACTTTTAAAATCGAGTGGGCATTCTGTGCATGTGCGTGGTGAAGGCAGGTTATACTAGATTTTACTGGCATGACTGAAAAAGGAGCACGAAAGTGTTGTTTTTCAAGCACAGGGCAGATTCATGCAAGGTGTTTAGTAACGTACTATATATTAAAACCTGGGCCGGGTTAAGGCTTAAACTGCTTGCATAGAACGTTTTTTTTTCAGAAAGGGGTTTATGACGGAAGATCTCAATCATGACATCACAGAAGTTCAAAACAAACCAATATACAGAGCCTCATTTTGCCTCATTGGAATAATAAAGCAGCCATTCTTTCTGGCATAAATAGTAGTGACGTGGCCATACAAGTAACGCGACGTGATGGCTATGAGGGACCACTCGTAAGCCTGATGGGAACATCTAACACCATTTAGCTGGCTGATAAGCCCATGGGAACAACGGCGATGTGTTCTCTCTTCTGCAGGGTAGCGGCGCTAAAGACCCAAACACTCAATCCCATCTTTCTCTGTAAACTTGGCACTCGTTTGAGAGACGGGTTTAGCATGCCCCGTTAAGTTTTCACTCAGCTGAAATTAAGATCTAAAAATTGTAGTGACCAGCGCAAGGGGTGTGTTCATTGTCCACCGCATCTCTTAAAATTAAAACGATAAATATGAAACATGGCGTAAAGAAATCTCAAGTAGTATATTATTTTTACACCACAATACTTTGGGGATGTGCTCGTACAGATTCTGAATTATGCTTAGGCGTAAGCATTAGATAGCAATATCTCAATGACTTCCAAATCGCTGCGAATGTTGATCCGTGAACAATACAGTAAATAATTAATTACTTTTTATTGGCGTAGAAAATTGCGATATAGATTGATTTAGCCATTTATGGCGCTTTATACACAACTGTGTAAAGAGCGAATGCAGAACTGTCCCTTAAAGTACGCTGCGCCTAGAAGTGATTTCTTGGTTTTGGTTTTGATTTTTTGGTTTTGGTTTTGGTTTTGGTTTTGGAGAGGAGGAGATATCAAAATCGCTGTAGCGGCGGTGGTCGATTCGTCTTTACGCGAAATGACCAGCGCGTCTCTCCGAGGCTGCACAGCTGCCGAGTCCGAGGAAGTAGCCGTTGCTCTAGCGGTGGCGCAGGGCTATAGAACTGGGCGGTCACTAACAATACTCACGGACTCTCAAACAGCCTGCCGAAATTATATGAATGGCAGGATAGGTCGTCACGCGCTCCGTATACTCCTCGCAGCGAGCGACAGAATTAAAAACCAGGAAGAACAAAACGACAAGATCCGACACAAAATTGTGTGGGTACCGGGGCACACGGGGGTGGCAGGGAACCGAGAGGCCGACAGGATAGCTCGAGGATACATTACTTTCCGAGCATCCGACGAGACCGCGGAACTCGCGCCAGCACCCAGGGAATACTCGGCCATACTACAAAACTGTAGAGGCACAAGAATGCGATATCCCCCACCGCACAAATCTCTCAGCAGAGAGGAAGCTGTCACTTGGAGACAATTACAAACAGGCTCTTTCCCAAACCTAGATATACTAAACAAAATGCACCCTACGATATACACGAACAAATGTCCCTGGTGCGACGAAAAACCTACTCTATACCACATAACATGGGTCTGCCAAAACATAGACGTGGTCCCCGAAATACAAAACCCGAGTGCGGAGCAGTGGGAGACTGCTGTTCAGCGACCGCTGTGAAGACCAACAAGGTCTGGTACAGCGAGCTCAACGGGCAGCAGTGGCCAGCGGAGCCCTGGACTGAGGGCAACCGACCACTGATTAGAGGCGGACGACTTCGACAGAGAAGGCTCCTGGGGGTAGAACCAAGACGTCTCTGAAGATGCCCCCAAACCGCAGAAAAAACCATTGGTGTAAATCAAGTTTTCCCTTCCTTCCTTGGTCGATAAAAAGCAGTAGATAATCATAACTGAATCAACGAGCGGCGCAGCACGTCGCATGTCGTTTTTAAGAACACAGCTTTCGGCACAGTTGGAACATTACTTTTTCTGCAGTTTCAAGCGTAATGTGCATTTTCCAAATAAAAACCAATTCCATGATACTTCGGAAGTTCAGGTGACAAGTCCTTGCATTTCGATCTTGCTATTTAGAACAGATAAGAACCCCTCCTTGATTTCTTTCACATTCCTGTACATGATTACTCAACGGTATCTTGAGTTCGAAAACTAATATATTGTTTTCCTTGAGCTATGATTGTGCAATATCTTCAGTGATTCTGCAAGCACAGCAGTGATTGTGCAAGCACAAGAATATCTTCTTCGACGGTAACGAAAAATCGCACATGAAAGGGTTTAGCAAAGCAGAAACATTTCGAGCATTTTACTTAGATACCAATATAATAGGTAATACACCTCGGGCCATACGAGTTGACAGGAAAACGTAAGCTGCTGCTGTCGTGCGTATGTTTCGCGACAACAAATACTACGGAACGCAAAAATACAGCTTTGCCAGCGAAAAAGTAACTCCCGTTTTCGGATGGCTAGAGTTCGAATATTGCACATAGACGTTAAAAAAGCTGTGATTCCTTTCTACGCAAACTTTCTCTGGCATATCTGAACCATAAAGCAGGCACGAATAACTTTGATCTTTCAGTCAAGGTTCCGAGACGTAATTCGATGTTACCTGCTGTTCAGCTGAATTTCAACGATAACGAGGGCTACAATAAAGGCAGTATTTCTGTAATCCAAAGTTATAAGACCCAAAAACTACAAGGGAAGAAAGTATATCATATAGCACCAGTTTCGATATAAAGACTAGTTTTGACTGCACATCGTCCAATATTATCTACATGCTCCAGTGCACCTTCTGCCAGAAACAATATATCGGGGAAACCGGGCAAACAATGAGTGCCAGATTAAACGGGCACCGGGCTGACACAACACGGAATGAACAGAAGGCAGTGTCGACCCATTTTAATCAACGCCATCACAAATTCGACGAACTCAAATTGTTCATTCTTCAGTCAGGCTTCAAATCTATTAGGGACAGAAAATACAGAGAAGCATTCCTAATCCACAAATTTAAAACTCTGCAACCAACAGGCATTAACATGTCTAGAGGAAACCTGGAATCTCTCAGGTACATTCCAGGGTTAGCATAATTTTAACTTAACAAATGTCTTGCACGTGCTCAGACCATTTCCTAGAACCTCGCATAAGTATATTATCTTTTCAGAAGGACACAGGGGCGGGATGGGGGGCACGGGCGTGGAAGTAGACAGGGACAAGGGCTTGCCCCTGACTGCTTCTATGTCCGTGTCTTTTGTTGCGCCCCTGTGTCCTCCGGAAGAGTTATGAACCAACACGCCCAAATACAAGTACTTCTGAGTACACTATCGCTCTTTGCACCCTTCCCAGGTCATATCTTCCACCATATTTCCGGCCTTCTCACCCGCTCCCTTTGTTCACCCCCTCCTTTTTTTTCTTTTTCTTTTTTTTTCCTTTCTCCTAATCCTCTACTACCAGTTCTCGGAATTCATGACATTCCTGTTACTCCCTCCGCCCCCACCTTTTGGCTTTCTCTGAACTCGGGCCATTCCCCCCGCCACCCCCCCCCCCCCGCCTTCTCCTTCCTTGGAAATACCCCTCCCCCCCCTTTTTCTTTCTCCTTCCTGCGTCAGCCTATTTTGTTTTCCTTGTTCTCATTTCCCTGTACCACGCTGACTGATCCTCTTATCTGAGTTTTTCAGGTCCATCCACGCCAACCCCCCGTCGCAGCCCCTTCAAAGCCTTTGTTCATTACACAACCCCTGGATATAAGTTTTTCCACTATTGCAGCTTAAAGAATCAAGATTCACCTCCCTCCCCTTCCTGACACATATCCCCTGTCACACCACTTTCCTTCCCCACCCCCGGGGCCTTCCTCCTCGGAGCGAAGGCCCTATTTAATCCCTGCCAATGATGAACGCTTTGCCCAGACGAAGACAAGTCCCCTTGTCGAAACGTTGGCTCACGCAACCTGAGGTTTTCCCCTCCCTTGTTCATTTTTGTGATCATAGAGCACCAGGTAAGATGTTGAGGGACGTCAATTAATTGTGAAAACTGTGTGTTACACGGGTTCCACAGGCATAGTATTTTGAAGCGAAAGATCTAGACCGCCGCTGCCAATGCCAATAGTAAAGACCTTGACCTCAAAACTTCTTCCTCAAAAACAGTTTAGGGAAAAAACACAGTCAAAGACCGCGTTCTTTGCATTCCTGAGAAACCTTTACAAAATTCGATGAAATCCGGGCTATTCTTTGACCTACAGATGGTGACTGAAGGAAAGCAAACAATTAATGGTGTCCATGAGTCAGTAGAATGATAGTAGTGCAGCGCCTCTAACGAACTACAACGAACAGCTTCTGTTAAATTACCGCATGTTAAGGCCACATGTCTCCCATTAGCAAAGGGGCGGTGACTGTAGAAGTGCATATTCCCCAACTCATACTGTTGCTATTTTACAAGATACCGGATAACATCCGATAATTTCGAAACCTTTATTGCCACGAATTGAGCGGCACGCCAGTGGAAAGACCACGGAGAAAGTAAAGGTACTCGCCCTTTCCTTTGGGCAGTGCTGGTGTTTGAGGAGCCACATAGTTGTAGTACCACGGTCTCCCTGCGCGCGTTCGCTTGTAATTATATGCGTACGCTTCAAGTGCGATTTGGTCGACTTTTGCTGCGGCGTATAAACGGGAATTTTTAGAGAAATGCGGAAAACCAGTAAGACGCGCACGTTCTACTTGTGCACGTCAAAGTACCGGAGTGATGACGGGGTGTGACGACCCTACTTTCTTCACCATGGCCGTCCATGTAAGGTGCATACGAGTAGGTTTGCTGGGAAACCGAAAATAAACTGACTGGCTACACCGGCTTAGCATTGCTATGGACGAAATATTATGGGAAATTACTTTTTTTTGTAGGTGGACACACCACCGCCGCATACCTAAAAGCGTGATTAAGGCGTCCACTGACCCAGCGGGCCAGTTATGCGCAGTTATATTCTTGAAAATTAATGGTCTAAACCTTCCACTCGCCTTGAAAAAAGGAAAGGCGTATATCTGCCTAAAATTGCAGGTGGACGCTCTCGCCGTCTCACGGCGTGAGTGAAGTGCTCACTAGCCCCGTGAGCCGTTTACACTTACTATTCAAAGGGGACTCACAGACACACACCACTCAGACCCCGGGAGTACGGATACACCATACAAGTGCCCTCAAAACAAATAAGCCTGCAGGCGCCCCGCCAAGCCACTGGGCTGAAGCAATGCAGGATAACGTTCAGTGCGCCGCAGTGCGCGTCCAAAATGCGTACGATGCACATGTCAGGCACGCCCAGCTCACTCGAGACAAAAGATTAGCTTCGATTTGGGATTCTTCAGCGACTGTGGCTTGTAAAGACAGCCACAAGTGTTTCCAAATACTTCCTTTGCCACAAGTATGCTATTCCTATTAATGTTTTAGCGTCAATGTGTAGAGTCACGAACAGCAAATGTTGTTGTCCTTTGTTCTTAGATGGGCTCACCATTGTTACCCGATTGTCGCATGTGTAAGTTGAATAGCTTGCTATTTCTTTCCGAAATGTTGTCTGCAAAGAGCCTTCTCTTCAACTTTTCCCATTGTCCGGCCTGAATCACGACCAGCCACTACATTTGCGTCAGCTTAAGAACAGATATGATTTCATACCGAAAGCTCAGGATTGGTCTTAAAAATATTACAACATACTAGTCCGTAAATTAGCCCTGCTTAACTCAAGAAGTTTCATTTTCTCACCGCAGTTTCTGCGGAGATTAAATATTTCTGACAATGCCTTAATGTGCACGATCTTTTTATAAGTACCTAACTGTTTGGGTCATATTTGACTACTTACGCGTATATGATCATCCTAGGTTCTGATCTTTTCGCTATTGACTGGGGTTGTTTATCCATGCTTCAACTACAATACAAGAGGTGCTGCAGCGGTCATCTTTTCTGCTTATTTTTCCTTTTGTATATGGTATATATCTGCGAACACAACCTTCAAGCTCGCCGCGATTTCTTCATGGCTGCTCTAAGCTTATGATGAAGGACTCTACACAGTGCTGTGCCTTAACTGTCGCACCAATACTTTACTCACCTACGGAAAATGCGACATGGTCCTCTGGCTTCTTGCGGATGAGAGTCCCGTCCTCCGTCAGATATCGAGTTGGGTCAAAAAGGTGGGGGTTTTTCCACACTGAAGGATTGTTGTTCACGGCCCAAAGGTTGAAAAACACCACAGTGCCTTTCGGTATGAAGAAGTTGTCCACTGACAGATCATGGCTACTTCTGCCACCGAAGAAATGGAATTCCGAAAAACTTGTAAGATACGTAGAAGAATGAGCACTGAAGAACTCTGCGCTATTTTAGACATCCAAAAAATGGTTTAGGAAGCCCCACGCTATTTATACATTGCCACCAAACTCAAGACGTAAAGCAATGGTTACTTTATTTACGCATTTAAAACAGAGAATGCCATTACAATGTTTTTACGAATATAATTTGTATTTTACTGTAAGCGACTTTGTTCAAATCAAATGAAAATTCAAATGCACCCTAGAATGACTACTCCGAGAATGAGTAACCTGTCCACGTGACAGGTTACTCATAATGATGATGATTATGCGGGGTTAAATGGCGAAAGAAGAGCACTGTGTAAAGAACGCCAAGGGACAAGGTGTTTTTTTACACGCGCCTATATTTCAAGCAGTTCGCCCCGAATGACCACGCACCAGGCCAGGGGAAAGCTTACAACCACCTCAACGCCGGTGGTTACCCGGCGGCACCGGGGCTCCAACGCAACTTGCATATTGCACCGTGGAATAAAAATTATATCCGCCGGTCACTGAAGCTTCAAAGACAAAATAAGCAGGTGCCACAATTTCGGGACAGCAGTGGTTACTTCCCTCCGATATTAGTGGGAACAATACATGTTTTAACGAAATATTCGGATGACGAAACGTTTTCACGTGCTCCTCGTTTGAAGTTCATTACGAGACTCATTTGCATATCAACTTACTTTTGTAACGTTTTTCTTGGGGGATGGCATGCCTCACATAGTATTCAAGGTGTGCAGCGCTACTATGACATCTTTTTAGGTATGCTGCGCTCAATACTTGTGCGCAGCATACCGAAAAAGTCTGTTTTGATTCCTAGCGTCCGTAATACAAAAAAAAATAAATTACCGTATGTATTGAACGCTGGTGCTACAGCAATCACAACAATTACAGTTTGAAAATAGGGGGTAATTCAAACTGCACATTACCCCTTGTTAAACTGGCACTCCTTTGTGCCTCATACTCTATAGCCGAAACTCTCTTATCATAGCAAAGAAAAGCAAGTTAGTTCGTCAGGAGCCATTCGTTATGTTTATTTCAAAATTTCCGCTCCAAGTACAAGCTTGAATTAAGGAATACAGTTCGCCGACACTAGTCAATAAATATGATAAAACAACTCTGCCTGATGCAGAGAATTGCACACTATTTTCTAGCGTGTTCTGAACTGATGCAGGGTGCTCGTAGGTGTAGAATGTGCATCGTGATGCGTTATGGGCTATTACCTTGGCTTGGTTCTTCAAATGTATTGAGATAGTTGGGTATTATATTGCGCGATTATTTGGTCCAATTGGGAAATTTTGAGTTCTAGAGATTTAACTTTGTTGGTAGAGTTTCGGATGGATAGTGAACATGTGCAGTAAACACGTGCCGCAAACATCTATAGTGAGCATGTGCAGCGAACCGGTGGTTTCATTATTATCTGTTAAGCGTGTAATTTTTACACTTTCTGAGTATTGAAAACTGTGTTGCCCACTTTCATGTACATTTTGCTGCGGACCTTCATAAATTTCTGAGCGATTATTTTATTTCTGGGGAGTATTCAGAGTTTACCGGTACCTACAAAGAAAATGAAATCGTATGATCTCAGTTGTTATCATTTGCTGAAAGGCATCACTTTGCCTTTTACCTCAACTATGTTTTTCTTCGTAATCACAGCGGCGCTGGAGCGGAGACTGGAGAGAGAAATAGTTATATCTTCATGCGCCTATTTTCAAAGGATTTTTGGGGATGATTATAGAGTGCCTATTGAGGTATTGAAGTCACCTGTAAGCTGCCATGATTGGTTTTCACTTCTTCAGTAACGTATGTTGCCGTGCTGGTTGCTTCTGAATTTTTGAAGAAGACCTGGCGCTACAAGTAGACGCACAAAAAGACGAGGAGACGAAGGACTGGCGACAATGTGATGTAGTGTCTACTATTTAGTATGTACACATGAACTTATGCCTATCTCGTCCTCGTACTCGTGCGAGAACTATATTTTAAATATTATCTAGTTAGCAAAGCCAATCTCCAATTGAAAGTAGAATGTACACCATAAAGCGTCCTTTGCTAGAAGTATACTTATTACTTAGTCGCGAGGAATAATCAAGCCACGGTAATAGCTAAGAACCCGTTTTTTTTTAGATTATTTCGTGACAAAGTCTCACCTCGCCCATAAGTAATGGGCTTCCGCTCCACTCCTTCAAACTTATGCAGCCACATCGCGCTGAGAGGTGTTTAAAAATAGTTATATTCTTATCCTGAATCGGTAATTGCGCCTTCAAGTACCGCCCTACAGTTTTAACGAAGAGCACAACAGAACTAGGACACATCACAGAGCGCTAACAGAGAAATGATTTTTAACAGAGAAAGATCCATTTTTCTGACACAGGCTGCACATGTGTCACCGGCAGGTCCCAAAAATGATCAAGGAAAGATAAAACAGAACCAAAAAATTGAGTTACAAAGCCAGAAGGTCTACACAACGAAACTCATCTCGATAGCCTAAACAATTCCATTCCTTTGGCTTACGGCGACAACGGCACAATGCTGGTGCACTTGTCAGCCCCTGCTGATTTTATTTCAAGGCCTTCGACTATTTTCATTCTAGTTTTAGTGTTTGAATACGATAAGAGAGAGGTTCTTTCCGACAGTCGCATGCATTTGTCTCAGCGATTGCCGTAAACCTCTACCGTAAAAAATGCAGAGCAAGAATGCTGAATGTGACACAGCTGTTGTATCCTGCATAGCGCTGTCTTGAGAAATTAAGTACGTTGAACAATACTACCGCTCCATAAACAAAAGGCTTCGTTAGCATGCCAATAACTATCCATCCGTCACTCATCCAGGAGAGTTGGCCTCTTCTTGTCACGTTCTAACCGATGCGAAAAATGCATGCCACTGTTTGAAAGAACAGTTTTTCCTTCCATTCAAGCAAGAAAACAGAAATGGAAATAGCCGAAGCCTTCGAAATCAAATCACTAGGCGCAGCCACGTGCATCAGCGACGTCTCGTCGTGGCTGACAGCAAAAGAAGTGGAATTGCTTAGGCTACCGAGATATTTGTTCCGCTTTGTAGACCTGCCTGCATTGTTTCTCGTTTCCATTTCTTCTGCTGTTTTTTTCCTTTGATCTTTTGTGTCCGACAAGAGGCACATAGGTGCCACCTGCAAAAAAAAAAGAATCCTGCTTCATTAAAAATCAATTGCCAGTTCGCGCTGTACTTTGCGCACTCATTCGGTTTTGGTGTTCCTCAAAAGTGCACCACTGTTCTTCAGGATGTATAACCAATGAAACCTAATTCTCGCGCTTCTGGCAATTACCCGTGTTTATGCCGTGCTTGATTTTTTCATTACAACCATCGTATGGAGCTGGCTGCAGGAGTAAAAAGCTAAATCACTGATCTTCAAATGAACCAGCCTTGCGCCAGGTCTGACCGCTTTCTACGAGTATTTCACTAACATGTCGCGAGTTTAAAACCTTCTGCCATCTACTCTCATGCAGACTTAATTATTACTATGTCTGCTCAATTCTTCATGCAATTACATCACTTGCTTGATCTTTGTTTTTCTCTTGATTTGTTGGCAAATCGTTATCCTGTTCCTAAGGCTTTGCACTCCAATCTACGCTGCAATATATGCAGATATTCGAAATGTCACACCAAGCATATCATTGCTCGCAATGCTTCACACAATTTCTTTCGTGGTCTTTTCTCTAGGTTCCTACTCGTGCACAGCGAGGTACTCCTAAGAGTCAGGATAGAACTTGGGCTATACTCACGTGCGTGGCATGCCAACACCGGCGATCTTATTCCATCGTTCCATCTCCCATATGCAGGCCATTGTGAACGGCATTCTTTTCTGGTCTTCCCACCTCGGTGTTCTGCTGGGACCTATTACTTCGTCAATTTCTCGATGCACTCTGTCTTGAATTCCATATCGGTGGGCCGCGCACATAACCATGTGCGCCACCATAGAGCGGGTCGTGCCGAAAATGCCGCCAAGAATTAAGCCATCGATAATCCCCACCAGATACCGGTCTGCAAAGAGGTGAGACACCACATTATACCAACCAAAACTAGTTTAGCGGAGTCGTCTAGTGAACCATCTGCAAACGCGACCTCGGAGTTGAAGGTGTCTTGCATTCAAAAGCAATCTCGACTCATTCTGGAAAATTCAAAGGAGAAAAAGTGATTTTTTTCGGAAGCTGGGTAAAACCTTAATAACAGGTACCAACGATTAGGTTTGGCATTACTTTACAGAGTTTAACGTTCAAAAGCGACTCGGGCTATGAAAGACTGTGTAGTGAATGGCTCCGGAAATTAGGACTTCCTGGATTATTTGACAAGCACTGAATCGCACAGTACATGGGCCTCTAGCATTTCGCCTCCATCGAAATGCTACCGCCGAGCCGGAATCGAACCGGCGTCTTTCGGGCCAGCAGGCGAACACGATAACCACGGGGCCACGGCGGCGGCTAACAACGATTAGGCCTTTGTTTTATTAACTCTCGCCGTGAACATGTAGGTGCAGAAACGTTAAGCATCAGTCGTACATGTTGATAATAAAATTTATTACTCTTGTTTGGCACGCCAAAAATTCTTACACATTGTTTAGTTTGCCCCCGTTGCGCTGAACTGCTATTTCTGACGAATCATCTACTTTAGCAATGAAGCTTTGGCTGAAGAGTGTAATATTCGAGCGTAGAAGGACGTAGTTCTAGACCAGTTGGTGGTACACCGTAAGGAGCAAAACTTAAAAACAGGACGGTGCAGAGGCAGGCGTCAACCCTAGGCGGTACTTCAACCAAGTGGTTAGGTCCGACAATTTTGAAAGGGTCTTCTGGCTTTATGTTTTTCACATGGGTTCGCAGAAACCTGCTGACTTGGCCCTGCCAACTTCCCCTCTCTGTTAAAATCGCCCTCAACGGACAGGCAATACTATGGCTCCTTGGCGCAAAGACGATGTTGAGTGCATCACATTTGCTTCCTTACTCCTGTTTTTTCAGCGTCTGCAAGCTTAGTTCCTTTTAAAGAGCAATTGCCTTGCTCTTAAACTTAGAAGGCGCCTGAGTGACGGCCTGGAAGTTCTTTCCCACCACGTTTGTTGTATTTTCCTCGGAAAGGTCGTACTGGACAAGAGCAAGATCGTGTTCCCGAAAATGACTGGCCTATTCATCTAGGTCTTTGGAGCTGCCAGACTTCTTAGTGATATTCTTTTGCAGGCTTCCAGCATTCTCAAGAAGGCAGCAATATCTCCAACTAGTGCCTTGCCAATCATCGTGTGTACAGGCGCTAGAAGGTCGCACTTGTCTAGCATAGGGTCAAAGCTGCACTTGGGACCATATTGAAAAACACTTTACACTCTTTCATGGACGGAGGCGCGCCGACGTAGGTAACCGGAACAATGTCCCTTTTTTTTTCTTTCTGTTTGGGAGTTGACGCCAAAAACCTTCCCAAAGAAATTGAGTAGACTGCTGAGTATTGCGTTGGAGTTCGAGCCATCACCTCTATCGTGCTGATCCAAGACCACACTGCTGTAAACAGAAGTTTTGAAGCCAAGCATTGAAGAATCCAACTTGTCTCCAGCACTCAGCTTCGAGGATCTTGGCAACCCTTTTGTAATGGCCGTCGTAGGGCTCAAGCGTGCCAAACATGGATGTAACATCATGGGAACAAGTGTCATTACGCAGGCAGAAGGCATAAGCCCTGGCTTTGCCCGTCGAGGATGCAATAATGGCAGAACACAAACCCCACTGATCCTCAAGCGCTAGAGAAAGCAAAACATAGTAGTCGAGGTTTTGCAGAGTAGCTTTCGGGCTGGGGTCGTTTTCCCCGTCTTCATGTTGAAGAAAAGCAACATCCTCCTAAAGGGGCATCATAGAATAAAGAGTACAATACTACTACTACTAATAATAATAATAATAATAATAATAATGGTTTATTTGCGCCTAATGAATACATGGCGCGGGAGCCCCGCAGTAAAAGCTGTCACAAGCGACAGCTTGACAAAGCCGGAGGCCCCCCTATACACTTGACAGCATCATAGGCGCAATGAAACGGCATGTCTCATCCAAAAACAAATAGAACAAAACATGAAAACATTTCCAATTACAATCAACCATAAGAACTACATAAAATAATACAGAAAATGTGTTAGAATGAAGCTAAAAAGCACTTACAAAAGCAATGGAACATTCATGTGCGATGGTGTGTATCTCATAAGGCTTGCAAGATAAGCTGATCAATAGCAGCGCTGCTATTTTAATAACATTTTATCGATGCTCAATAGCAGCGCTATGATAACAAGATGAATAGCGGTTACTATTGCAAAATAATTGGCAGTGGTCTAGCTATGGTTAAACCTGGAGGATTGCGAGAGCAACGAGGAAAGAGACAGAGGCGATGGAGATCGCCCGGCAGCGGGGGCGGCCCCGGCACGCTAGCCTTGCGCCTCTACTGCGCATGCGCAACTGGCTAGTGCGTCGACGGCACTTCTGAGTCACCCGCGAAGCGACGGCGGCGGCGCGCCAAGCGATGATGATGACGACATCAACTTGATTTTCAGCCAGAAAAGGAGGCCCGCTGCTCCCTGTCGCTGGCACGCAGGCCTTGGTGACGGGGGCCTGGACCTCCGCGATTCGATGCACGCAAAGAGGTCTTGACTGCTCGCAGCTTCTTCCGCCAGGGTCTCCTGGTTTGCGCCGTGTGATGACACTGCTCATCGCGCGTGCAAAATATGGCTATGCCTCAGCTCCGCCAAATGTCTCAGCGACTCACGTAGTGTTGCTTTCGCAAGAAAATAACCTCACGAATGGTTTAGTGCTATGGAGGCCAGCAATAACTGCTATGTTTCATGAATCACACCAGTCTCCAATAACATGATGCGCTACGACGAGGCAGTCATAAATGTGGTAGAAATTTCGGTGCTATTACGTGGAGACCATAAACCTGCAACGGTCTCCTTTCCCACATTGGCTGCGAGGTTATAGTATCTTCCCAAACATTAACAGAGCTCGAGATGCGCTCTTCCAGCTATCTCGCTGACAGAGTAATCAACCACCGCAGTGGCTCACTGGTTATGACCTGAAAGAGGTGGGTTCGATCCCGGCCGCGTCGGCCGCATTTCCATGGTGGCGAAATGCTAGAGGCCCGTGCATAGTCTGCGATGTTAGTGAACATTAAAGAACCACAGTTGGTCAAATTCACCGGAGCCCTTCACTACGGCGTTCCTCATAGCCTGAGTCACTATGGGACGTTAAACTGCCTTAAACAAAAAAAAAAACAAACAAGAATTTTGTAATCGTACATGGTCTCTCCGCAGAACGCTGTAACTCTCCAGTAAAAATATTCATGAGTATATACTTGGAATATGATCGAAATAGATACAACAAAGTGTACGGCAAGAACAAAATCTAAAAAAAATCATAAATCAAGAATATGTATGCCCGCCAGGAAGAGGGAATATCATTTCGCTCGGGTGAAACCTGATTTCAAAAAGCTGTCTTCCATTCCGCCAAGAAATCGTCAAGTGGAAATAAGTGAACACTAACTATGAGTGAAAACAAATTAAGTATGACCCGAAAATAAATGAGAACATCAGCCCTATTTCGTAGTGCCCTTTTGTTGCAGCTTAAGCTGTGTATTTTGCTAGTGGGCAAATATAGAATGCTAAATAAAAAGCACACCACACATTGCGGACACGAACGCGTGTACCCTGTCGTTATGCTGCTTGACGTAATGCTGGCAATGTGTTTGTGGACGATATGTGACGCCTCCCTAAGAATCCCACGTCTCTCAAGCGAAGAGATGCATGCTCTCTCGTCCACACCTGCCTAGGCTGCCCAGCGTCAGCTATTGCAAACTGGCAGCACTCAGGTTATGGTGCAACGGCTACCCTAGCGAATAAGCAACATAAAATTATCCTACCGTTATATCAAAGCCTTCGGCGATCGTAGCCATTAATTGCAACCCACACCCAGAGGCGGCATTTCCATAGCGCTGATTCTTTCCACACTCTGACTACTGCACCGAATGCTTAGCGCGGACCTCGTCTGCGATGGCAGTTCCAGGTACCCACCTTCTGCGAAGAAGCTGGGGTGTGCGCCTGCATGAGTGTAGAATCGCGGTAGATAGCAGCGGATCAGCAGACTTGCGGGCCTGGAGGGTAGCCGGTACAGGTCCGGGAGTACAGTTACGTGGGGGTGCTCCGAAAGGGTACACATTCCGGACCTGGAGGATGCCAGAGTGCTCTCCGGAGGGTGCACCTTTGGGCACCTGGCAATTTTCACGCACCACGGTTACACGACGCCGGGGTAGGACTTTGTGTGACGGCTATAGGTTAACTGCAGTTTAACGTCCCAAAGTGACTCAGACCATGTAATATGCCGTAATGGAGAGCTCGGGAAAATTTCCACCACCTCAGGTTCTTTAACCTACACTGAAATCGCACAGTACACGGGCCTATAGCATTTCCCTTTCACTGAAATGCGACCAGTGCGGGGACACCAGCCTGCTCGGGGACAGCAGGCGGACGACAAAGCCACTGACCCACCGCAGCTGGCAGAATAAGAACACTTCAACTGCAGAAATTCTCATTATTTTGTCTCGAAAGCGTATCGCTCCTGTAGGAATTGAATTAAGTTGTGGGCCACAAACAAACACGAATAAGAAAGCTTACATTGAAACGCCGTGTTCGGATCACCTTTTTCTTCCTCTGCCTTGTTCAAGTAAGTTTCAATAAATTCACGATCCGGCTTTTCAGATGTGGATTTCAGGTGATCTTTGATCTGCTTCCTGCGAACACAACATTCATACGTATGGAAATCGATCGAGCCAAACCAGTAATTTGTCCCACTACCCGAATTGTTTGGAAATTAAAACTACTAATAAAATTAGTCGTAGGATTCAAAACACAGAAAGCGCTATGGCATCGACAGAACGTTTCTGTTACTAATTCATGCATAAGTGACAAATCCACGCGATTTAAAAGCATGCAGTGAAGAAAAAACGGTTGCTTCGAGCAAATTAAAAGGAATGCTTAGATGCTCGCCCTTTAAAGAATGGAACTTTAGGAAGATGCATCAGAATTCTGCAGGGTTCCATGGAACGTATTTATGGAATTATGTTAGTATTCAAGCCGCTCTATTTGATACATTATAAAGGCAGTGTCTATACAAACATAATCATCTCGACATTTAGCTATTTTAATTAATAAACAACTTCTCAAGCGCATAAGGCCCACAAAGGTCCGCTAGTGCAATTCACTGGCACTACCTGGTGAATATCACTGTTCATCAGCCTTGCAGATTGTTTCATTGTGTTAGCCTTGAAGTTATCACTCGCAGTTTGGTGCGATGGATTGAATAAAAAACTGCTATCCTGCTTATTCAAATTATTTATTTATTTAAATACCTTCAGGAACAGGAGGGCATTACAAAGGGGATGCGAATGGTTAAAGTACAAAAATATAACGAAAGAAATAGGCAAATCTAGAGGACCAGCAGACTAATCCGTACGCAGTAGATTCCGCATTACTAAGCCTAAACGTATACTTTAATGAGAAATTTGAACAACAGGAGGATGGTAATTGTGGAAATTGATGTTGGCGGGAGGTAAACAGGTAATGCACTTGCATAGTATAGTGCATGGTGCCGCAGCCGCTAGTATGCAAGCGTATACGGCTGTTTAGAAATGTTGCTCCAAAGTCGGGAAACTGTACAGGTATTGGTAAGCGCTTCGAAGGCTAATAACCCGTGCTGCCGCTGCATATCATACGAGTTTTTTTAGACACAGCGGCACATCTCTTCTTTATTACCGTATTAGAGTTGCCTTTCCTGCTGCTTATTGAGCCTTACGATGAAAAAGTGATCTCTCAAAAAATTGTCCATGAAATCCATGAATGGAGAACCTTTTGTACTATTTTTTTTTCTAGGATGACACAATACCAACTATCCCATCTCTCTTAATTATTAACGCTAGTCAAGCATTATAAACTCTACATTTCACAGATTCTAAGCTTTTCTGCAAATCAGCAAATGGCATTATCTTTGGACGTTATGAGCTAGGGCCACCTAATTATATGGGCATATTTTATACTTGTAATTTGTAAAGTATCTGCGCCAGAGGGGCGATTATCATGGCGGGCTCTTCCTCCTAGCTCCGGTTACCACGGTAGCACTGTCGTCATGGTGCTCGGCTGCTGATCCAGAAGAGGCCAGTTCTATCCCAGCTGCGGCACTCCCATTTTTATGGAGTAGAAATTCTGGAAGCTCGTGCACTTTGCGATTGCAGTTCATGTTAAAGACTCCTAGCGGAAGAAAAAACCTAGAGCACCTCACTACTTCTTTCCCCATAACCTTTTTCGTTTCGGGACGTTAAAGTCTGTTACCTATACGCCATTCTTCCCTCCAGGTGAAAGCTTCTATCTATGACATGCTTCTTTACTTCAGACCATACACGACGACCCTATTTAATCAGTAGTATGTATCGAAAATGCTGGATTCGAGCAGTTTTTTTTTTGTTTCCAGCGCTACGCAGCACGGGGTAGAAGTAGTGATGCAAAACTATCGAAAAATTGACTATCGATAGTATCGATAGCATTTTTGAAACTATCGATAGTGTAAAAAAACTGTTGATATTGCTACTATCGATAGACTATCGATAGTCAAACTGTCGATGGTAAGGCTATTGCGTTGGGCGCGAAAAGGGGCGAGTCCTGTCGTTGCTCAGACCATCACCTCCATACCACACACACAGGAAGCCAAGTTTAGGATGCAGTGAGTGCGCGTGGTTGATTTTATAGACACGATAGTACTATAAATAAGTAGCAGTATTGACACGGCTATCCATAGTACTATCAACAGAATTATCAATAGTACTATCGATAGCAATAACTATCGATAGTACTATCGATAGTAATATCGATGGTAAAAAAGACTATCGATATTTCGATAGTGACTCAACTATCGATAGTATCGATAGTACTATCGATAGCTTTGCATCACTAGGTAGAAGCCGTGCAAAACTGCAGACGCTTCTCTAGGTTTTCCGGGGTACTTATATATTTGCGTCCACAGCGTCTAGATTTTCCTAAACTTCAAACTCTTACTAGAGCGAACAGAAAAATTCGTTTGCTTACACTGTGAAGTCTTCTAGCTCCTTCATCGCCACTCTCATTTTACCGTTCCATGTAAACGGCAAGATCGTGCACAGTTTCACCAACAGGCGCGGCCAGAACTGGTATTGCAGCCCATTTTGAATAACTTGGTGTACTCTCCTGATAACGCTTCTCAGCTGCCAGCTCTCGGTGCTGTCTCTGGTCATATGTGCACCGTACAAGAGCGCGGCCGTGGTGTTCACGAAGCTGTCCAAGAAGTATTGATCCATCAAGAGCGGCGCTTCCTTGCTTGCTGCGATTCGCTGTGACAGATGACGCAACTCATCCTGGGGTATGGGCAGCAAATATAATAGAATCCATGTCATAAATAATATAAAGTGCACCCCCGCGTGATGACTCTTCTACGGCCTCATTGGCAGTGGTTTTCCCAACGTCTATCCCCACACAATTTCAATGAGACACTATTCAATGTGGTCGCAATCTAGTTGCGGCGAATTAGTGGCGCGCGTACTTTGCCATCAACCTCGCTTTAGCTCTTTATGCTCAGTGCGACGTGGGACAAATTGCAAGACTCCGTGCGAAGTACCACGTGATAATCGCTTCACTGCCCACATCATGCAGCCAAGTGGTTAATAGAGGGGAGCAAAGCAGCACCGTCTGGAGAGAGGTTTAGCGCGGTTTTCTATCGGCGCGTGCAACGACTCAAATTTCCTGAGCCGCTGCGGTGAAGGCAATCGCGATTTCGAAGTTCTAAAAACAGATATGGCTGGTACTAACTGCCCGCTACCAATCTCTAATTTCATACACAGTTCTATCACTAACACTTCGATGAAACAATATTATAATTTAGTCAATGACACTATTAGTAACATGATGTTAACATGACGTCTCGCAATCCTAATACTACAATGCCGCAAAAAAGCTTTTGATCTGAAAAATGCAATGATCAAAAATCGTTTAGGTGTGCGTGCGCGCGCGTGCGTGCGTGCGTGCGTGTGTGTGTGTGTGTGTGTGTGTGTGTGTGTGTGTGTGTGTGTGTGTGTGTGTGTGTGTGTGTGTGCGCGCGTGCGTGCGTGCGTGCGTGCGTGCGTGTGTGTGTGTGTCACGTATGTTTCCGCCCTTTTTGCGGCTGTGTGCGTTCGTGTGCATTTGCAATCCACATAAAATTTAGAATGGCGCAAAAGAACAAACACAGGAAGACACGTAGACAGAGAGAGTGCCTACTACTACCAATTGAGGTTACTGCGGAAAACACCACCTTTATACGCGAGTACATTATCACCATCAGTGCGTTATCATAGCAAGTACTAGCTAAGAAGAAATAAAAAATATATGTACAGAGCAAGATTATATTTATGCATAAAAGAAAGTGAATTGCTACTCACATGACAACGCATGAAAAATTTTATGAAGACGATAACAAGATGAAATGGCATGATCTACACATGCCCATCTAAAAAATCCAGTGCCCGGTCGCAAAGTTGAACTGACAAAGTGCTTATCCACCTGAGCCCACCTTTCTGTATGTAAAATGTTTCGATAACTTCCCTTTCAAATCGCTCTCCGCCTTTGCCGAAAAACTTTGCCTCCTCTAGCACCGGTCCGCAGACTTTCCAATCTCTGCATTGATAAGGGAGGTTCAGTCTTTCGTTGCTTTTATTGTCCGTTTGTGCTCGCTCACTCTCTCATTAAAACAACGGCAAATCTTCCCAATGTTGACACGCCCACACCGGAGCTTTATCTTGAAGATAATCTGAAACCTACATTTCGTATAACGCTGCATATGCTTGATAGCGCACCTTGAAGGGTCGTTTGCTCATGGTGAAGCAAATCTTTCCAAGATTACATGGCGCTGCAAACACCACATTCAATCCATAACGGCCCCTTATTTTCTTTATGTTGTGCGCTATTTTGTGCATGTACGGAATTACCGCCAGGGGCTTTTTATCTCACTGCCTGCTTGGTAGATCGCCGCGCGAAGCCAGTTTAATCTTCTGCAGCAAAGCTTCACAAGCAGCGGTCATCACGAGGCAGGAATAGCCAGCGTTCAATCACTGAAGCTACTTGTCAAAGCCAACCTGCACACAGTGATCGCATTATTTTGAGAGAGCGGTGTGTAAGCACGTCATGGCAATACTTCGTTTCACCCATTTAGCAGCTGTTGTGCGCATTTAAACCGGACACCTGTTAAACGGGATTTCCACTTTTTGATGAATATTTTGTCATTTTTAACCCACTACCTCTTTTAACTTTGACGAAGCTGTTGTTGATGCTATTACCGTTTTAGAGACAATTCGCAAGGTCATACCTTCACATGCGTTCTGCTACAAGGGGGCAAGATCCAGGTTCTCGACGTTGTTTGATTTCACTGGTGTAGATCATGTGTGTTGGGTGTATAACCCCCGCCCCTATGAGCTTCATGCCATTCAGCAATGCCCAAACTAAACTGGTGAATCGAAGTATTCCCATGACGCGCCTACACGCCGCTCTCTCAAAATCATGTGATCACCACCGCACGCTTAGCGGACACGCGTAGGGGGCTCCGACAGTCCTAGAACGTACAACTTCCCTGTGCATGTGTCGCGTTTAAAGAAGGGACTCATCGGGGACAACCGACAACGTGCTGTGTGGCGCTGCTTGTGTTTTTTAAGGTCCGCAGTCATGGTCGAGTGTAAAACGGTAGCGACGATGAGGAGGAAGTGAGTAATGCAGCTGGTGAAGACGACGATGAAGACTGAAAAAGCCTAGGCGTTCGAATGAAGGGCTACATTTGAGCCTCAGTCCTTTACATGACACTGTATATAACGAAAGCTGTTCAGTCGGATGTTTTTCGGAGCGTTCTATAACCTCCTCATAGTAATTCTTCGATTATCTTCGCTGCTTGTGTATTTGATTCATTAATCTTGACTAATAATACAATTAACCACAATAAAAAATGAGAATTACTCCATACAAATACAAAAAACTCCATACAAGCGGGCCACATGAACGACTTTTATCTTGCGGGAACGGCGTTCATCCTTCGTCGCCTTGGCGATGACGCAATTTGCGTCATTGAGTCGGTTTAACACAACGAAGGGGTTATCGTAGTTACACAGAAAGTTCTGATATAATCCTCTCCTGCGGGACTGTGTCGAAAGCCAGACAATGTTTCCTGGAGAATAAGTTACTCCTGGAAAGTTACTGGAGAATAAGCACCGCCGACGGAGTACCTCTTCTTGAACAGAGTACTGTCTTGGATAATAAATGACATTGAATCTAATTGTCCTACTGACTCTTTTATAATGGGCTGCAATGAGAGGCCGCTATGTTTCTCTCGCTTAAAGGTCGCCATGCTGGGGAATGACGGCTGGGACGAGGCTAAACACCCTTCGAAAGCGTTTCATCTTTCACCAAGGCCGGCAATAGGTGGCGCGCCAAGCAGTCTGCATCACTATGACGGCGCCCACTTTCCTAGGAAATGGCAAAGTTCTATTCTTGTAGGCGCAGTGCCCAGCGCGCCAGACGACCAGATGGATCGAGAAGTCCGATTAGCCAGCATAGAGATTGACGGTCTGTGAAAATAGTGAAGTGGCATCCATGCAGGTATGGTCGGAACATGTGCACAGCGAACACAACGGTGATGCACTTCAAATCGCTGACAGTGCAGTTGCGCTCACATTTTGGCAAGGTGCGGCTGACATAGGCAGCAACGTACTCAGCCCCACTGTGCAGCTGGACAAGCGCTGCCCTAAGACCAACGCCACTGGCGTCAGTGTGAATCTGCGTCTGAGCAGAAGGGTTGAAGTACCACAAGAGCGGTGCTGAAGTGTGAGAAGATTTTAGCAGATCGAATAAGGATTCACACTCGGTTGCCCACGCAGATTGCGAATCCTTATGCAAAATCTGCGCAGAGCCAGCAATGAAGCGACGAAAATAAAAGAGTCCGAGGAAGCTCCGAAGGCTTTTCAGGGTGCGTGGAGTTTCGAAATTCCTTGCTGCGGCGATCCCCTGCGGGCCCGCCGTGATACTATCCTCGTTGACGAGGAAGCCAAGACTAGAGTTTCGCGGTCCTCAAAATGGCTGATCATTGAGTTAAAATGCAGTCCCGCTGTGCTGATGCATTTGAGAACAATAAAGATTCTTTCTTTGTGCTCTTGAAAGGTCTTTCCGAAAATGATGACATCATGCATGTAACCCATGCAGATTTCCCAATTTAACCCATGAAGGACAGGGTCCATAAATCTCTTGAACTTTGTGGGAGCATCGCATAATCCAAATGGCATCACATTAAATCGTACAAACCACCTGAGATACAAAGACTCTCTTCTCACTGTGGGAACGATGCAGAGGAATTTGCCAATAACCATATCGAAAATCAGCACAGGAGAAATATGATATGGTCACTCCGGACTTAGCATTTTCTTTCTCTGCTTCCGCCCTGCGCTTGCATCAGGCGCTTCACTAAGCCTACCACCGCTCAGAGCTCGAGACCCCGCCTACCTTCCATCGTGAAAGCCATGGCGATGGATCCCTCCGCTCATGTTCTGTCTAAGTCGCCTCTCACGCCGCCACCTCATCAGTCCACGGTCTCCGCCCTGAAGCTCCCTGACTTCTGGTCATCGGTCTCGGAACGTTCCTCACCGCCGAGGCCTTGTTCCGCCGTCACCACGTAACTTCGCAGGCGACCATGTTCTTCTACGTCATTGATGCTCTCATGCCCACTACTGCTGCGGTTGTTCGCAACCTCCTCCGCTCTCCGCCAGCCGATCGTCCTTACGATCATCACAAAGCGACGCTCATCCGGCGAACTTCTGAAACGGAGCCACGTCATCTTCAGCAGCTCCTTACTTCAGAAAAGCTCGCAGATCGCAAGCCTACCGAGCTATTGCGTCGAATGACCGCCCTGGCTGGAGACTTGGCTAATTCGCACGACAGCACTCGCCTGCGGGAACTCTTCCTGCAGCGCTTCCCCCGCATGTGCGCATGATCCTGAGCGTGTCTTCGTCTATGACCCTGGAATCCCTGGCTACGCTGGCAGATAAGATCATGGACGTCGGTCTTCTCTCCGTTGCAACAATTCATCACCCTCTTGCTCCTCAGCTACCCAGCGCTGCTACTGAAGATTGCTATGCCCGCCTAACTGCGGCTAATGAGAGGCTAACCCAGCAGGTGCCGCGGCTTACAGCTGAGATTGCAGCCTTTCGTACTCGCCGGCCAAATTCCTCTTCTCCACCCCGTAGTATCAGCCCCAGTACTCCTTAGAAGCGTTCCCCGCCCTCCTTTACTATTCGCTGGTTCCACCGCCGCTACGGCTCTCGCACACGCCACTGCCGCTAGCCCTGTTCCTTCGCGGGGAACGGTCCGGCCAGACACTGAAGACGACCGGTGTTCTCGGCCCGCGATCCCGCCACCTCTTCCATGTCACTGGCCGTGTAACGAAAGTTCGCTACCTCATCGACACTGGTGCCGAGATCTGCGTTCTTCAGCCGCCGTTGGCTGAGCGACGCCGTCCGTCAGACTCTGCTCCCCTGACCGCACTCAACAGATCCACACATACGGACATACGGCCTGAAGTCGGTGACCCTTTACCTCGGGCTCCACCGTACCTTTCGCTTGGTATATGTCATCGCGGACTTGCGCTCGCCAATCATCGGTGCCGACTTTCTATGCCACTACAATCTCCTAGTTGACATGTGGCAAAACCGCATCCTAGATTCTGAAACGAGCCTAGTCGTCCAAGGCGTCTCTTGCCGCGATCCACCACTCTTGTTCCTCCTGGCTCACAGCTCCGTTCCTGACCCTTGGTCCAGCGTACTTGCCGAGTATCCGTCAAGCACCGGGCGCTCACAGTGTGACTCATCATACTATGACCACTGGACCTCCCGTGTTTGCTCGCACTCATCGTTTCACACCAGATCGCCTCGTTGTTGCCAAACAAGAATTTGAGCATATGCTCGAGCTTGGCTTCACACGTCCCTCCTCGAATCCTTGGGCCTCGCCCTTCCACATGGGGCCCAAAAAGTCCGGCCAGTCCACAACAAGGCCGTTCAACGGTCAACAAGGTCGCTCAACAAGGCTCGGAGCAAGGCCACAGTCCCCGACCCCTACCCGATTCGCCCCATCCAGGATTTTACATCGGCCCTTCATGCCTGCACGATCTTCAGCAAGGTCGATATTGTGAAAGCTTATGAGCACATTCCTGTCGAGCCCTCGGATAACCCGAAGGCCGTTATTATTACGCCTTTTGGCATGTTTTAATATCTCAGGATGCCTTCATGTCTTCGCAATGCGGCCAAGACTTTTCAGCGCTTTGTTGACCAAGTCCTACGCGGTTTGACGTGCTGCTTTGCCTATCTTGACGACATTCTTGTCTTCAGCCCTACGTCAGAGGCCCACAAGCTCCGCCTGTGTCAAATGCTCACAAGACTCTGCCGCTATAGTCCTGTGGTCAACGGACCGAAAATCGAGTTCGGCATTGCAGAGTTGGACTTTCTCGGCCATGAAGTCAACACCTTTGGCATTCGCCCGTTACCGGCGCGTGTCACCGCTATCAGTCAGTTTCCTCGGCCCACGACCACCAGGCAACTGCGCGAATTTCTTGGCCTCGCTACCTATTACAGGCGCCTCAGTCCTCGCTGTGCCGCAATACTGCAGCCTCTCCATGACCTTCTCTCGAGTGACAACAAGCCGACGGCTCTTGTTGCTTGGACCGATACCGCTGACCGCGCGTTCAGCTGCATCAAATCAGCCATTGCCGGCGCGACGCGCCTGGTTCATCCCAAATGTGACGCGCACACGTCCGTCATTGTCGACGCATCAGACACTGCTGTGCGCACGGTCTTGCGACAGTTCGTCGCCAGTGTTTGCCAGCCAATCGCCTTCTTGTCCAAGAAGCTTGCGCCCTCTGAGCACCGCTACAGCACCTTCGGTCGAGAGCTGCTAGGAATATATTGAGCAGTGAAGCACTTCCGTCATTTTCTCTGGGGATGCACCTTTCATATCCTTACTGACCACTAACTTCTGGCGTCCGCCCTGGTATCAAGCAGTATCTCCTATGCTCCTCGCGAAATCAGGAAGTTCGCCTACATCTCCGATTTTAGCTGCTACATTGGTCACGTCAGCGGCAAGTCCAAGATAGTGGCGGACGCTCTTTCTAATGTTGAATTAAATGCGACGGACAATGGACGGCCACTCATCGACTTCACGGCGTATGATCTGTGCCAGCAGTATCCGCTTTTCCTCATTCACAATTCGCTGATGGCTTCAACGCTAGAGAGGGGGGGGGGGGGGGGGGCTATAACGTGCCATCATGGTCCGGCCGCAGAAGACGACGACGGCCCCAGCACGCCTGCCAAGCACGCGCAGACTCGATTTCCTGGCAGCTCAACGGAAGGCGGGCGGCGCGCTGTCCCATTCCCGCCTGGCTAAGCGGGTCCTGCCAAACCCATTTTTGACGACACAACAACGACTATAGTGTCTGCGAATCATCTATACAAGTGTATGCTCACGAAATTTTCGGTTGAGTTCCCAGGCACAAGTGCTGCCGTCATTGCAGGCAGCAACACCTCTTCCTTCAAGGAGAAGAGAACTCCTTCCTAATACTGGGACATATTATCCACTAGCGCGGGGATAATGTTTGGCCTCAAACCAATTTCACCGGCACTTATGTCTAGTGTTCCACCGCACAGCGCAAATACCGTCATGCGCGGCATTCTGTACTGTGCCACTCGTCACCAAGAACAACTGAATCTGAGCACAGGCCAACGGGAACTAAAGTTTCAGTCCCAATTCCACAAATCGTACCAATTCTGTCCCACAAAAACATAATTTTCGGTCGAATGCTGTCTTTTTTAGAACATTTGTACGTGGCATCTGAGCAGCCAACTCGTCGCGTAAATCCTCCTGACTATAGAAGGGATCTCTTCTGTATCGGGGGTGTTTTTGCTGGCGACGGACGTCACATTGGAAACGCGGCCCAATATGGGCGCTATCCGGCGTGCTTTAAGCGCCTCAAATGCAAGGCATTGCTTGCTGACATCTGCAACCGTAGCAAGGGTGTCTCGTTAAATAAGGAAGTCATACACGTCCTCAGCAATCCCTTTGAGAAGGTACTCTACCTCGTCTTCTTCTAGCATCAGCCGGTTGCCAATGCCGCAAAGTTTCAATACTTCCTCGGTGTATCGCGCGCGCGTTTCAGCGGCTACTTGGGCTCTTTGGATAAGTTGCTCCGGTTTTTGCCCTCACTGAACTCCTAGCGGCGCTTCCTGGGAGGCGTGGTCAAGATATGAAGCCTTGAAAGAGCGTTACTGAGTCGTTTCATGACTATAGAAACATTGAAAAATTATGACCGGATCTAGGTGGCCTGCCTAGGTTGCCAGAGCGGCTGGTTGCTCCGGCCGCTCCCGCTGTGACGCTTCAAACGGTCGACGCTGCAGCTGATGCTGGATAATTTTAGTGCGAGAGCACTGTATCACGACGTCCAACCGGTTCACCGAGTTTGTGGGAAGGTTGACTTTGTGGGTGACCTTGGCAAACCCTAGGTTAGTAACAGCCCATGCAGAAATAAATATCAATTTTGCCGTGACTGGTGTCGAACCCAGGACGGCGCGAACAGATCAGCTTCGCTGGCCACTGCACGAGAGCACTGTGTTATCGCCGCAGCCGATCATGCCTCGTGTTAAACTGCAAAGCACAGACGCGCTGTGCAGTGCACATCTTCTTCAAATCATCCTACTATCGAGCTAATATTGTTGTCAGACGTGCCGACGACCCACGAATGCAAAACCATGAGCCGACCAGGCTAAACAAAGCGTTTTGAACCTTACCACTCTTTCCCGACATAGGGGTACTAACGCGCTCACATTAAAAGGGGTGCCTCAAGAACTTGTACCAGGAATGCGGCATTCAGGGACGAAAAAGTTAATCAAAAACAGCATAATCACCATCGCTACGTGCAACTCCAGATCAAATGCACACGTGCTGAACTCTAGTAATTTTTGGCCTATACCAACTGCGTCCATCTTTCACTCGCAGTCTTTCTCATTCAACAAGGCCAAAATATTTTCTGCCGTTCCGTCCAACGTTTGCCTCCTCTTGGAATCTACTTCGTTACCCTAAGGAGCCATGATTACCGTCAATTATCCCGTACACACATGTATAATTCAGATTGCATACAACTCGCTTTCATTTCTTCCATATGCTGTCCACTCGTTATTGTCTCTTGACGTTACCTGTTATTTTTTCTCCGCAGTTGTCTGTGATCTCGACATCAATTCTCAAACCCTCCCTTTCTGGCCTGTACATCTAACCCACAGGTTTGGACTGACAATATACCACTACTGATTAGTATCTGGGTATTGATCGCATTGGCCTCATTTATATAACATTGAACGCATTTTAAAACTGTTTCAGTCTCCACAGTATATACACAACTTACCGCAATACGTGTCTCCATCAGTGTGCTGAACCCAATGCTATGTTGCATTCTCAAGAAAAATCTTCTATTCGTCGTCCATACATCGACGGATTGTGACGACAACCCTGAAATATTTCATGCATGTCACTGCTTATTTTACACTCCAAGTTTTGCAACTGCACAGTACCTCTAGGCCATATTTTAACGCACTTACAAAAATTCCTAAACTGTGGAGTCTTTAGCACTTGGTGGGATTCGGCGCTCATCGGCGCAAAAATATTCCACAATTTTTATCGACTGCGATGAACAACATTCACTGCCAACCCATGACCAGCGCAATAACCAACAGCTTGCATGGTGCGCGCATGGCTCGAAGATCAATCACTTCAAAAGCGGCGAAATTCTTCAAGCTTAACTTGGCAACCACCTTCAGTTACGCCGAATGAACCTCAACCGAAACCATCACCGACGGTCATGAAAACAATGATTCACCATTTATTGCCAACAAATGAACCGAACTTTTTTCCCAGTGGTAACGTTATTTGCTGGTACAGTTGCCAGTGAAATCATCACACTAAAGTTAAGGCGGGTGATACCAGTCCCAGTTTATGTCATGGTGAACAACGCCGATACGCTGAACGCGAGTGTTCTGGCCGCAGTTTCATATACACACCCGATAAAGTACAGCGCAAAGCGCTTCTGCCTTTCGGCTCCCAGGTCTCTCTCTCGCCCATGCCAATCGGCGCAGGTGCCGCCAGATCCGGTCTACCTCCTTCTGGTCCCTCCTACGCTCTGCCTTGCTGCCACTACACTCCTCTTTTCTGATCGCCCATTATCCATACTCCTGTTGAATCCTGTCATCATCGTTGTTGCTTTCTAACTACTTTTAATATTTGCGTATAGTATCAAAAAGGTCATTTTAAACTTGAATAGGGACCCAATCAAAGAATCACTCATTGTGTGCGAACTGCTTCTTTTCTTTAATAATGTGGAAGGAGGTGGGGGGGGGAGGGGGGGGGCTCGGCGTTGGCACGGCCGCCTCATCTGTTAACCATCCATATCATATCATCCGAAAATGGAAACTTCAAGCCTTTCACAGCCCTTCTGTCCTGCCCTTTGCCGCTTAACAGCTTTTCTCGCATCGCAACTTAGGCTTGGCATGGAGAAAGTGGGCACCGTCGTGCTGCGCCGCTGCACTGAGGCTGTGAAGAACGCCGCGTGGCGTCTCAATTCGGGTGGCCTAAAATTGGGCTCCCTTGAGTGTGCCACAGCGTATTTGCATGAGGTGTACGAGGTGTCCACACTTCTATCAGTGGCAAGTGAATGATATGCCAAGCAGCTACCATGCTGCACTGTGGCTGCGCAATTCCTGCGATAGAAAGTAAAGTTAAGCAACCTTAAGCCGGCAAAAAACATTAACTTGATCGTGCAGCCCCAGCTGCGCTGATGCAGGAGTACTTATCTAGACGCTTCGATTCGTCAAGCTGCGTTTTTTTGCCGGTTCTGGAGCGCGAAAATAACCCTAATGTGGCACGTACCTATACTGGAGCCGAGCTGAGTCTAACTAACCGACAAACCGACAACAGTCGCCGTGTGCCTTCTGGCAAAATGTTGTAATCAAACCGCGGTCCCAGATTATTGTTATCGTTGCTACTCTAGTTTCGTAGGCTGATAAAAAATGCATTCCAATGACAGGACATTAATTTCTATGCCGCAAGTGCATCTAAAATTTTGCCAAATACCGCCATGGCAAACGTTTGCCTCTACTTCAGGTGAGGTGAGAAACCCTCTTCTCATGCATTTCACCCAAGATGAGCCGAGCGCCAGGCGTGGGGACTGTAATCGAACCTCACCACGCTGGCACGGGGGATCGAACCAGCCGCCCCTATCACTCTAGCTGCATGCGAGGCGGATGAAATAGATGTTAATCAAATTTAGCTACCCTATCATATTTTGCTTTAAATACACTCAAAGGGGGCCATACGAACCCTGGATAGGAGTCGACTGATGGAAATAGGTAAAAATTAATATAGGTCGCCCAACACTAGCCGCTCTCTTCCACTCAAAGCCGAAGCACAAAAAAACAGCAAGTCTCAAGATAGATTCATTTGCAGGCGTTGCAGGCATGCAGAACATTCGGATGGCAGACAGGTGGCACGCGGCCAGTTTCACCATTCTGCTAGTCAGGGTGGGGGGCGCTGAGCAGCACAACGCACAGGACTTACGTGCCCGTTCAAACCTGTTGACACTTGTAGACTGCAGGAGAGTATAGCTATTTTGTTGCAGCATTCATTTCCACATTTAGCAGCTCCAAGCCGACTGATGTGAAAGAGGCGGACACGTGGATACATGAATACCGCAGCCTTATTACAATGAACTTGCAGTTCGAGTGGAGAGTAGGAGTGTAAATTAGCCCCATTCATACTATGGGGACCCCAAGCTATAAGGTGAACTTGAGGCGATAGCACCTCTTGACACTGCTGTATAAGCAGTGCAATTAGCTCTCAATACGCTCGGTTCTGAAACCACTTTTGGTAACCATGATTTGGCAACACTCGCGACATTTAATTGGAAAATGTAAAAACGGTGAATAAATGCCCGCATTATCCCTCTTGACGACAAACTCGCACACATGTTTTAAAACGCCCATGCACTCGCAATGGTACATTTGTTGATTTTATAGTGTTTTTCGAACTCTACATTTTCGCTTAACATTCATACAACTGCGCGAAATGGCGCCTAATTTTGATCCTTGGCCAGACTTGCCCAGAGAGTAGTCGCTGCCCGAGGGCAGTATATTTGGACGCTCTGTGAACTGCTTTCCGCGGCAAAACTTTTTCATGCTTTCCAGGTCGTTAACGAGCACCACGTCTGTAAAGTACTGCCTTAGTCTGCAAAAACATGAAAAAGAAAAGAAAACGTTAATCCAAACTTTTTCACCGCGCTAAAGCATTGTGTTGTAATTGTCGGCGTCCACTGTCAGAACAGAATCTTACAGCGGTTTCATATTTACCTACTAGTTAGATTCATTAACGGCTATACTTATCAATGCCGTGTCCATTTTGGAAAAATAATTACCAGTAGGAGCCGAAACTAAACCGCTTGGAGAAGTGGAAAAAACTGTATACATGATAGGAATGACAACAATGTCTAGGTGAGAAACATCTACTGCCTTAATCCGGACGTACATGTGGTGGGACGGGGATTACAGCCCTCACTCCACGACACCAAGGGCGCCAAGATGCCGCGAAGCTGGTTCAGCCCGGCGAACCCGAGGCGCTACCTCTCCAGGCCGGGAACGGAAAAGGTGCTCTCCCAGAACGGTTCAGTTGCCACGGGTGTACGAGGTGCCGCTTGAATAGCACGGCAGCCCCGATAGTGCGATACAGTGCTGCTAGAGCCTCAGAGAGCGAACATTCAGGGCTGGGTGGATTGTCTGGAGGTGAGCGAGGCAGGGGAAAGTCCAAGCCTGGTTCATTCGAAGACAGACCGCATCGGCATTTGAGAGGCGGATTTGAGGAGAAAGAAGGGGACAGGCAGTCGCGTGGCGAAAATCCATCGTATCCCGGATCAGAGAAGGAACGGAGATCGCGGTCGTCGGAGGCGGTCTCTGTGAACCCCGGTGTCGAATTAGCTGAGTTGAAAGAAGAATAGCGGTCGTCTAGGCAAAACTGGGTCGCAGTAACCGAGCTCGCGCGCGTGCGTGCGTGTGTGTGCGCGCGCGCGCTCAGTCACTCGCGTGGGCCCTTAGCGGAGCACATTCCTGTTCCCCTCCGCGCAAATTTCATCTTAAAAGTAGATCCTTCATTCATGAGCCTGCACCAGCAACCTAAAGCCACATTCCACTCGCATCATCAATGCGAATGCCCAGGTTAGTCTCCATATCACGTGCCACGGCGTTAAGGCCCGTATAATTTCACTGCATTGTGTTAAAGTGCTCAGGCCCCATCTCGCATTCAGAAACGTCCGATGTGGTATCTGTTATGTATTATAACTTTTGCAACAGAGTTACCTTAGGTCTCTTGCAAAAGGAGAGTTTCAACCCTGGGCTTCATTGAGTAGGTACTGCTGTCTATTCGCAGATTTACAGTGAGCTGCAGCAGCCGTGAGGACATGGCGTGGCTGGTAGCTGTGAGAATTGAAGAAAGATACGCAAGAGTGCCCTGGCCGAGTGTGAGCACTCGGTCGTGACAGATATCACTGCAGGAAACACTGAGGGACCACCTGAGTGCCCAAGCCAGTACGTTCCCTCCGACGAGTAAGTGCCGCTGCCACCTAATTAGTGCTCTCGAATGCTACTGCAAGTTTTGAGAACATAGGCACTCAATTTTCTAATCACAAAAAAGATTTCGATGCTGCGAAGCAAACTCGTTTGACGTTACCGTTCTCTAACCTCGCTTACGAGCAGGAATATAACAATACTTTTCAAAGGAGATTAATACAAAAACCGAACGCTTTTTTCTCTCTAGACGCGCAAACAAGATAAAAGGATGCAAACCGTTCAATATTTGGAATATTCTTCGTCACCACATATGCATTTCGCCACTATAAGGGCACTCAACGGACTAACCAGAAGCACCATTTAAAAACTGAATGAATATTTTCTGAGGCTGCAGGTTAGAGTTATATACAATGTTTTCCCGGTGTATTGTCGGGAGGGCCATTACCGTACGCTTTGCAGAAATTTTAAAGACGCTAAGTCAGTGTGCGTCTTTTGCCCACTGTGGATTGAAGAATGGCCGAATTTACCTGCCGCTATATAATTACGTGTTACTAAACTGAAATGGTCGCCTCAAACACAAGTGATATCACATGGTCTTAAGGCACCTAAGCAATGCTCACATGAATGCCTCATTGGAGCGAAATTCCAGTATTTAAGCTAGAGAGATTTCAGATGGGACCACGCATGTGTGGCAGGTCTACATCTTTGATTTGTATAAGGTGTCACTTTCTGACCAGAGGAACGAAAAAGTGTGGAGTTATCTTTGTGCAAAAAAAAAACTTCTCGCAAAGAGCAGGACACCTGTGCTTGCCCTGATTACTGCATTTGAGAAATTTAGTGTCAAATAACGACAAATAAGTTCCCAATAAATACTTCAAAATTTAAACAGGATGATTAAGGATACCGTACATCACTGGTACGCGCAAGGAATTTTGCGCAATAGACCAGTTTAATCATTTTTCGATTTTGGGCCAACTCATCAGCCTGAAAGCTTTTTACTAATGTTGAAGATCATTCTTTAAAACAAAAAAAATGTTATAAGGGCCAAGATTTCGCCCTGCATAGCGCAGACCTTTCAACTAACACTTTAAAATTCTGTTCCTAGGAAAAGCGCTAAAGGCTGACATAAAATACCCTGCGTGTCTTTTGGAGACAGCAAAACAACAGTGTGGAAACACTAAAAAATCCCCTGATTAAAATACGGTCGGTGGCAAATTTTTGTATTTTGTCGAGGTGTTGAACACTATATGAACATTCATAAGCACGTAAAGCATGCTACATATTTTCGCTGGTGTTCCAGATTAAACACCCCAAAAAAGTCTTTTTTTTTTCAACATTGCGCTGCAATCTTTCCTTGGAACAGAACGCGGCGAATTTTCTTTCTGAAGATGAGGTGAGGCCATGGTTGTTACGAAATATGCTGAGTGTTTCATGGATGATATATTCATGATAACTATTCCCTCAAGTTTGTGCTTGCAAAATCCGTCAAGAATTTTGTTTAACACTCCATTGTTCGTAAATTCTTTGCTGGTAAATGACTCTGCCATAGTTTGCAGCCATTCGATCGATGCGCAAAGCCGGGTGTTTTGAAGCTCACCAAAGAAGTTCGCACATCTTTCAAAACAGCTGTCGTCACTGATTTTGCCGTGCATTGCTGCTAATGTGGTTTTGACAATGTAGGAGAAAACTTAGAGAATTCTAACTAGTAAAACAAATTGTACTAACGACTTTAGCGAAATGCTTGAGAAGGATGTCCGTCACATCGTACATTGCCAGAGGCATAATTGGTTGCCACGGACACTTGTTTAGAGCTTCAAACGATCATCGCTTATTTTGAAATGTGATAAAACAATCTATGCAACAAAACTCAGTAGGAACACAGGCCAAGGATGCTGCGCAGTTCTGTGACGAATGTAGGCTTGGGAAAAGCAGCGACCGTACGAAGTTTGGCTGGCTCTGGAGAAACGCCTGCCTTGGAGACAACATGCCCTAAGATGGTGAGTTTACGAGCGAAAGAACGAAATTTCTTTGTGTTTAGCTGCAAACCGGCATCAGAAAGGCAGTTCAAGACGTGCCTCAGGTGGTGGAGGTGGGTGTCAAAATCCGCAGAAAAGACGACGATGTCGCCGAGGTAGCAGAGGCATACCTTCCATTTTAATCACCGCAAAATGGTGTCCATCATCCTCTCAAATGTTGCCGGTGCATTACAAAGGCCGAATGGTATTACTGTAAATTCGTATAAGCCGTCCGGATATACAAAAGTGGTTTTGTGGCGATCGGCCACTTCAGTGGGGATCTGCTAATATCCGGAAAGAAGATCGAGGGAAGAAAATAGTTCGGCTCCTTGCAAACAGTCCAAAGCGTCATCGTTGTGCGGAAGAGGGTAGACATCCTTCCGTGTAATCTTATTAAGGCGGTGGTAGTCGACAAAAAATCGGATGGAGCCGTCTTTCTTCTTGACCAGCACAACAGGCGAAGCCCAAGGGCTACTGGAGGGCTGGATCACGCCGTCTTGGAGCATTTTAGCAACTTGCTCTTTGATAGCATGGCGCTCGGTGGCAGATACACGATAGTAGCGCTGCCGCGCTGGTGCGTGGTTGCCGGTGTCGACACGACGGGGGACCGTGGAAGTTTGGCCCAAGGAAGTCCGATGGCAGTCGAAGGAAGAGCGGAACTGGAGAAGGAGGTTAAGAAGCTGCGTCCGTTGCGGGGAAGGAAGATCGGTGTCGGTAGAGCGAAGGAAGAGCTCTGTAGAGGAGGAATCAGGCGCAGAAGATGAAGGGCTGAGCGCAGTCACGGCTAGATGAGGCGAATCGGCGGGGTCTTCGCAGGTGAGAATAGACGCAACAGGTCCCTACTGAAAAATCCGGTATGAATTTTAAACCGGAACCGCATACCGGGTTATTGTACAGGATTTGCGATACCGGATTACCGGAATATCCTGTATAAAACAGGACAGTCCTGTATAACACAGGACTCTCCTGTTTTGTACAGGATACTCCGGTAATCCGGTATCGCAAATCCTGTACAATAACCCGGTACGCGGTTCCGGTTTAAAATTTGTACCGGATTGCAGGACAGTCCTGTATTCTACAGGCTAGGCCCGTATTATACAGGAGGGCCCTGTATCACAGGACAAAGGCAGGAATAAAATGCTTCAAATATATTCCACTTGGACTAAATCTGCCCAAAAACTGGGGTCATAAGTGTACATGCCAAATGCTGCAATATACAGAGCCTCAGAAACTGGTAATCTGCGATTATCAGCGACTCGTATTGCAGTCGATGTGCAATTGTGTTATTTGCTCCCAGCTTTTACCTAGTATTCTTAGCTTGGTGAGTGTTATAATGCATCAAAAACACCAAAAGATGTTTATTTTTTTCGCATGTCTTGAACCAGCTCACTGAGGTAATAATTTAACTCTTTGCGACGATCTACCGGCGCTGGGGTCTCTACAGGGTGCTGGCCAATGAAGTAGTGAAAAGCACCTGCAGAAAAGAAAATATGATTGGTAGTACATAATGCCCCCACCTTATCATTTAATTGGGCACTGACACACAACATAATGCATTGAGCACTGTGACATGCAACTTACGACCAATGACTTGTAGCTTTTCAGGGGTCATTGGCTTCCTGCCCACTGTCGAGGCTTCTGACTTCAGGTTCCGATGGCAAGCTTGCCCTGTAACGCTCCTTTCCAGGTGTTGTGGAGTCGTCCAAAGGCTGCATCCTTGCAGAAACGCGAATCTTTGGGTGCCACCATAACTGCTGCCCACGTTGCCGAAGGAATAAAGATTCCATTCCCGAGGTGGACCTGTATGCAATAATTACAAATGCATACCACAGTAGCACAAGCGGGGCTCTGAATTGCGGGCCCTCGTGGGCCCAGACCAGCCACAGACAAGCAAGGTGTCTCAAGACGCCAGGCCCTGAGCATTAGCAATGCTCAGTATCGTGAATGCACCTTACGCCTTCCATATTTGAATCAATAATGTATTGAAAATCTGCGTCGTAACATTGTTGGTGTGTAAACAGGTTGCTCGGACGATTCCGATGCTTGCGTGGTCATCCTCCATTATTTACGGCACATACCGCAGCATCGATGCGATGCTTGATGTTTGTTCAAGGGCTTGAGCCGCTCCCCCTCAGGACGCTTATCGATGATTGCTCTCGCACGTGTACACCACATGCCTCTGTAAAGAAAGAATACAAACTATAAAACTAATTTTAGTCGTGTTATCATGAAGGACAAGCAATTTCGGTATGTAACCGAAAGAAAATTTTGCGCTATTTCGTCCCTCTACGCTGTGCAATCTACAAAGTTTTAGTTAAAAAGACACTGGACAGTTAGAACGTTTCTGTTGACGCCGAGCATATACCCGAGACGGAGGCAGTACTTAAAGAACAGAGTGATTTAAAATGCGTACTTACGTCCTAGCAGCACGACGTCGCCGTCATGAAATCCGCCTTCACCGCCGTGGCCTCCACCGGTCAAATGTTCACCACTCACGTCTTTCGGAGCGAAGTCATTCATCACTGAGACAAGGATGATAGGGTTCCATCATATTTGCACTGGACGTACGCATGAAAGGCGATGTCATCTTTGATCATGGATTGATCAAGGCAACACGAAGAAAGGCGCAAAAAATTGTATAACACAAATTCAACGCCAACGAGCGAGTGCCAGCGTGTTTTCGCAGCTACCTTCATCGCTTGACACTCGATTTCCCAGCCGCAGGAGAGAAAAACCTGTTCCAAACAAACGCAGGAAAGGCGGGGGAGGACTTCTGCATAAAGTCACCGCGCTGCGACCGGGCACAGTGAAAAAGTAGAATCGGAACCTCCTCGCCACTTCATGGAAGCCTCGCGGGTAGCGTGGTCGGGAGGGCGGCTTAAAATGCTCGGTCGTGGGTTGTAGAGTGAGCGCCTCCGCGCCGCTTCGGGGAACGGCACTGGAAGGGACAGGACAGACACATAGGAGCCCAAGGGGAAGGAACAAAGGCCGATAGAAAAGCCAGGAATGCGCAGGTTTTTTGGTGCGACCGGACCAAAAGCCTCCTAGAATACTTTCAGGCCTGCGCACTCGCTCCGTGACGTCACGCACCTTGACCGAGCAGTGCGGGAAAGTATCTGCCGGCGTCGCGCGCAGTGCATGCGGCACGCATGAGCTCCAAACATCGGACAATTAAAATTTAGCTCCTTCGCGAGTGAGTAAGAAAAAAGAAAATGGAGGCAAAAAAATCACCATATTACATTCTTGATGCCTTTATTTCAGTCATATAACTAATATGTCCCGGTCACGGTTCATTTGCACTTTTTTAATTTTCTCTCTTGAGCTGCGGCCTTCTTAGCCGTTAGCAGGTCCGTCTTCATCTGGACGTAATTTTTCATGTAGGTGTTCGTGGCAGCCCACAAAATGTTGGAAATCACTTTGTCCGGGTGATGTTCGTTGCAGCAAACATCCAACTCTTCGTCATCGCTCAACAAGTGCTTCAGCAAGCAAAGGAGCAGCTCTCTCTGATGGCGTGTGGAATGGAACTGCGCGGCGTTTTCTTTTGTCGTCAATTTTTCAAGCACAATTTCTGTGTGCAGAACAGCGTTCACAACGACAGGCTGTGGAAATTTGAGCGCTCCTCTAGTGAGCCCTTGAATTAGACAGTTCTCGTCCGGTGGAATGTCCCTGTCCTCTCTTGTAAGGTTTCTTGCATAAGCTTCGCAAGGAAGCTTGTTCAAGGCGGCGTGGGCGCAGAAACCAGCTATGTAAATTACTGCGGGCAAACTTTGTTTCTTTGAATTGATGTCATCCCATGTAACCGTGATGTTGTATTGGTCTTGCAATTTCCTGCCGTCAAATGTGATGGTGCTGGACTCTGAGAGTTCTTTCATATCTGGAAATACCAATGAGTCTTGAAGACGCAGTTTGGTTTCCGACTCAAATATTTGCTGAACAGAAATATGATAATTGGATCCAGCAAGCCGGCGGTAACGTCCAAACCTGCTCTCCAAACTATCTTAAGGGAACATCCCAAGCTGCCGGCTCCGTTGAATTAACCTTTTCTTGTTCGTCGATAGAAATGTTCTGGGCGATTTGTGACTAGTATGTGTTCCTGATAGAGTGAAGGGTGGGGCCGCTCGCGATGACGCTTGGACAAGTTGCGTTATCAATGGGCGATCACTTGAAAAAGAAGTGGAAAGAATTCCTGCACGAAAACCAAGAATTTTCTTTCTTCATCGATGCGTCGCTAGAGGCTGCCGCTAGCGAACATTTAAGAAAGCTGCTGCAATGAACGCGACAGTAACAAACCTTTTTGAGCCTCTGGCGCAGTCACCGGAGGCTCGCCATGTTTATCAGCCAGTCTTGAAGTTGTGCACTGTGAAATCCAGAGTAATCTTCGAAGGACTTACGAAGGCTGCTAGCGGATATATACTAGCCGTTTGCCCGCACACAGCCGCCCTGGCTTTGTCAGGGTGCTGCACGGGAAGGCAATATGGCGGTTGCCCGCAATTCACCTTCATGCAGCCCCCGCCTTTCATGCACAAACTGCATGTTTTGCCACTGCGAAGCTCACGCTAGCCCTTTTCTTTTCCTAGCCCTTTCAACAAAACCGTGTATGTGTTGATTATCGCACTTATGCGCACGCTGCCCCCCCCCCCCTTCCCCTAAAATATATCTGCTGGCGTACAACAGTCAATCTGCAGACCAAGCACCAAAACCGCAGCACATATCGCTCTGAATACAGGCTGTATGTCCGGTTTGAGCTCCGTACCGGACATATCGCTCTGAATACAGGCTGGTATGTCCGGTTTGAGCTCCGTACCGGACTAGTCTGTCCGGTTTGAGCTCCGTACCGGACTGGTCTGTCCGATTTGAGCTTCGAACCGGGAATGGACTGCCCGGTATGAGCTCCGTACCGGAGCGGTCTGTCCGATTTGGGATCGATACCGGACCGGTATGAACCGGTATAGCCAACAAACCGGACGGGTCTCGCCGGTATGAGAGTGATACCGGACCGGTATGAAACCGATATGTTCCGGTAAAATCCGGTTTGCCGCGATACCGGATTTTTCAATAGGGGTTGTATACTGACGAGCCATTCGCCATGGCGCAAAGGAGTAGGGAAGGAAAACGGGTTAGAGACCCATAGCACGGAAAGGCCAGTGAGCAGGCATTCGAGCAGAACCGGAGTAAATCAAGGGTGCGGTGACAGGTGGCGCAGGATGGAAGTACTGAAGCGCCTCAGTGACCTGCTCTTGTATAGCCTGTCGAAGAGCCGGGGCGAAATAAGGCGGCGCCTGTTGAGGGCTAGGCAGAAGTGAGAGTTGCCAAGCTACCTCTTCACGGACGAAATCTTTGATTTGCTGCAGCATAGAGGTGCTTTCAGCGTCAGGCGCCAGACCAGAAAGTGATTAAACGTGGGCTTGGTGTTGCCGAGTCAATAACCGCTGTTTGCGCAGCTGCTCGAAGCTCTGGCAGAGCGTGAACACCTCCCTAACGATGCGCAAGTTGTGGGCTAATAGCATCTGAAAGGCATCATCGTCGATACCTTTCAAGATGTGTTTTATCTTGTCGGCTTCGGACATGTTCGCATTGACACGTTTGCATAAGTAAATGACTTCTTTTATATAGCTGGTGAAGCTCTCGCCGACGCGCTGCGAGCGTTCACGCAAACGTTCAGCACGAAGTTCCCGGACAGAGGGGCGACCAAAGACTTCGGCGAGCTTCGTTTTAAAGGCTGCCCAAGTTCCGATGTCTCCCTCATGGTTCCGATACCAGAGGTTAGAGACCCCCGTTAGATAAAAAACTGCGTGGTTCAGCTTCGTATCGCCGCCCCATCTATTGTACAGGCTCACCCGTTCGTATGACGCGAGCTAATCTTTCACGTCATCCTCATCGGCTCCGCTGAAGATAGCCGGACAGCGCTGGCGAAGGGAGCCGCCACAGATGAGAGATGGACCCGCTTGCAGAGATTGATGTTGGACGTCTTCTGGCATTCCAAGCGTAGGAAGAGTGCGGCTACGCAGCTCCGCGATGGATATTTTTACCCGGCGACTCCACCAAATGCAAGATGGGTACTGAGATGGTTAGAGGCACTGAGCGCCGGCGGTCCGTAGACAGTGAGGTCGAGCACCGAGAGCACACACACAAAGCGATGGCAATGCCGCTGATGATGATTATGATGATGATGATGATGTACTCAGGCTCAATACAACGGTCAGAAGTTCGTCGTCGTCTTCGTCTGAAGAGGAACTTCTTCGTCGTTACAATATATTCGTTGTCCTTATATTTGTAATTCCCGATAGTGGGGCAAAATGACTAAATTGCTCTCGTGAACCGCATTTACAGGAGCTAACTCCTAATATCCTGCTCGGAACCAAGCTCCAAATTATGCCGCCGAATTTAAGTGCGTTGGCTCTTAGCTCGCTGCTTAGTTTTGGGCTGGCGGCTCCTGTGGCCTTCCAACCGCACGCTGTACTGAAGAGGTGAATTCGCTGGCTGTTCCTCTCTGATCTCCCTTAGCTGGTCCGTGAGCTCGTGGTCTTGTCAGCGCCAGTACATCTCCTCTTCAAATAGAATAAGCTTTTCGGTGTCATAGCTCTTCTTATCTCATTCCTGAATTGCAGCAGCTTCGGCGTCAGAACCATCCAAAACACAGACCTTGTAATCTTAACAAATGCTGCGCGCGATTAACTTCTCGGAGTGTTATTCGTGTTATGACGGGAACATCGACGGCAATGGCTCACTCCAGGAACTTAACATCCTTCCGACTGTTGTACCGTGTGTTAAGAAAAATAGCGAGCTTCTGCAGAAGGCGCGCGGTGCGCAAGGCGGCGCTAGTTTTTCTATATGCACTCGAGCATGGATAGTGATCTTAGACGTTTCATCCACACTACTATAACAGTTTTTTCACTCAAAACCATCACTAACGCTAAACATTCTCGTACATGAAATACATGTCATGTGAATTTTCTCGAAGTGCTTAGGATATAAAATCTGTTTCATAAAACATGTGTATACTATGTTTCTTTGTATTTAAATCTGGGCTCTGTGGGAAAAAATATTCAAAGCAGAAAAAATATGAAATTTCCAAGCTCAAAGTCAAGTTACACATTTCGTCTATAAAATAAAATCCTATTTGTGTGACTTGCATTGATATGTGTTGCATTCGGCACCTAAAATTGATTTGTCGCCTTTTTAGATGCTCGCAAATGCGGCCGCTCTTTCAGACCGCCACATAAAAATGACACTCATAGTTATGAGAGCTCTTGAGGAAAAGAAAAGATCAATTACCTTGAACGTATCCACTACGTCTATATGAGAAATTTACAAAACCGGGAGAGGAATAACTTTATACTACAGTAACCTTTGTTTTCAATAGATTCGCCGCTCGTGATTTCGTTTTCAAGGTGGACAAACTTTCTATTGCCAGTGTCTCAAGAGGATATTGCGCGCACTTCATTCAATACTCGCGTGCAAATCCTACCGATTACGTTGACATGGGCAACAGTACTTCACTCTTGGAGACGTCGACTCAAACACAAAACGATTATACTGATGCATAAAAGTAAGACCAAAGGAGAGACGTTAGCAACAAGTTTCGTCTTTGTACTAAGTCAACCACCGAAACGCCTCGACCGGAAGAATCCGTTATGGAGGTTTTCAACCAATACAAGCATGAATCTAAGTGCGCAATTGACAGCTTCAAAAATATATGATTACATGTATTTAAAAAAGAGAAGGGCTGAATAATTTCGTCGGTCAGATGGGGTAGTTCTATTGAACTGGTGGTGTCTCACTCAAATCTACAACAAAGCAAAGTCGAAAATAAAAACCACTCTCTTCCTTGAGCAATAGGTAAGAGTGTTAACATGATCTTCTCTGGAAGAGCCTTTTCTGTGTGTTCGTGTGGCTGTGTCGACGCCTATAATGGACGATAAGAAGCAACATCGAAAATAATTCGAGTGGGATGCAGTTAGCATTACTTTCGCCACAAAAGCTACTCGTAGATAAAAACAATGTGGGCGTAAAGTCGCATGCGTTGCCGCCAAATTGCGGTGAGCTAAACCGTGGTGTTACAAGTTTTCAGTGAGCTCTATGCAGCGCTGAACACATAAGTCTAATAGGATGTTGTCTTCAACTAGATGTAATGGCCGAAACGACGCACCCTTGTATTTTAAAAAATTCATTATACATATGTCGGCACATTTTTGTACATGTGCAACACTGTATGTATGCTGAGGATGATACTAACTAGGCCGCATAAAAACTAGTCTTTGAATGAAATTTTAGCCCACGGCATTTCGGCAAGCAGCAGGCAATGCGCTTACCACACTTCGTTTCGCTAATTAGTACTGGTACTTGCTAAATATTAGCAGCATTATTAAAATGCAGTACTACAAGCGCCAAATTACTGGTTCTTTACAGTATGTTTCCCATAATGACAGGACTATGTGTTTCTCTTTGCTGTACACGGCAGCAGAACTGTGCGCTTGATTTATTGTAGCAGTGTTAATAGCAGAAGTTGCTATGTAAGGGCGAGGCAGCAATACAGTTCTAACTCAGTGTGTCTTAAACATGATTACTGTTCACAGTAATACCACAGCGCGGATTCGACTGGCTCCGCTGCCCAAGGGAGAGTTGCCAGACAATAGTCTTACAGAGCACTCAGCAACGTGGGTCTTCGCAATCACCGAGCGAGAGTGCCAGCCGAGGAAGGGCAGCGAGAACAGAAACGCTTCCGCAAGGAGGAAAGGGAAGTAGAAGCACAGCCAAATGGCAGAATAAAGGTGCGTGTCGGTGACTGTCATTGCGTATATATGTATGAAAGTACACATCGCAGCATGGACTCATTAGTGCAGAAAGAAAGCACTGGCGCAGCATTGATTAGCCTGCCAAGTATTCTCTAAGCGTCCCATTCTTATTTAAGTATACTCCGCACAGGAATGATAATTTTGAGCTTTTAGTGCCCGCTTACGGAATTGCTGTGTCCATCGTCTTTATTCTTTGGTTCATCTTGAAAATCGCGCCCAACTGGCCGCTCTAGCATTTCCATGCGCTAGTGTTCCTCTCTCAGCATTCGCTGAAACGACAAGATGCTGCACGTGTCAGAGAGATAGAATTGTGAGCATGATAAACAAAAAGAAAGCACCGAAGTCGGATCCGAAAGTATTTCTGGTGTTTATAAGGCATGGCTAAGGTAAGGTGCCTGGTATACAGTTGTGCGAAAAGTGAACTCGAAGCTTTCTCATAGAGTTGTCAGCATCTTGCTTTCTTTCAAGTGAATTAGCACCCTTTATTTCACAAATAGATTGGCTGTGTGTGTACGGTAGCACGTCGTCCGCCATGTTTTTTGCTGGCAAATTTTATTACCTCCAGGAATACCAAAATTTTTCCCAAGCTTGAACTGCTCTGTGATCCTTTGGGCGTTTACATGGAATGTCCTCAGATGTCACTTTTGCGATGTGCGTCAGTTATGACACTTCGCGCGAACCTATGAATATCCCAGTAAAGAATCCATCTGCTTTTCCTGGTGGAGAACTTATTTTCCTTTTGTCCTAAAGCCTCATACTAGAGCGAAAAAATTTGTTTTTGGTGGCAAAATATGTCCCCGAAAGGGCTCATGATTGCGATTATGACTACGGGGCGGACAGTGACGGCGCTGAGTGCATCGATTTTTTGAGCACTGTTTCTTAGGCGGAGCTTGCAGGGTTACAATATGTTTATTTGCTTTTCCTTCGCCCAACCTAATTCGTGCCGGCCTTTCAATTAAAAGAAACGATTAACATAGAGCGTAAATGTCGTGTCTCACATGCTCCAAAAAACACTAGTTTCGGAAGCACCTGGATTGCAGCTTCATACTTAGTTTTCGTCGCACATTCGCAACTTTGTGCCCATTCAGATAACATGCGAGGTAACCATGTCTTTTGAAGTAGTCCTTACTGTTGGCAGACCAGTACTCTTCAGTTGTTCGTTGTCAGAAGAAATGGGACGTCAAGCAATTTCATTCGTGCCTCCCAAGCCTCCTCAGAAGCTATTATCAATCTCTCCAGGACAAGGAACGGTCGACAACACTCCGCCAGCCACGAACTCCAATAATTCGTAGCCAGCCAACATTTCCCTTTTTAAACTACGTTTTCCATTTGGTTGGCGGTGAATGGACACGGAGGCTTTGTTTCCACGGAATAAAACAAATTGACAGAGATTATGACTAGTTCCCAGCTTTCCCTGGAAAACTTGCCTGTAAATAGGTCCATAGAGCGACGCCCATTCCAGTGCCTTCTTGCGGCAAAAATCCGGATGGTTTATCTCCACATGTCCCACGAATGATGTTGTCGGTGGCATAGGAGGGAGCTTAGCGCCCGGAGGAAGCCTTCGATGGCGCGGCCATTTTCGCACCAAGAGCCAAACTAGCAGATAAGTAGTTGCAGCTACCAGAAGTGTACCGAAATCCATGGTCTGAAGAACTAAAGGATTTCTTGCCTTCCGTTGAACTTAGGTGCTGCGTTGTAATCTCTGAAAAGCACATCCTGCAGTCATTGTGGAGATACTTGGCAGGAGATACAGTTGCACACTAGGTACGCCTAGACGGTATGGAGGAAAATGCATATATTTTCATTCAAATGCTGTAAGGTGCATACTAGATGCCTACAACTGGAGATTTGCGAATCAACGCATCACACGTGTAGACAATAAGCTAAGAAGGAACACTGACTTTCAACAACCTTAGTGATGCCTTTACCCTTTCACTTCCCCCTTTTACCGGCCGAACGAGCTAATCCAACGTGCAAAGAAGAAAAAGTGTCCAACGGCTATGTCGAGCACTGCTTTAAGGACATTAAAATTTCTTTAGGACCCCCACAGGTCCCATAAATGCGACAAGCGTAAAGAGGGACAAAAGAATCTATATCAAACTCACTCTGAGCTTTCTGCATTGCTGGGTGGCATGTACGCTAATTTCACTCTAATATTTTATTCTCTGCCTCAGTCCATGACCTAACAAGAGTTTATGAGCTCAACTTCGGTCTCCTTACTCGCGGGAATACGAAAGCTGTGCGCGGCTCGTCACCTGCGCCATCTACTGGACCAGCACCGTACATTGGGAGGGAGCTTTTAAGCCGGTGCTGCATGATGGCGCTACATCTGCACGCCAAGCACGGAGAATATTTACCGGAAATAGAGGAGGTTGGGAAATTGTTTGCCAAATAACCAATGAAAGACTTTATTTCGCTCCTTAGGCTATAATTCTGAATACGGTAAAGAGAAATCTTATGCTCAATTTTAGACACCTTTTGGTCTCAATGTGAGCCCTAAGGGACAAACTAACCGCTGAGAAGTAAATACTGCTGCTTGTTAGCTTTGAGAACCAGCCGTCTTTGAAAAAAGGGTAGCAGCTACACGCAGCATTCTTTGAAATGCAGGAAAGGATTATTAAATGTGTTTTTGGCTGATTGTTTTGCTTTTCTCTGCTGAAGGGCTCTGTTCTGGCAGCATTAATGCCACAGAAAGCATAAAACAGTTCTCGCATTGCTGCCCCCAACCGTCGATAATGTTTAACGGGGCACCAGAGGTACAACCGGTCGCTCAACATCTATTCCCGTCCTCAAGGATTGCGTTGTTCGCGTTTGCTCTCTTCCTGTGTATTCGCTTTTTTGTGCGTTTGGCTTCGTGGATCCTTATATCAAAAGTGCGATCTTTTCAAGGAATATTTTGCTCATGCCTTTCGCCTGACCGGGCTCAGCTGGAGTTCGTGACATTCCCGGAATTTCGGGCCAAGCACAAGTTGGCATCATTCATGATGTAAGACAAAAAAGAGATTAACCGAATGGCTGCACAACAGAAAGTGATAGGCCGCAATGTCTATCGGCACTGGCTGGGAGCGGTCGCGAAATTCTGTAGCGCACGTGCGAAAATTCTATTATTTCAGGAATCGAACGGAAGAGCTATGTGGGCCTTATGCTAGAAGAAACAAGTACCACTATTTCAAGTACCGTCTCTATTGAAAGCGCTCCTTTCGGGGGCTCCCGAGTTTCTACACGGCTGCCCTGGATGGTTGTACCGAACAGGATACAGCCCGCTCTATCGCAGCACGCGGCAGCGAGACGATACGCACAGGACAGCAGGCCTTAGTGGTTCCACTGGAAATGTAAGATTTCCGACACACCCTCCACATGCCTTTAACTTACGTCATGGGGAGGAGCGGCGTCCGCAAGGGCCTCGTGGCGCAATGCGTAACTCGCTAGTAAGACGTGCCGGGCGTCTGTCCAAATGCGAAGTTCGAGTGAACAAAGCTCTCTTTTGAGTTGAACGTATTGCTCATTTCATATGAGGTTACAAAATAGGTGGGTATCAACTTTCCCCCCTCTTAACACAATGGTCCGGTGGTCGAGTCTCCTCTGTTGTGGTGCAGGTGAATCAGAAAAGCTTTATATCTTAATAGCGCGCTGACAACACTCATGAAAAAAACAAGAGCCAGAAACCAGTTACGAGCGCGCAGCCGCGAGGAGACATCAGCGCTGTAATGTCGTCCGACTGCGCTCATTGCATGAAGCAGCTTCTGAGCGGTCGGCGCCCACTGTATCGGACGGTGTCTGAGCGCCCGGTGCAGAACAGCAATAGCAGCCAGTTCGTTGCGCCGCCCACCAGGCCACCCGGCTCCCGCAGCCGCGACTCCGAGAATCGGAACAAAGGGTAAATAAAAATATGCATAGAACACTCCGACCACCCACGTGGTTTCCGTATTCATTCGTTTCGGGCTCGGCAACTACGCGGGCGCTAGGCCTCACGCTCCCTGGATGCGGACCAAGTGTGTCTCTCAAGAAGATACTCCAGAGAAAACTTGACGAAAAATCTGCTGAGCACGTAGAAAAGTTGGAACATGCTGCAGCGCAATATACTTCGCTCGCAAGAAAGCATGCCGCAGTTCTTAGCGATCAAAATTCAAGCTAGACCCAGCACTTGCCTTCTGCGGTCAAAGAGCGTTCCTCTAACCGAATAGACAGTCGTCCAATGTTCCATGAGCAAGCATCACGCTGGGGGCCAGGGGAGATAAATTCTTTCTCCCCGTTTAACCACGGCTGACAAAATTCAATACCACCGGACCCCACACAGTGATCGGGTACGCTGTCGAGAGCGCCCCTTTCATCTAGGGCGAGAATGGCACGCTGAGCACTGCCAGGACTGAATGTTCTGTTTTTTTAGTCGCCGCTTCTGTCACTCCTGAACATTTTCCAAGGTAAAAAATGAGGAAGGACTTGTCGAGCACTGCATAAAGCAACCTTGAGAATACATGAGCATGCTGCATACATATTGTTAGAGCCATTCAAAGCGAGATAAAAGAATACCTCGAAAATGGCGTACAGCGACAGGTACACTGAGGGCTGCACGCTCGGGAGCGGCAGGAGGAGAATAGAATCGAACGCTCGCTGAACGAAAAAGCAATACTTACCTGCAATAGACGATAGAACAGACTTGAGCAGAAACCTCTCTGCGTTCCCGCCGCTGCCGATATAAGGTGGGCGTGTCGGCCACAATACGGTAACTTGCAGTTCTCACAGCACCAGCTGTCAACAGGGAGGTTCAACTGAAACAAAGGTTTATTTTATTCCTGATACAGTATCATGAGCTAAGAATAACTGTTTAGAATGGTTCGGCTGCTTACCTAGACCAAGTCAGACGTGGCTGCGCACAAGCATTTGAATAACTGTAACGCAACGAAACAAAGATGAAAGGCTGGAAAATTAAACAGTAAATAAAACATAACCAAAGCATATCTCACGCAAGGGAACGCTCACGGCCAGAGCGTGTCTCTAGTCATAGTAAAAAGCGCTCGTGCATTCCAGCTGACGAGGAGGAGAGTGCAACCCCCCCCCCCCCCCCCCCCCAGGACTTTCTCACTTTCTCACGCAACCATACACACTCTATATTGGGACTAAAATTAAAACAATCAAGAAAGTGTGTCTCAGCCCGCACCACGTGATCATACAGTACATGCGTTGCGCGGCTTGTGCAAACTTTAGCAATCCAAACACAGCGGGAGTTTCACGTGAAAGGAATGTTCATAGCAATTTGCCGCCAGCGCAGCCAAGAGTAGCGGCGGAAGAGGGACAGCCGATAGGGACGCCGAACGCTAGTCAGGCGCTGGTGCGCAGCTTTCGCCTCTAAATCATTGTCGCTTGACACTACGCGCTCATATGAGGTATTATCAGTTTCCTTGTTTTCGCTTACATGTCCCTATGACACGCTTATCGGATGTTTATTCGTGGGGTTCCAACACGAGAGTTTCCGTCCGCAACCGTATTGTCGTTAAAATAAAGAATATAAAACGGGCTCCATTCCAACATCCTATGCAGCTGCAGGTTTCCATCTGCTCCAGTATTGGCGAACGGCCTGAATCCCGCTCCGATATTTTTACCTTTTTATCAAAACACGGCGCACATGCTTGCTGTCACATTACATACCCGACTAAGCAGCGCGCCTTTCCCCCTGCAGCTGTGCATTTTTTCGGTTCAATTATTTATTATTATCGTTTGTTCAGCACAATAGTTAACATCACCGTCTGGATCCTTAGCCAAAAGTTGGTTATCGATCCATGCAATAAAAGCAAGGAGATTATTGAGGACAAATGCTTTTTCTACTGCATGCCAAAATAATACACATATGAATGGCGGAAAAATGCGAAGTATTTGGTGGTTCAAATTACAGAAATACATAAGAGCTAATGACAAAAAAAATGGAACAGGGCAAAAAATCAAAGATATGAGAGCAGGAGAAGCATTCTTTATACAAAATAAACGCCGTTGCTTTAGAAGTGATTATTCGCTGATAAATATGGATAGCAAACCCAACATCGACAATACAGCGAATAATAAGAGACAAGCACTAAGCGATTTGAATTGTAAATCAGGCAATTATTTGAGACAGAAAAAAGGTCTTCAGTGAAATATAAGGATCAAACGTTTCCTGGGCTTTTTTCAGGCACACAACATTTTCTTTTCATTGCATTTGAAAATCTTGCCTTCTGCGGCGGTTTCCACGAAGCACATCGCCACACTTTCCAACGCCGCCCATTCCAGTCCTGTTCACAAGGTGTGGCTTGTAAGCGAGCGCCCCAAAAAGAAGTTGCCACAAGCAAGCCAATGTTGGATTTGTACAGGGTGACACGACGCGGTACTGCCGCGCAAGCTACCAGCCGACGAGATTGCCAGGAGGGTACCACCATAATAGCACAGTGAATGTCGTTAGAAAGCAGGGAGTTGTTCACTTGAATTTTTACTATACCCATTACTCGGTACTGGAGTTTTGCCAGCCATACGGGATTTACTAAAGAGTAAAAGGATTGATTGATTGATTGATTGATTGATTGATTGATTGATTGATTGATTGATTGATTGATTGATTGATTGATTGCGTATAAGGCACAGAACTAGCGAGTCTAATACGAGGCAAAGTCCGCCTCGGGGATAACAAGAATACCAGGAACAGCAGACCATCAGCATAGCAATAACAGATCGTATAGCAGCCGGGGGTTTCCGGCAGTGAGGTGGCGGATGACATCAGGAAGTTTGTGGGGATGACTGGCCGCAGCCGCTAATAGAGAGGGGGTAATTGAACTAAATTGGGAAGAGCATCTGTTTCGAACGATGACGCAATTTTCATGCCGTTGACAATTATACGAACAAATTACTAAATAATTGTTAAAAGCTTTCACTAACACGTGTGTACCGAGAGGCAGTAAACGTTGCGGACACACGCAGAAAAAACACATGACATGTGGGAACAATCACGAAGGCGACCAAAAGTAAACTGAGGAAGTTTTCTTCGACTCTATAGCGTACAGCGCGAAAAATGACTCCCTTTCCATCAAACAATGGGCTCTCAGTGGTCATTTTGGCTATTCGTAGGGTTAAGTTATTTTTTAACCTAAGTAATGAATCGCACTGGAAATAACAACTACAGCCGTTGCCTAAATCAGTGCCGGCTTAATCCAAAATTGTGTGCTCCTGTTGCGTGCACTCAATGACAACCAAATTACTTTCGTGAGAGTTCGAGCCACAAGGTAGATCTTGTGTCTAAGGCTTGTTTTTACACACATCCGTCTTTTTTTAATAAGCCCCACTATAGTAAAACAAAAAAAAACACACTGACCGAGCCACAGTTCCCAAAGAAACCTGCGACTAGTATAAATCCGGTGATCTGAGAGGAAAAAAAATGTCGCTGAGACGTTCAGAAGATGCCTTCTTCATAGAGTGGGACAGGATTCGAAATCTGTAGGGAGGACAGTTCTTTTCCTTCATGATAAAACGTGTCGTTCAGCGCTGCGCTAGTTAACAGCCCGTCTGAGGAATTTTACCTGACCTTTACTTTCTATTGGTGAAAAAATAGCGCCAAACCATACAAACCACAAGAAAGAACGGAGACGAGACACAGGCGCTAACTCACAACTGAACTCCACCATTCCTTCCCCTTGAACCTTCACCTCATATAAGGTGCCTAATGGGTTCAATAAATTTTAGTTCTTAGCGCTAATGTCTTGTCTTCATTCTTTCTAGCGGTTCACATGGTTTGGCGCTATTTTTTCTCGAATTCAAGTATCACCAATTAGCCCAAAAGGAGGTGTTAATGCAGTATTTGCGTTGTCTAATATGCAACGTCTATTGACTTACTGCACGGCCTCTAGTTATAGGGGACCCGTAATCGGGTTCGGAGAAGCATTGTGTGTTCAATGCAGCCCATTTTATGCTCCAAATTTCTCTTGTAGAGTAAGCCTGTCGTAAGATAGGGTTTATTTAGAAAAGCTTCGCAACATTATCAGGGCCAGCAGCACTCCAACATCAGCCAGTCGAGCCAGGAAAGCACACCAGGCGATGGCTATGCGGCTAACGCGTATGTCCGTCTTCTTCTTTACATCAACTCCCGTGCAGACGGGGAGCCATCGTGGTGACTTAACGGGCGGGTAAGACAGTTGGGTCATAGTAGGGCTTGAGGTGCTGGATATTTACAGTCCCGCGGCCGCTGCATGGGAGATCGGGAAGCGGCATAAATGGCTCCGGAATCAGTAGCACCTTGATTGTCTCCTTTGTCTTTTGCGTTTTTGCATGTGGGGCATATTCATATTTGCTAAGCTTATTCCGATTTACATTTGTACTGTTTTACGGTCAGCCCAACACAGGTTCCGGCATGGTACAATTGGTTGCATTCAGCACACGTGACAGAAATCATATCGGGCGTAAATTATTCATTGCATGAGGAACAAAAATATGTGCACATCGTTCGCTGCAGGAAAAAAAGAACGAAAAAGCGAAAGCAGGATATCAGGGTGGTGGCAGCGGCATCAAGCAGTCCTTATTTATAAACGCCAGCACAAGAAACGACACCAACCTGCTAAAAAGCAGCGCAGCATTCAAATGGTGGTATTCTGTGCTGCCGCTACCGCCGAGTGCCGGGCGGACCGTGGAGTCCGTCCTTTATCTTCACAGCTAGCCGCTTGCCGCGCCAGCTGTGACTTCAGGCAGTTCGCTGGTTTTGGCAGATCTACCGCACTTGCGTAGTCGGGTTCCTTCCCCACTTTCAGCGTGGGCAACGAAACCGCGATGGAGGCTAACTGCGAGAAAGCAGAGCAGCGTTCAAAAAGGATTCTTTCGTTCTGCCGCTGCCCCCGAGAGCCCAAATCGATATATGCACTTGTATACGGCGAAGTAAGCATGGGTTAGCAGAGTAAGAAATTGGTTGCCTCTCGATCGCGCACTCGGACAACATTGCGACCACCACAGCTCTTTTGGAAATGTTTCGGTACTGTACGTTACAATCGTGGAGATACTGGTTACGCTTCTCAACCTGCGCAAGTTTTCCACCGTCAATACGGAAGTTACAGCTGTTCACTAGTGACCTAGCCGCCGTCTACGCACAAAGTAGCCTAAGATCGGATCCCTTCCCACCCCCCCAAAGAAGACGCAACGCAGACCGTCGAGTGCAGCTGACACGGCCATCGACACCAATCCTCCGGCGCCTATACAACCGATACCGTCGAGTAGCATTGTCATAGTAACTGACACTAGGCCACCGCCACTGATGATTTGCCACCCGCTGCAACACGACCACCTTTTTAAAATGACGTGATTTAACGCTAAATATTGGCTGTAGACCCTCGAGCCTGTCGCCCTCTGTAATGGCTGGAGCAACGTGCGTAAGCTAAGTAACGTGTACTTTGCCCTTGAAGAGTCTGCCCAGACGCGTTTCGCAAAGCACGAGGGTATCCTTCCCAGCTGAGAGACGTTTTGCCGCAACTTCCTGGCCACCTTCCTCAACGCCGACAGCCGACAGAAAGCTGGAGCTGCGCTGCACCCCACAAACCGGCGCACGAACGAAAGCGTGGGCTTGTAATTTGAAGGCTTGGCCCGTCTTTTCATGGACGCCTACTCTAACATGGCATAGGAGAAGAAGCTTCGCCACCTCATGCGTGGGATAAGCAAGTGTTGTTCCCGGGTATAGTAGCAGCTCATCCCAAAGTTGAATTTCTCCTCGAGGAGACCACCATGGAGACGATTCTAACAATGGGCCCGGGAACACAATCGAGACATCAACGGAATGGCGCCCGAAGCATTTTCGTCACACCTCGGTGGAAGTCCAGACGATTTGCGCGAACTCATTCGGTCTGTTTTCCGGAAGGAACTCCAAAGGTCCAGTCTGCCCCAGGTTCGCCGCTGGAAGCGCTGAGCGTCATCAGGGTCGAGAATTCCCAACGCGCCACATTTTTCGATGATAGACCCAAGTACGCATCCGTTGTACGCTGCACGCCTGGCCACGGTTCCATTACTGCGACACCTGCCGCGAGCAACATCGGCCCATATCATAACTGCACGTGCTCCGTGTGTGTCACGCCTTCGAAAGTCAGATTAAGGGCGTACGCGGGACTGCGGGCCTTTCTGCTACCACTGCAAGGAGCATGGTGGCCCCTACTGAGCATGTCCGTACCGTCAACTGGGTTTTCGCGGTTTCCGAACCTACGTGGCGTGTCCTCGAAACAGCGAAAGACCATGTGAGATTGAACACCACCTCAGGACGCGCCATAAGCATATCTACTCCGGAAGGTGCGTGTGCCGTTTTCATTCACCTCTGCGCTACTGCACTCCGCTACCGCCTAGTGGTTGAGCATCCGCCTCGCATGCGGCAGGTGCGGGGTTCCATCCCCAGTGCCGGCGGGTACCCGGTTCAATGCAGCTCGAGATAACAACTCAGGTAATGATAAGAAGGTTTTTTTATCACCTATCAACTCCAATTAACGACTTAAAGACGTGGTTCACAGTTATGAAGTTAAAGTTGTGTTTTCTGCACCTTTGAACCCGCTATATTTTGTCCCTGCGCACAACGAGAAATTGATTTCTCACCCAGTATTAGCGACCACAAATGTCATGCATCACGAGTCACGGTATGCGCCCTGTACTTATTCAGTTACCTTATGTGGGAAGGTTTCTGTTCGAAAGACTGGCTGGTCTATGAATGTCCGTCTGAAGAAGCATTCAGTGCCCTCATCATCCGACCCATATGTGGCGGCCTATTGTAGGAAGTTCCGAGAAGGGAAAAAGAAAGACAAAAATAAGGGTGTCGTCCGCTGTTTTCGCAACACTAAGGACGAAGGATCCTGATTTAATCAAGAAACACAGGTAATACGTGTACCACGCAGCCTTCTTGTTCCCTTGCAGACTGTTAATGTGAATGTGATGGCAACACGTGATTTATCACGGCAGCGTCCCAGTTTTGGTTGCTCGTCGCGTAGCTGCTGTAGTTTTTTAGTGGTGATCGATATATATTTCTCATGTAGATGCCAATAAAATCAGTTGAGATCCTTCGCATATCCGGCCTTTTACGCGGTTCTCTGTCTTTTTAGCGCGCTGAATTTCTTTCCGCCATGACACATCTCTTGGTTACACGAAGTTTGAACGCATTAATGACCTAAGAACATTTGCATTTACCACGAGATGTAAGCCTACCAGGAGACAGAACAATAAACCCAAACTTCGTCCTCAAAATGCTGTTTAGGTGGGCCAACGTATGCAGTTCGATAGAACATGTGCCTTTTGTAGTGCCTGCTAGAGCGAGGTTCATCACATGGTTCTTGATAACCACAAAGTGAACAAGGGATGGAAACCCTAAGAGTGCTTTCCAATGCTATTGTTTATTTTATAGTTTTAGCGCTTATGTTTGAATTTTGTTGTGTCTGCAACTGCAGCCTTGTATTTCTTCCATTTCCTTTGAGAAAACTTTTATTCCATAAGCTAAATAAGAGGTCCTTGATTGATTGTCATACGTTAGGTGGCGTTTGGTCCACGCAGTTTTAAATATTAACAAAATATCCCAGCTTCCCGTCTTGTTTATGGAAAGTGAGGGAAATTCCGGCTTCTTCTCTTAATCTGCCATCACTCTGGTACTGGGCGGTGGATAAACACTCGAAACTTCTGTCATTTCAAGAACTACTTTCTATGACTAGGACGATAAAAGGGACCGGCCGAGTCGGTCACTGATGTACAGTCTTTGTCAAAAGTAACCAGGCTACATGGTTTGCTTCTAGCCCGTACAGTGGAGCCCTTACAGCTTCCAAGAGTCTGAAATGGTCGTTAAAGGTAAGGACTGGAGGTCTTCTTACCTTCCAAGAACTTTCGGTCTTTAGGAAAGTCGCAAGGGCTCCGCTATGCAAGCTAGAAGCAAACCGTGCAGCCTGGTTACTTTTGACAAAGACTGTACCTGCACATTTCCGGCACGTTTTCTTAACTCTGCCGCGTTCATCGTAAAACCAAGCAGTATTTGCCGCCTGTAGCCGCGCTTCATCAAATGCCTCTTTTCTCGTCATTATTTCTTTTATTTTTGATCATTATCTCTACTTCCAAAGCCGGAAACTTCTTTCGGCAAAAACATTGCGGTGCGTGCTCTATTGCTGTCGCTCATGTCCTGCTGTAACGTGGCGTTGTATTCAAATCGATGTTGCGCCTCCTGCCTTCGGGCCCGATAAGCAATGTTGACAGTGTGTTGGGGGCACTCAATATTTTCTAAACAACGGTTGCCTCAGATGGAAGACATCTTTTTATTTTATAACACTGGAACATATTTTTTTTCTTTTTATTTAAGAATATTAGAAATTATATTCCCGGAGGTGCCTGCTGCACGTTTTGTTATGCACCTTCCTCTCCTGCGCGCATGTAGCTCTTTCGAAAATGAGGTAAACACAACTTGCGGCCTGCTTTATCTTGGAATAAGTTTTTTTCAAATAACGGGCGCCTACAATGCCACTCGGAAGCGCCGATATATCTTGGGGACCAAAGCGAGCGCCCCTAAAAGGTCATTAGGAAGAATATTTCTTTTTAATTTAAGCGATCAAGTTCGCATGCAATAAGATGCTGGGCTTAACAATGATCGTCATGTTGAAACGAAGCATTTTTTTCTAGATTGCTGCAAAAAATCACCTGTCATTCGTCATTTCTTTCGTTGTTTTTGTACTTTGTATTTTGCAACTAATTTAAGATGAGCGAAAAGCTTAAAAAAACGCGGTTTCAATGAGGCTGACGAATACATTCCTGGTAACCATGAAAATAAACTCTTCCGTATATCTTCTTTCACACGATATGGTCACAATGTGTGATGTGGTGAAATTTGAAAGGATGAACTTTTAGGATGAATGATAGGTTGATTGAGAATAAGATAATAAGTTAAAGGATAAGCCAAAAAACTTCACATCGCATTTTACTTCGCATACGTTTGAAATACTTCGACGCCTACGAGCTTCATGTAAACTCTGCAACGTCATTTATGCTCTCAGAGCTTGTCTCGCTTAGGCAATCAAGGGTTTGGGACAAATTATTACGGTTAGTTCCGGTCGCTGCGACAGCACTTCGTTGAAACCGAAATGTCGTCCGCGACAGTTCTAAGGGGGGGTACACCAAAGAGCTGTCAATGCCATCTCATTCGCAGGACAAAAGGCGACACGGGTCCTGGCTTGTGGCCAGTGTGCCAAATATACTCCAGCAGTCTAGTGCCCATGCAGAGGTCAATGGACGGCGCATACGTTCTCTGGTATGCCTCAAACCTAACCTACAAGTTTCCACTATTCAACAACTAACTTGAAAGTGCATGTCAACCGCACCTGAATCAGCGAGAACCCATGACGTCACTGCGCGTAAAACTGCAATGAAATATGCCTTAATCCTTGTGCCGGATCGCTCAGACAATTCCCGTTCGATGTTTGCGTGCATCGACAAAGTGCTTGGTAAACTCATTTGTTCCCACTTTGAGCTATCCAGCCTGCTTTGTTTGCCTGCAAAAGAACTGCTGTCTTCTTTCCCTGACTCAGCGTGGTTTGGTATTTTTTTGTACTTCTCTCTTTCATGCTTCGTCTTTCCTACACGAAAACACAAGTGAGGTACTTTCAGTGCGTACCATTGCTAAGGCCTTGGGACGACAGCTCGCTGGCTCTCCATGAATCAGACCCGCTTCCGACGTTAGCAGCCTTTCTATACAGCTTTATATTGTCGCTAAAAAAGACTCTAGTATCGTGTTTTTGTTTTCAACCGAAATAAGCACCGTTAGAATCCATTGCCGGAACTGTCAGCCGGATAAAGTACCTCCATTAAGTGAGCTCCCAATCCCCAAAATTCGCCACAAGCATTCTCAGCGCACATCGAGCGCCATTTCGTAACTAAGCCGGACGATCCGTTTCACTTTCTGCGATGTACCAATGCAGCACGTTTTGTCATTCACGACTTTCCTTCCTTTTATCACTTTTCAGCTCTTTCCTACTTCCTACGTCCGTTTCGCCTCACATCTCTATGCTTCGAGTCCTTGAAGCTACAAAATGCGGCCCTGCTCGTCCAGTAGTTATTTTTCCTCTCAGTGAGAGTGAAGCTCTTGGAAACCTTTTCTAAAAAATACCCCTTCCCATCAAGTTTTTGCCCGAAACCAGCGGCCATTTTATATGCGAACTGATAATTATCTTTAAACAAGATCCTTCATATTGCGGTGTAAGCAAAGATGATCTGTTCAGGTTCTACTTTCAGCACAGGTATTTATTTGTTGAGTGGCTTGCAAGCTCACCTTATACAGCACATATCAACAATACTTTTTCATTGCTCGACGCTTTACCATCCACATTTGTGGTACCAACGAACGATCATAAAAAAACTGTTCAACACTTCCGTGACGTGATTTGTATTCTTATCATCGCTACTCCTAATCATGTCAGTGTCCCCAAGGACTATAACAAAAATTGCGAAAATCGCGTGCACATTTCCCCTAGTCAGCTCTGTTTCCCTTACAACGATAACAGTTTTCCCCGAGGAGGCGAATACTTCGCTTAAGTGGGTTGGTATGGAGAATCCGCTGCTGCTATTACCACTATGATAGATGTAGTGGCTGTGCTAGACGCCTACAGGGCCCTGAACAACACAATACATTTAATCGAAGGCAAGATCGGGGCAGATTTCTTCACAAGAGATCCTGACTTCGTGCTCTTGCCCATGCTCATTACTTTCGCACAGGTAATTTTTTTCTTTCGCGACGCTCAGTTCCCACCAGCCCCTCTGTGTTTCTTTAGCCGCCGAGTTCTTTCAGCTGAAATTTCCTTCATTGACTCTTGGTTTTCGTTCCTTTGGCTCCTGTTGTCTCTGACATCTTTGGGAGGATTAGTTGTTCTTGTTTCATGGTTACGTCTCCGGTTTTTGGATTTGCAACGGCCCACTTCAGTGTCAGCCACTCTCCTTTTTCTTTTCTGCGTGTTCTGGGGTAGAAGCTCCCATGAAACTTCCAGTTCCCGTAGTTTCGTCATTGCTTGCTGGGCGCTGGGCATGTTTTTCCTGGGCAACTACATACAGAGTGCAACAACAGCCATTCTCAGCTTACCGCGTGCTTCAAGAAGTGCACATAATATAGAAGAATTGATTTTCCAGCTTGATAATGGTTTTCTGCTTCCATGCATGAGCAACCATTGGCCAGGAACACAGGGAAGTTATCTGATGCAAAATCCAAATTGGCGTGAGCTTTCCAGCATCATGAGGTCGGTAAAAAGATGCGGAAACGACTGCTACCGTCACCAGAAAGTATCGGAATGCAATAAGAAGGCGCAAAAGGGCACTCACATTGCGTTATCTGTATGTACCGACGAAGAAGTGTTCATCGCCTCACCGCATAACCTATTGCCCGGAGACCATGTCTTGCTGCTGCCGCGAACTTCAGCCCTTCATGAACGGAACACACTCAGGTACGCAAAGTAGTTGCTTTTCCCTGGCATAATTGATATTTTGCTTCTTTAAAATTGATATGTCCTGGACCAGCAATAAATAACAGCAATTTTTCTTGCATACATCCATTTCAGCACAGAATGTGTGCATCTCCAAGAGCCACATGAAAGAAGCATGGTTTCGCATTTGAAACTTCGTCTTAACATTCCTGCTTTCGTGGAGAACATTTCATTTCTTCAGTTTGCCATAAATGACAGTCTTAAAAAGTCCCACACCTATGCTCTCCGTCTTCATTAGAGATATAGGCGCAGCCGCGTTTTTTTTTGTACATGTCAGGAGAAAAATGGTTACCATTTTACTTCAGTGGTAGAATAGGAAAGAATGGTGGCAATGCGATCTGCATCGCTATTGAAAATAAACTTTAGATATCAAGAATTTAAAAACACTCGCCCTCGCCCTCGCGTGACCGACGACATGATTGGCCCACGTGACCGCATAAGTGGGCGGAGTCAAAGTGTGGCGCAAAATTCGAATGTCCGAAATGAATACCTAGGTGAAACGATGGGGGCATTGGAGTTAATCGGAATCTAATCAATAATAATAAATTATATAAACTACAGCAGTATATGAAGATAACTTAAGGTGCACTAGAGGGAATTAAGGTGAGTCACTAGTAAATTAAGGTGGAATAATGTGGGTATAATGCCGTTTAATGATATATTAGAATGAATTAAATACGGATTAGAGTAGATCAGTTGTGAATTAATTGTCAAAGAAATGCATCATTTCTCAAATAAATGGATTAAGCGAGAATTTAGTCGATTGATTGTGAGTTAATTGTGTCAAAATTGTGAAGTAGGTTAATTAAGTGTGAATTAAATGCCAAATAAATTTGGAGTAAGGTGCATTAATTGTGGCTTAAGGTGAAATATGTGATTAATATTATGATTTATGTAATGAATCATGTGCATTACTCCACTGCAGTTTCCGCAGTGCCTTCTAACGTTTTTGGTTTTATTATAATTTCTCAAAAGGCGACCTTTTAGTCAAGTTTAAAGAACATTCGAGCAAGAAGGCGGCGACCCGACTCCATTAGCGACAAGCGCGTGTACTGGTTTGTAAGGTGCGCCCCCCGGAGCTCCTGTAAAGTATTCACCTCCCCAAGAGCCATAAAAGCAGGCTGTTTGAAGTAGTGATGGGGAGGTCAAGGGCACGCTTAATAATTTTGCGAAGGATGACCTCAAGCGCATCCTCCTCTTGTTTCCGTAGGAGGAGATAAGGAGTCGAATAGAGAATTCAACTGGTTACAAAGGTGTTTGCCAGCCGTAAGGCATCTTTACTTCGTAACCACCCGCGTTTGCTGGAAACCCGCCGGACCATGCGGCCCACCTGGTCCCCCACCTTCCGGAGTTTGGCCAGTGTAGTGTCTCGCCGTCTGTGTGGATGTAGAGTCCTAGTACCCATATCTCGTCACTTTCGCGTATGGGACCACTCTCAAGAGAAAGAGCGATTTTAGTTGTGCACTTCTGTGAGGGGCGGAGGTGCACAAATTCTGATTTTTGAGGGGAACATTGAAGACCGCAGCAGCGGGCGTAGCGGTCTACTATCGTCGCCGCTGTTTGCAGGCTGGTTTCAATGTCCCCTGTGCTACCCTGCGTGGCCCACAGGGGGATGTCATCGTCGTACAGGGCGTGCTGCACGCCGGCAACACCATCCAGCTTTGCCAGCAGGTGCATCATAGCCAGATTGAAGAGCAGTGGGGTAAGTACCGCCCCTTTGGGGCGTTCCCCGCGTGCCGAGTAGGTAAGGACCATGCTCTCTATCTTGGATATGGATGTAGGATTGACGATCCATTAAAAATTTGCATATGTATCGGAATGTGTTGAGGCCACAGTTGGTCTGGCTTAGGTTAGTGAGTAGTGAACAATACCCTAAACTCTACGGGGTTAAAAAACGGCCATTTAATTTGGGATGGCGTGACTCAGCGAGTAATAGTAGGAGGTATTAGATGGTAATGTGTTAAGAATTCCAAAGGTGCTAACAAAGTTCGCTGCATGAAGAGTTCGAGCGGTGAGCTAGAAGGAGGCTTCAGGGATGGCTTCATTCAATCTACGGATGGAAGCACAAGTGCGCAAGCACCTGTTCAAGCATGAACCCCGAGTGCCAAGAAGGAAACTGTCGAACCTTCTAGTCGACCTCACGAATTCCATAAAGACAACGCCTGGTGTGTTCAGCATGCTTGTGACATCTTCCATTCCTTCCTTTTTTCAGTGCTTCTTCTTTCTGCATCACCCCTTTTTTTTCGTTTAGCATGTGGATACAGGGCACCAAGCAGGAACGGGTGGGAGTGTACGGATGCTAAAGCTGGCATGGGAACTAGAAGCACCTTGGAGTAGATTTTTCCCGCAAGCAATGACAGTATTGGATTCCTCACTGTAGATGCACTCTGCAGGCTCCGTATTCTTGAATGTGGAGGTGGAGCTGTCGTTAGATACAATTATTGCCGTACGCAATGACATACGTGCTTTCGCGACATGCCTTTAACGCGATATCGTTAAAGGCCCCATAAAGCAGAAAAGCAGGTGTCGGCGTTGGAAGTTATGAGCGTGAGCGAAAAACCCCAGATGCATTAATAAATAAAACTGAGTAGGAAATTGGTCGAGTTGGGGAATCGAACCAGGGCCTCCGGAGTGCGAGACGAGCACGCTAACCACTCCGCGACGCCAACTCAGTGGTTTGGAAAGAACAAAGACGTGTCTAGTAGATACGGTGTTGTCTCAGAAGGGTGCTTTAGAGACATGTACTTTGGTGTACATTAGCAATTATGAGCATGGAAATTACAGAAGTCGCAGTCAAGCGAGTAGCAAAATACGTTTCCCCTACTTTTCCTTTTCGGTTGGCGCGCACGTAGCGCCATCAGGCGGCGCCACTAAAACCACCGCACTTTAGGTCAACAAAGTGCCCCCCTGAATTTTTAACCTCTACTCATTTACTTGCACCCATACAGTCATCTTCTTTCAAAAATTCCTCAGGCGTCCGGCCTCTACCACAAATCCTACTGGCATCTGAAATACGCAGCCACCGGTGCGTTCAAGACGTCCCTGTTCCCGGCCCCTTCTAAGGATTGAGTGGCAACTGACACTAAAGCCTCGAAGAACATAATGAGGAAAAGGAAAGCAATTCTGAGAAAGAGAGAGGAGGAACCTTCTAACGCTCTGAGCAGCGGCTTGGAATGGACTGATGGGGCACTCAAAGTGGTTCTAGCGGGTCCTTACATGAGACATTTTCGCAGTATGCATTGTGCTAGCAATCCGTGAACAAAGACATCATACCGCACATGTCGACGAGCAATATTACCACTTATCTGTGCTGTCCGCTGCACTGTTGAGATTAATAATTATTATCAATTTTTTTTTTTTCAGTTTTTAACTCTTACACGATTCCTCCTGTCTATATTTCATCTTTTTTGTCTCCACTATATCGTTCCTATGCTTTTGCTGGCTACCTTACCATTCTGATCGCTTTTTTTCCGTCATGGAGATTATGGACAATCATAAGCTTAGAAGCTGCATTTTTGCAGCGCTTGAGTGGTCATGATCACACATCTAATGCTAACTCTGGTCCGGCGGCCCATCTCCTCTGCTGTACAAGGAAACATAATGCATAACACCGCAAAACGCCAAGTCGTAGTCGTTCCTCATTGGCGGCAGCACTTAACCTATGTGTAGGACAGCGCTTTTCGACTGTATCTTGTAACGATTCCGTTTTTTGTTTCATTTCATTTCTTCTCCTTCTATTGGTCGCTTCTCCCGATCACGCAGGACGCTACTATAGACGTCGCGGGCGGGCCGCTATTCTATTTCCGGCTTTTATTGCTCGCCGCAACAACTGACGAATGCCATGGGCGATGCCAACAAGCTGGCTGCCAACAAGAATTCTGTAAACGTGTCATATGCATCTGCTTAACTAGCTTACCGGTAACCAAAGCGATTACTGACTGAGCACGAAGACCTGTTTGTCACGCCTCACCAGCTTTACCAGCGCTAATCTCCTCCTGAGAAACACACTGCGGTCATTTGGCGGCGAATCTGTGCAGCATGGTCTCTGCTACTATGCAGGACTGGATGTGGAAATAGTAGCGTGACTAGCGACGGTGCCGCTACTATTGCAGACTCTCCATTTGCTACCTCACATTACGCTTGTTCCTTCTATGACGAGTAACTTCATGGCCAAACGGAAAGAAAACAAAATGAAGTATTAATACTTACCGGTCCTAATCAACCACAAGACCAGTCCGTTACGTACAACTGTCTGGGACCCTTCCGTGCACTTCTGGTATCTTCGTATCTTGTGACTATGAGCTTAAATCAAACATTCAAACAATCTGCACTGTCAGATAAAATGCATACAAGGCCACAATGGACTGATGTACTGATCAGGCAGGAGCACATTTATAGCATTGTCTTCGTGAATTACTTAAGTGCGGGACGTGCAGATGTGAACAAAAGTAAAGTAAAGGCATTAAAGAATGGAGTTGTACAAATTCAAAAGAATAATAAAAAACTACCATAAAAGTAAGAAATTTTGCTGATTATGTAAACAGCTAATGCATTCTAGAATAAACTGGCTCCCATAAATCAATCCCAACAAAGGAAGTTCGCTCAGCTCTTCGCATGTCCTGGATAAAAAGGAATGGTGATATGAATGGCCGCGCAGCAAGAACACTAAAGAGAAAGGGACACCACATGAGCACATTACCAACTGTTTATTACACGGAAAGGTGGCATATTTAAACATTCAGCACAAGGATGAGACTCATCCTTAGGCTCTGCCGGACCCAACACGTTGAATAAAAAGCAGCAGAATCAGGATAACACAGAAGAATCCTTTAACCCCTGCAGATAAACTAACACATTCTGATCAAAGAAATCAGAAAAGAAATGGAGGGCGCCACCTCTTATCAAAAGCAGAGTCAGACAATTGTAGCAACAGCAGTCTTACATGAAAAGCAAAAGCAGTCAGAAAACCAAAAATAAAAATAAAAAGTAAAAAGTAAAATCAATGTCAATCGTAGCAAAAGCAGAGTCAAACATATGAAGCAAAAGCAGTCAGGAACCGAAAAACAACGCAGAGGAAAAGATAAAACCAATGAAAAAATTGACCACCCGCCTAAACAAACAACAAACGGCCGCTAAAAAGGCAGGGCTGAAAAGTCTCACACTACAGGACGTCAAAAAAAAACTATCAAGAAAGGAAACTTCATTCCTAGGGAGGGATATCAATAAGTCGCTAGCACAACTGCTTCCCTTCTTTTTGATCATAAAAGCCTCAAGAATTTCACATGTAACCGGATCGCAACACCTGGCCAGAATCCTTATTCCGCTAAGCATTGGCTCACACTCGCAATCTGCACAATGAGGAGGCAAATTCGACCCGCCTCTATTTTCTAACAATTTCTGATGCTCCCGTGCCCTGTCGTTAATGCAGCGACCTGTCTGGCCTATATAGACTCCTCTACACTTCAGAGGGATGTCGTACACCACTCCGGCGGCACAGGATACGAAATGCTTGCCGTGCCTGTTTTTGCACAGTGCTTTGTTGTTCTAGACAATCCGCGAGCATAACCAGCTCAGCTTTTTGGGCGCAGAGAAAACGACAGGTACGTCGAACCGACCAGCAACGTTCTATAAACTTCTATAATAATTCTCTGTACATAAGATTTAAGCAACAGAGATGTTTTGTACAGCAGGCCTTTGAGAGATGAAGAGCTGCTAGAAACCTTACAGCGAGATATCCAAGCCTCTTCTTGGCGTTATATAGCTTTCTCTAAGCGCTGATAAAACGATACAGGTAACTATCATCCTAACCACTGAGCCGCCCCGACGGTTGCACGCCATGGTTTTCCTGGGAACATATTTCTGTGGAGCCTAAACCAAAAATATTTGACGCACGATTTGAACGGCATTATTTGCGGCCGTTTTAGAACATATTGGCCTAATCCTGCCCCGTATGTCAACCTCTACAGAGGCACCCATGCGAGAATATGCACCAAGTCACGTAAAAACTTTTTTTTCCACCTTCTTTAATAAATTAGACTCAAGAAAACCGACAAATAACTTGTGAATTTTTGCAGACCTGTACCCTTCGATGCACGAGGGCAAAGGCTGTGCAGGAAACAGCACAAATCAAGCAAAGCACTTCTCAGACGCATGTTCATGAATAATCCGCCGAGGTGGCTCAGTGGTTCTGGCGCTCGGCTGCTGGCACGTAAAACGCAGGTTCAATCACGGCCGAGGCAGTCCCATTTCCATGGAGGCGAAATGCTAGAAACCCGTGTACAGTCTTTGTCAAAAGTAACCAGGCTGCATGGTTTGCTTCTCATTTGTATAGTAGAGCCTTTACGGCTTTCCTTAAGGTCTAAAAGTTCTTTGAAGGTGAGGACAGGGGTTCTGTTTACCATACAGAGATTTAGAGCTTGAGGGCTGGCATAATAGTTTAAATATACGACTGAGAAGCGAAACCTTGCAGCCTGGTTACTTTTGACAAAGACTGTACTATCGATTTCAGTGCACGTTGAAGAACCCCAGGTCGACATTATACGCAGACCTCCACAATGGAGTCCCTCATAGCCTGAGTTCCTTTGGGATATCCCCGTGAGTCATAAATTGCACATTCATCACTATGCCCCAAAAAATTGCAGCCGATTTAGCATATTTGGAGAAATGATAAATATGGGCACTAGGATGTCGTGTTCACTTTGCTTTCGGTTCGTGGTTAGGCTTTCAAGCTCAGGCTTCAGGCAAATATCGACGAATTCGGCGTTTGGAGACGTTAGTGGTAGCGAGCTGTAAAATTTTTGGACCCTTTAACGCTCCGTCAGGGTTCTGGATCGACGGCGTGCGGAAGAAAATCGATGAACACGAGGACATGGAATGCACAGCGCGAGATAGTGGCGGTTAAACACGAGGAGTGATTCATTGCGGTGATAGCTTTGTTCTCTCATGCAGTGGCCACCAAAGTTGAACTGTTCGCGCAACCGCGGATTCGAAACCTAGACACGGCTTTAATTATTTTATTTGTGTAAGTCAAGCTGGCTTCAGACAAATTGACAACGAGTTTTTTCGAGATTGGAAGCCTTGTGTGCTCAGGCACAAAATTAAGTCCTTCTGAATGTGTTCTATCAGCTGAAAAAAAAAATGGACCACCGCTCAGGCCTTCCGAGCTGCTGGGAAGCAGCGCCGCGGCGCTCTTATCTCAAGCCGCTCGCTTGCTGCCAGGGTACGCTCATGACGACAAACCTTGCCCTCGCTCTCGCGCTGGTATTTTCCCACTTGATAAATTTCTAGCGTGGCGTTCGGCTGCTGTACTACGGACGGTCGCTACGAAGTGCAGCACGCCTCGTGAGTGGTTGAGCACATCCCTCTGTGGGGTTATCCCGCTACCACAAAAAACATAGTCTGTCATTAAAGTTTATTCGCAGAAGCTGATAAAAAATGGCTGAGGCTTAACTTGGTTAAGCCTGGAGAATGCGAAGCATCATCGTGTCGCGTAATTTGGAGGCGCACAACCACAGCGACGGCGCGAGGTGGGCCCCCGTTTCTCCACTGTCGTGACGTCATCGTGTCACGTGGTGTGGCATCATCGTGTCACGTGATTTGGAGGCGCACAACCACAGCGACGGCGCGAGGTGGGCCCCCGTTTCTCCACTGTCGTGACGTCATCGTGTCACGTGGTGTGACGTCATGTATCACGTGATTTGGAAGCGCACAACCACAGCGACGGCGCGAGGTGGGCCCCCGTTTCTCTACTGTCGTGACGTCATCGTGTCACGTGGTCTTACGTCATGTATCACGTGATTTGGAGGCGCATAACCACGGTGAAGGGCTGAAGTGGTAGTTAAAGTAGTATGCTTCGCATAAAAATTGCATTCGCTGGTTTGAAAAGGACCTGCTATGACATGACTTACTTGCCATGGTATCAATTGGTAGAGCACTGTCCCTAATTCCTGTCATCCGAGCAGAACCCCCCTTCTTCCTTGGCAGGAATGTCACAGCTGATCCGCTGTAATACCGCTAGCGTGCCATCAGGAGAGCTTCGAGAGCTTCGAAGATTCGTAGGGGAAGGAGTAGCTCACCGGGCCGAGGTACTGCAAAATAGTCACTGAGTATTTGATTCTGTACGTGGTGGACGGGCCATTCCAGGAAGGACGCGACATCTTCCAGCACAACCGTAACCCCGTGCACAAAGCACGCTGTAAGCGCCCTTCTGAAGCTCTGCGCCATTCGTCAGCTGCCGCCGCCGCGTAACGGAGCTCAGCTTAACCCCATCGAGGGCACCTGGCGAATCTTGAAGAAGCAGGTTGACGCACTGCTTTTGCGGTGTTACAGCGGATCAGAAGTGCCATGCCGTCAAGGGAGTATGGGAAGACCTGCACGTATGACAGGAATTAGTAGCAGTGCTCTACCACTCAATACCATGAGAGTAAGCGTTGTCCTCTCTGTTTATGACAACTTTTCTTCACACTAAGGAGATTTTCACGTCAGCGAACGCATTTTTTTTAGTCCGGTAGCACAAGGTCTTCTACCCTGTTTCTATGCCTGGGCCATCGTCACTATGAAAGAGCTACGTGCCAATCGCCTGTTATCTTTTAACTGTTTCCTTGAATAAAATCTTTTGACACACGACAAGTTTTGTAATTCTCCCCCTAACGCCTCTCTCGGTGACGGTAATAAGAAATTTAATTTTCAAACAGTATACATATGTAGCCGCCAATTAAATAGTCTCCAGAGAACTTGGTGCTGAAATATGAAACCCATTCCAGAAGCCGTTGAGAAAAGACAATATCGAAAGAGGAGCAGCGCCAAGCAGCAAAGCTCGCCTCCTTTTTTAAATATAGCGCCGGCATGAAAAAGTGCACGGCACGATAGCAGCCAATGCGGCTTATTGGGCCGTGGATTCAGGAAACAGGGAATAATACTTAACATGAGAAAAATTTAAATAGACAACAAGAAATTCATAAGCTGTTTATCCTGGGCCTGAATACGGTATATAATGCGCTAGTACGGTCATACGTGCTATTACATGGTTTATCTTAACTTCGTATAGTTTTGGCAGGTTTGAACTGTCTTGCCTTTTGGATACATCAGATTATATAAGTTTTCTTGAGATCTCTTTATTTTAGACATGCACTACAACAGAAGTGATCACTCTCTACATACATAGACCCCTCGTGGGGTCTATGTATGTAGAGTACTTCTGGCTTAGTGGTGCAACGGCTAAGCGACGCGCCACTGCCCTGAGATAGCAGGTTCTGCCATCGGCGGAGTTTGTGAGACCCGGTTGATCTCCCCGAGGATCTTCTCGCGAGTGACCATCAATTCAACCTCACCTGCCACGCTGGGCAGTTTTGTCACAATCCGGTGAGCAGGTTGTGATAACGTCACATGGTCACGTGACTTAGGTGGCCCATCTGCCATCCAAGCGATTGGCCCCCTGCTCTTCCTAACGGGTCGTGGAGGCACCAGACAAACAGACAACAGCTCTTCGGTGGAGTGGAAGCCCTTTGCTAGCGTGCTAAAACAAAAATTGGAGGGGACGCCTATACTCCGCCTTAAGGCTATGACGGTATACCGTAATTGGTAATTAGTAAAATATGCAGATTTCGTCATTGTCTACTTTACATAGATCAATGGGACCCTCATACCGCTCCGCGCTGCGCCATCACCCCGCAATGGCACGTGCTGCTACCGGTGGGCCTTGTGTGACCAAGGTTGGTCTTACCGCACGACCAATCATTAATTTAACTGGCGCCTGCCACGGTGAGCTGTTTGCTCACAATCCGTTGGGCAGGTTGTGATGACATCACATGGCCACATGACACAGGTGGCCCATCTACTTCCTAGATTGCTTCTGTATGGATTTTACCTGGATTTTTCGCTCACGCTCAACGACGCCAGATTTTCCGCGACACTAGATCTTCATCTCTCTCACATTAAAACGGGCCCTCGTGCCTTCACACTGCAGTGGTTTGAAGCCCTGCGGTCATCCGCTTGCTCTGCTACTGTTCGACAGTGCCATCTGTCGGCTACCAGTGATGCCCGCTCTCCTCCATCGCGGTCGTCGATAGCACAGCAGTCGAACACCACACTGGAATTCTCTCAAACGTGACGAGCACCTGCGTGAGAGCGAGGGCGAAGTTTCTCGCCACTCGGGACGCTCTGGCCGCATGCGAGCGTACCGTAACGGTATTTGGGTTTTCTTTCATTGCTCATCCGACATTTTAGTATCAGCTTAACGTTGTGTAGCGACCATGGCTTCTGCTTGGCGAATATCTCTCCATGATCTCTAGTTTAATGATCTTATTTTGCTAAATTTGACAGCTAAACAACAGTTTCCTTTGAAATCTGTACCATACTCCCTATTCCCTTTTAAATCCACGCTGCAGAATACCGCAATTCTTTTCAAAACCCACAGTGAAGCACTCTTCACTTAATAACGTTCTTGAGCTAAACATTGCAGCTTCTGCTTTTTATTGCGGGCTGTGAGTTTCACGTGATACTTAGCCCCACCTGGCGCTTCACAGGACTGACCTGCACATTAACAGTTGCTCCGCGTTTGAAGCATGAAGTTTAGGATTTTAGGATTCGGAAGTTTAGGAGTTTACGTTTAGGAGCTTAGAATTGAAGTTTTGGGTTTGAGAGCTTTGAAGCTTAGCAATTAGGTTGATAATTTATATTTATTTTATATGACATTTGACAGGTGTGTACCGTTTGGAATGATAACTCGCAATGTTTCAAAAAGGGCAGATTCGTGCTCAGCTTCCAGCTCTCAGCGACACAAAGTTTATCTTATCTTCGCCTTGATTTACCGAGAAAGGAAATCTCACAGACTTCAAAAAAGTTCTTGAAGCGACCATGCCCAATCGGGATTAAAATAACGCCAGCTCAGATCTTCTTTCCTGGCACTTCAGATAGCTTGGTCATCACCTCAATGTCCTACGCTGCGCTGTAAGGGGCACTGAGCAATTAGACAAAAAGCTGCACTTGTCATCTCTGGTCAGCTCATTCTGCGCTTTAAAATGCTTGACATATATACTGCAACAGCCGTGGGAGTGAAGGCTAGCCGAATGCCGTAAGGTATACTAATACCAATATAAGATGTACCAATTGCAGTATACCAATATACCTCAAGAGAGAAGTATGCATCAGCCTTATCGTACCGGTACCTGACAGGGTTGATTGCAGAGGCAGGGGAGAGGCCTTTGTCCTATAGTGAGAGCAGTCAAGCTGATGATCATGATGCCCGGTACTCACCTGTAGGGTAGAAACGTAGAGGCTAACGAATAGGGTTAAAGGTTAAGTTGGGGACAACGCAGCTAGATATGGAAAGAAATATGATAGGTGTAACGTCCAGAGATCGGAGGCGGGCGGAGACGGTGAAGGAGACGCGGGTTACTGACATCGTACTTGAAATGAAGAGGAAAAAATGCGCTTAGGGCAAGGTATTTAATGCGAAGCCAAGATAACCGCTGGTCCTTAAAGGTAACGGAGTGGATTCCACGACGAGGCAAGCGTAGCAAGGGGCGGCAGAAAGTTGGGTGAGTGAATGTGATCAAGAAGTTTGCGGGGATACGGAGGCAGCAGCAGGCAAAAGACCAGGTTTGTTTCAGAGACATGGGATGGGCCTTTGTCCTGCAGTGCGCGTAGTTAGGGTGAAGATGATGTTAATGATGATGATGACGATGATGATGCATTAAAAGTGCGGCTAAGCAAATATTTCCAACTTTATCTCTATAGACAATGCTACGATAGCGTACAAGAAGGGCCCAAGCTTTCTGTAAGGCCAAAGAAGAAGTCAAGGGGACTACTGCGCGTCATGAAGCGAAAACAGCGAAGTGCACTGATCCCACTGCCCCGCACACAAAAGAGAACCGACGGAATGAGGCGACGCGCTGGAACTCAGAGTGACTGGCGGACCGCGCGCTGTCAAGCTGGGAAATAAGCGGTTGTAGGTGGTTGGTCCGCGTCTCTCGAAAGCAGCAAGCGATACTAAGCTTGCTGCCTATCGAAAGCGCCACCGGAAGAACGAAGACGCCGTTCCAGCAGTCTAATTACCTGACTGATACCCACTACAAGACTTCGGTTATCATCGAGTAGAGGTCATCGTGGCACATCGTGTAAACTTAGTGCAGTGCATTTCAAGAGTATGACAACACTCTATAGCGAGAAAACGGTATGTCATTTTCGTTTGCTGTACACGCATTTATTTTGTTTACTCAATACTTAATCCTGCACCGCCCGAAGGCTTTATTCACAGGAAATTACAAATCTTTATACGCTGCTGTGGTCAAAACGGAATAAGTACAATCGCCCCAAAGTAATAGGAGGAAAAAACACACGCCCAAAGCAGGACAACTGCACGCCATGTCGCAAATAAGATATGAATGCGCGGAACCAATTCTTGGTGAAGTATTAAGCAACTTAAGAAAGTAACCTCTTCCAGTAGTTAGTAGTCAGTTCCTAAAAAAATTTCTTCTGAAAGCGACTGCACGACATTTACTTTCGCGGATTCTGCGCGGAAAAAAGCTGTTCCCGCAATACCGCCAAGTGGCCAGACAAGTTTGGGAGAACATTCTAAGTTCTTTGCCTGTTCTGATCTGCTAATGCCACATAATTTCGAGCATGATTCTTGAATGAATGACGGATGGCTCACTTAACATTGCTGCATGCCCGAATAAAGAAAAAATGGTGTGACGCGCCGACCTCACACCACAGGAATAGAAGCAAATGGAGAAGCGATAGTAAGAAACACGGCGTTGCCCATTTCAATTCTTCATGGCACAGCGTGGCATGAACCTGAGCTTCACATGCTCAAGTCTGCTAACACCAGCATTTTTGTCGCCCACGTCGAAATCCAGCGGCTGACCGAGGATAACATCATATCTCTGAAGAAGGAAGGTGATCATCAAGAAGATCTCCATAAGGGCGAACGGTTCTTCAGGGCAAGACCTCTTGCCTGCGTTATACAAAATGCAACATCAGACTGGCGCGTTCGTGCTCCTAGATAAGTAAGTAATCGGTTTTATCTGGACTATAAACAGTTATTGCACAAAGCGCCATTCTAACGTACTAGAACATACACTACGTTGCTTTTGTTGCTAACTGACAGGCCCTTTGTTTTGATAGAGCGCGGTTATGAAAATAAATGCGTTATGCATCTGTTATAGCATCTGTTATGAAAATAAATACGATAAATATGAAACACGGCGTAAAGAAACCCCAAGTTGTATAATCATTTTAGACCATAATAATTTGAAGATGTGCTTCTACAGATTCTATAATACTTAGACGTAAGCATGGGGTAGCAATAACTCAATGACTTTCGAATCGCTGCGAATGTGGATCTGTGAACCATACAGTAAATAAGTAATTCTTGGTATCGAAAATTACGATATAAATTGATTTACCTAGTTACGGCGCTTTATACACAACTTTGTAAAGAGCCAATGCATAACGGTCTCTGAAAGTATGCTGCACCTAGAAGGGGTTTATTTGTTTGTTTTGGGTCGATAGAAAGCAGTAGATAATCATAATCGAAGCAGCGAGCGGCTCAGCACGTCGCAGGTCATTTTTAAAAAGACAACTTTTGGCACAGTTGCAACATTGCAGTTGCACAGTTGCACAGTTGCAACAGTTTTTTTTTTCTCGCAGTTTCAAGCGTAATGCATTTTTCAAACAAAAACAGATTCCATGATACTTCCGGAGTTCAGGTGACAAGACCTGCCATTTCGATCTTGCTATTTAGAATAGATAAGAACCCCTCCTTGATTTCTTTCACATTCCTGTACATGATTACTCGCAGTTATTTTGCTCTGGAAAACTAATCTATTGTTTTCCTTCGGCACTAAGTTTGCTGTTTAGGCATGAAAATATTTCTTTAGACGGTAACGAACAATTGCACCTAAAAGGGTTCAGCAAAGCAGAGAGATTTCGCGCCTTTTACTGAGATACCGATTAATAGGTAAAACGCCTCGTGCAGTACGAGTTGACAGGAAAACGTAAACTGCTGCTGTCGTACGTGTGTGGCACGACAGCAACAAATATTCCGCAACGCAAAAAAAAAACAGCTTTGGGAGCGGAAAAGTAACTCCCGTATTAGGATGACTATAGTTCAAAGAATGCACATAGAGCTTAAAAATGCTGTGGTTTCTTCTACGCAACCTTTCTCTGGCATATCTCAGTGCTCCAGTGTTTTTGCAAATCTGAAACATACAGCTTACTTTTGAAGAGCGAACTGCATTTGGGTCACAATGAATTGTGCGCTAATAAAAGGATAAACCTTTTAATACTGCACTATGCGTTCATTTTTGCGCTGAAGCCATAAACTAGGCCCGTATGACTTTGATCTTCAATTAAGCTTCAGCGACGTAATTCGATGTTACTTGCAGTTCAGCTGAATTTCAACGAAAACGAGGGCTGCAATAAAGGCAGTATATCTGTAATCCAAAGTTACAAGACCCGAAAACAAGTAGTGTGGAAAGTATAGCATATAGCACCCGATAAGATGTTGAGCCACCTAAATAAATTGGGTAAAACTGTGTGTTACACGTGTTCCACAGCCATAGCATTTTGAAGGCGAAGATCTAGACTGTCGCTCCCAAAGCCTATAGTAAAGACCATGACCTCAAATCTCCTTCATAAAAAACATTTTAAGGAACAAGCATTGTCAGAGACCACGTTCTTTGCATTCCTGGGAAATCTTCGCAAAGTTCGATGAAATCCGGGCTATTCATTCACCTATAGATGGGGACTGAAGGAAAGCAAATAATTAATGGCGGTCAAGAGTCAGAAGAACAATAGGAATGCCGCGCTTCTAACGAACTACAACGAACAGCTTCTGTTAACTTAGCGCATGCTGAGGCCAGATGCCTCGCATGAGCAAATAGCGGTGACTGTATAAAGTGCACATTTCTTAACTCACACTGCTCCTCTTTTACAGGATACCGGATAACATCCGAGAATCTAAAATCCTTTATTGCCACGAAGTGAGCGACTCGGCAAAGGAAAGACCAAGGAAAAAAAAGAGGTACTCGCCCTTTCCTCTGAGCAGTGCTGGTGTTTGAGGTGCCACATAGTTATAGTACCCCGGTTTCCCTGCGCGTGTTCGCGTGTAATTATATACGCATGCTTGAAATGCGATTTGGTCGGCTTTGGCCGCGGCGTATAAACGGGAATTTTTACAAGAATGCGGCAAAACCCTCTCCTTCAGTAAGACGCCTACGTTCTGCTTACGCACGTCAAAGCACCGGGGTGATGACGGGGTGTAATGACCCTACTCTCTTCACCATGGCTTTCCAGTTAAGGTGCATACGCGTAGTTTTCCTGGGAAACCGAAAAAAATATTGCTGGCTACAGCAGCTTAGCATTGCTACAGACGAAATACTATGCGAAATGACTTTTTTGAAGGTGGACGCTCCACCGCGAAATATCTGAAAGCGTGATTGAGGCGTCCTCTGATTCAACGGGCCAGTTATGCGCAGTCCTATTCTTCAAAATCAATGGTTTCCACTCGTACTAAGAAAAAGGGAGGCACCCAACTGCCTAAAACTGCAGGTGTTCGCTTTCGCCTGCTCACTGCGTGAGTGAATTGTCCACAAGCCCCTTGAGCCGGTTACACTTACTATTCAAAGGGTTCTCACAGACACAGACCGCTCAGACCCGGGGAGTGCGGATACAAGTGCCCTCAAAACAAATAAGCCTGCAGGCTCCCCGCCAAGCCATTGGGCTGAAGCAATGCAGCATAACGTGCAGTGCGCCGCAGTGCGCGTCCAATATCCATACATACAATGCACTTGTCAGACACGCCCAGCTCACTCGAGACAAAACATTAGCTTCGATTTTGTGTTCTTCAGCGACAGTGGCAAGACAGTAACAAGTATTTCCAAATATTTCTTCTGCGACAAGCATGCTTTTTCTATTATTGTTTAACTTCAGTGTGTATACTAACGAAGAGCAAATGCAGTTGTCCTCTGGTCTTAAGTGGGCTCACCATTGTCAGCCGATTGTCAGATGTGTAAATTGAATGGTTAGCTATTTCTTTTCGAAGTGTTGTCTGCAAAGAGCCTTCTTTTCCACTTTTCCCACTGTCCGGCCTTAATCACGACGAGCCACTACATTTGTGGCAGCTTAAGGACAGATATGATTTCAGCGCATGTTCAGGATTGCTCTTAGAAATATTACGACAGACTAGTCCGTGAATTAGCCCTGCTTGACTGGAGAAGTTTCATTTTTCCCGCAGTTTCTTACAATGCCTTAATGTCTGCGATCTTTTTATAAGTACATTATTGTTTGGTTCACATCTGACTACTTAAGCGTATATCATCATTCCTAGGTACTGATCTGTTTGCTTCTGAATGAGGCTGTTTATCCATGCTTCAACTACAATACAAGAGTGGTGCGCAAGCGGTCATCTTTGCTCCTTATTTTTTCTTTTGTGCATTGTATATATCTGCGAACACAACCTTCAAGCTCGCCGCGATTTCTACATGGCTGGTCTAAGCTTATGCACACAGTGTTCTGCCTAAACTCTGACACCAATACTTTACTCGCCTACGGAAAATGCGACATGGTCCTCTGGCTTTTTGCGGATCAGCGTCCCGTCCTCCGTCAAATATCGAGTTGGGTCAAAAAGGTGGGGGTATTTCCACACTGAAGGATTGTTGTTCACGGCCCAAAGGTTGAAAAACACCACAGTGCCTTTCGGTATGAAGAAGTTGTCCACTGACAGATCATGGCTACTCCTGCCACCGAAGAAATGAAATTACAAAAACCGCGTCACATACTTAGTGAAGAACTCTGCGCTATTTCAGACATCCAGAAAATGCTTTAGTGAGGCCCACGCATTTTATACATTGCCACCAATCTCAAGACGTGGAGCAATGGTTCATTATTTACGCAGTTAAAACACAGAGTGCCATAACTTTGTTTTCACGAATTTAATTTGTGTTTTACTTAAACTGTTTTGTACAAAAGGACAAAAAATTCCAGTCTGCCCTAGAATGACATCTATTATCCCAAAAAATATCCAAGTGACAAGGTTACTCATAATAATGATGATTATGCTGAGGTTTAATTCCGCAAGGACAGCACTGTGTAAAAAACGCCAAGGCGCAAGGTGCTTTTTGCACAGGGTGAGGTCATAGACCTATTATTCAAGCATTTCGTCCCGAATAACCTAGCATCTGGCCAGGGGAAAGCTGAAAACCATCTGATCGCCGGTGGCGACCCGGCGGCTCCAGGGCTCAACTCAACATGCATATTGCACTGAGGGAAAAAGCAAGTCTATCAGCAACTGATTAAAGTTTCAAGACAAAATAAGCAGGTGCCACAATTTCACGACCACATTACTTATTTCCCCCTGATTTCAGTGAAAACAATACATGTTTTAAGTTAAATACTCGGATGACGAAAGGTTAACACATGCTCCTCGTTTTCTGAAGTTCATTACGAGACTCATTCGGATATGAACTTACTTTTGAAACGTTTTTCTTTGGGGATAACGTGCTTCACATAGTATTGAAGTCGTACAACGCTACCATGACGTCTATAATTAAGATATTGCACACAAATATTGAGCTCTCTCTTACTTAAAAAGTATGTTTTCGTTCCTAGCGTCCGTAATGCAACACAAAGTTACGCTATGTATCGAACGTTCGTGCTAAAGCAAACACAACAAATATACTCTGTATTTACGGGGTAATTCAAACTGCACATTACCCTTGTTAAACTAGATCGCCTTTTGTGCCACATAATCTCTCTCCGAAACTCTCTTATAAAAGCAAAGAAAAGCAGCTAGTTCTTCAGGAGCCATTCGTTATGCTTAATACCAAATTTCCAAATACAAGCTTGAATTAACAAATACAATTCGCCGACACAAGTTAATAAATATGATAAAACAACTCTGCCTGAAGCAGGGAATTAAACAATATTTTCTAGCGTCTTTCGAACTGATGCACGGTGCTCATATCTGTACAATATGCATCGTGATGAGTTATGTGTTATTAACTTGTCTTGATTCTTCAAATGTATTGAGATCGTTAGTTAATAATGTGAGCAATAATTTGGTCTAATTCGGCAGTACTGAGTCCAAGAGATTTAACTTTGACGGTAGAGTTTCGGATGAATAGTCAACATATGCAGTAAACATGTGCAATAAACATAAACAGTGAACATGTCCAGTGAACCGGTGTTTTCATTATCATCTATTGGGCATGTAATTATTACTCTTTCTCAGTATTCAAAACTGTGTTGTCCACTTTCATGCACATTTTGCTGCGTGCCTCCATAAATTTACTGAGTGATGATTGTATTTCAGGGCAGTATTCAGAGTTTCCAGTACCTACAAAAAAAAATGAGATCTTAAGATCTCAGTGGTTTTGATTTACTGAAGGGCGTCACTTTGCCTTTTTTTTCTCGCCTATATTTTTCTTCGTGTTTACTGCGGCAATGGAGCGGGCGCTGCGAAGAGAAATATTTTTATCTGGATGCGCCTATTTTCAAAGGCTTTTTTTGGATGATTATAGAGTGAGTATTGAGCTATTGAAGTCACCTGCAAAAGCGACGATTGGTTTTCACTACTTCAGTAACGTATGTTGCCGTGCTGGTTGCTTTTGCATTTTTGAAAAAGACCTTGCGCTACATGTACACGCACAAAAAGACGAGGAGACGAAGGACAGGCGCCATTGTGATGTAGTGGCTAGTATATAGTGTCTACTCATGAACTTATGCCTATCTCGTCATCGTACATGTGAGAGAACTATATTTTATATATTGACTAGTGAACAAAGGCAATCTCTGATTGAAAGTAGAATGTGCACCATAAAGTGTCCTTTAATAGATGTTTCCTTATTACTTGGTCGCGAGAAATAATCAAGCAACGGCAATAGCTAAGAACCCGGAATGTTGAAATTCTTTGTGACAGAAACTCTCCGTTCGAATTTAAGCAATGCCGCTTTCGCTCTACTCCATCAAACTTATGCAGCCACTTCGTGCTGAGAAGTGTTTAAAAAGCAGTGATATTCATTTCCTGCATCGGCAATTATCCCTTGAAGTACCGCCCTACAGTTTTAACGAACAGCAAAACAGAACTAGGGCACAACAGAGAGTGATTTTAAATAAAGCAAGATCCATGTTTTTTACACGGGTACCACATGTGCCACCGGTGGGAGACAAAAAAGATCCAAGGAAAAAGGAAAACTGAATAAAAAATTGAAACAACAAAGCCAGGAGGTCTACACAAAGGAACTCACCTGGATAGCCTAACCAATTCGGTTTCTTTTGCTGACACCGACAACACAAATCTGATGCACTTTTCAGCACCTGGTGATTTTATTGAAGGCCTGCGACTACTTTCATTTTATTTTCGGGTTTGAATAGGATAAGAGAGCGGTTCTTTCCAACAGTTCCATGCATTCGTCTCAGCGATTGCAATGAGAGGCCAACTTTACTGGGTGAGCGAAGGACCGATAGCCTTTGGAATGCTTACCAAGTGTTTTGCTTATTTATTTTGTTTTTCTTTTGCTCATTTCAAAGATGTATCGAGTTTTGTGCAAGAATGAAGAATCGTGGTGGTGTCCCCAGAGCCCAGTCCAGTATCAACAAGCATGAGAGCCAGCACGTTGAATGTGACACATAGTGTTGTATACTGCACAGCGCTGTCTTGTGGTATTAAGTACGATGGACAATACTACCGCTCCATAAACAAAAGACTTGGTGAGCATACCAATAACTCTCGATCCGTTACTCACCGAGGAAAGTTGGCCTCTTCTTGTCACATTCTAACCGACGCGAAAAATGCATGCGACTATTTCAAGAAACAGTTTTCTTATTCCATTGGAGCAACAAAATAGAAAAGGAAATAACCGAAGCCTTGGAAACCAAATCGGTAGGCCCAGCCAAGTGCATCAGCGACGTGTCGTCGTGGCTGTCAGCAAAAGAAGTGGAATTCCTTAGGCTACCGAGATATTTGTTCCATTGTGTAGGCCTGCCTGCATTGTTTCTCGTTTTCATTGTTTCTGCTGTTGTTTTTTTCTTTCCACCTTTTGTGTCCGACAGGAGTCACATGTGTACCCCCTGTAAAAAAAACAATCCAGCTCCAATCAAAATCGGTCGCCAGTTCGCGCTGTATTTTGCGCACTCGTTCGGTTTGGTGTACCTCAAAAGTGCACCACTGTTCCTGAAGATGTACAACTAATGAAACCTGATTCTCGCACTTTTGGCAACTACCCTTGTTTATGCCGTGTTTGATTTTATTGTTACAACCATCTCATGGAGACGGCTGCAGGAAAAAAAAGGGCAAATTACTGATCTTCAAATGAACGAGCCTTGCGCAAGGTCCAACCGTCTTCTGCTAGTATTTCCCTCACATGTCCCGAGTTTACAATGTTCCGTTATGTACTCTCACGATCGCTTTTATATTACTACGTCTGCCCAATTCCTCATGACATTACATCACTCGCTTGATGTTTGTTTTTCTCTTAATTTATTAGCGAATCGTTTTCCTGATTTTAAGCCTTTATACTGCAATCTAGGCTGCAATATATGCCGATGTCTGAAAAGCATTTCATTGCTCGCAACGCTTCACCCAATTTATTCCGTAGTCTTTTCACTAGATTCATGCTCGTGTAGGGCGAGGTACTCGTATTTTTAGGGTAGACATTGGGCGATACTCACGTGCGTGGCAGGTCAAAAGCCCTGCTCTCATTCCATCGCTCCATCTCGCAGATGCAGGCCATTGTGAACGGCTTCTTTTTCGGTCTTCCCACCTGGGTGTTCTGCTGCCACCTATTACTGCGTCGATTTCTTGCCGCACTCTGTTTTGAATGTCATGTCGGCGGGCCGCACACATAACCATGTGCGCTACTATAGAGCGGGTCGGGCCAAATATGCCTCCAAGAATTAAGCCAACAATATTCCCCACAAGATACCGGCCTGCAAGGAGATACATCACATTACACCAACCAAAACTACTTTAGCGCAGGCATCGAGTGAACCATCTGCAAACGAGCACTCGGACTTGAAGGTGTGTTACATTGAAAAGCAGTCTCTACACAGTCTGGAAAATTCTAAGGAGAAAATGTGATTTTTTTTTCTGGAAGCTGGATAAAACCGTTATAAGATTTAACAACGATTAACAAGAGGTAGTGAATCGACAAGTGGTTGGTGAAGAAGAAGGAACGAGCTTTATTTACGGTTAGCAGGTTTTATAGCCTCTTGGCTACTGACGTCACCGGGACCACTGCCGATAACAGATGGTTTGGTCGGTGGACCTCATATAAGATAAGCACTACACGTGTCAGTAGCGCATGCGGTTCACAACAATTCTTCCCCCTTAAGTAGTGAAGCGGTCGGGTGGCCGACGCTTTCATTTTGACCTACGCGGTGCGTCAGCGGCGTCTGTTCCCTGTGCTTCGTTTGTGCAGCCTTCGGCTTGAGCGTCTGGCGCCGTTTGACTCTCCGGTCCTGCTCGAGACCGACTCTCCCTACTGCCGTGACCTTGAGGCTGCATTTCACCGATGCGCTTGCGCTGTCCTGAGCCATTGATGCTTCCGTGGGTGCCTGGGGCTTAACGTCAGCTCCTTCCACACTGGTAATCCTGGTCTTTAGTTGGTCGAGGTGGCGGCGATGTTGCTCCCCATCTGCTGTCCTTACGTTGTCATGCGTGAGCCCTCGGTGGACTCTACCACGCCTGGTTTCCATTTGTCGCCCACTCCGTAGTTCTTGAACCAGAATTCCTTGTGCAGCGGATTTCCGGTGTAGTATTCATCTGCAGAAGGAAAGGGTCGTGATACCACATTGTGTAAAAAACAGCGTGGCTGATATCCGAGAACCATGGAAGCCGGAGATCTTCCCGTTGGGAAAGGGACTGCGCTGATACAGAGAAGGAATATGGCCCAGGCGAGCTTGCAAACTACCTCGCGTGTTTTAAGCATGAAATGCTTTTAGCTCCCGTTGTCGGCAGTGTGGTGACGTCACGCCGAGACCGAGAGCCATCACCCGGGCACTGAAATCCACTCATCCGGGCACTGAATTCCAGTCATCCGGGCTCTAAAACGAGAACATCCGGGCACCGTACGAGACTTAACGAGATTTAACGAGACTCTCTAAGCCCTCCTACGCGACCGGCATGCAAGCGCCGGTTGGTCTCCAAACGAGACAAAAAATAACTGCTGCCAGTGCCTTCTCAATGTTTATCAAGATATCAGTGGAGCTGTGGGTTTGATAATGCACGGAATTATAATTTCCGATTTCTAATAACGCGTGCAAAAAGCACATAAATGCCATGTTACACTTCGTTGTCATACGTGATCCGGGGGAGAAGGGCTGCGTTCAAAGGGCAAGGCATCGCGCCGAACGGGTGGTGGCGTTCCTCCCTTCCTTTACGGTGCGGTTCGGGTGTCCACCGAGATGGCAGAGAATTACTGCACCATTTCCTTTCCTCAAAAAACCTTGCGTTCAAATGGCAAGGCATCGCGCTGAACGGGTGGTGGCGTTCCTCCCTTCCTGTACGGTGCGGTTCGGGTGTCCACCGAGATGACATTAGGCCCGTAAACATTTCATGCTTACTCTACTCTCGTTTACGGGAGAGGCAGAGATTTTTTTGTTTAACCCGTGCTTCACAGTTCGTACCGCGCTTTCCGCCAGACCATTACACTGTGGTTTTTTGGGAGCTGTCCGCATATCACTGATGCCATTGCGCTTCATATATGTCCTGAACTCCTCGCTAGCAAACTGCGGCCCATTGTTCGTCACAAGGGTCCTCGGCAAGCCGAAGAGGCTGAACATAGTCTGCAGTGCTTCAATTGTTTTTCCCGAACTGGCAGTCTTCATTAGAGTGACCTCGATCCATTTGGTATGAGAATCTACCACAATCATCAGCATGTGACCTTCCACAGGACCCGCAAAATTAACATGGATTCTAGACCACGGCTCCGCTGTTTCTGGCCAAGGTATGGGTTGTCGTGCAGGGGGCATGCTGCCTCATTCCGTGCAGGTTGGACATGCCCTAGCCAGCTTCTCAATGTCTTGATCGAGTCCTGGGTACCAGAATACAGAACGGGCCAATCTCTTCGGAATTACCGCTCGATGCCCCTAGTACACAATTTCATGGCTGGACGTCAGTTCGTCCTTCCTGTGCATATATGCGCGCCAAGGCTCCTGAGCAGGTTGCAAGCCATTCTGAATATAATCGCGGACTTGTGCAAGTTGGCTATCGTCCACAGTCATCGTATCCAGATCGCTCGCCGACAGCGGACCGGAGTCCAAGTGATCGGTTAGAAGGACGTACTCACTAGCGTCGTCTTCAGCAGCTTTAGCGTCATGCTTCTGCCGTACAGGCAAGCGGCTGAGGGTGTCTGCCGGAATTAACGCTTTCCCTGGCTTAAACTCTATCATGGAGTTGTAGGCGCTAAGTAGGAGGGACCAACGCTGAATCCGTGCAGCGGACATAGCTGGAACGGGCTAACAGGGCTGAAAAGGTCGAGGAGGGGCCTGTGATCTGTGATGAGCGTGAACCGATTCTCGCGTATATATTCCCGGAACTTTCTTACACCGAAGACCACAGCCTATGCCTCTCTTTCGATTTGCGCGTAATTCCGCTCAGCCGGTGACAGAGTTCGTGATCGGAACCCGATTGGTAGATCTTGCCCATTTACTCTGTGATATAGCACTGCGCCAACGCCGCATGCGAATGCATCGGTTTCCAAGATAAGGGGCTTATTTGGATCTTAATGCACCCAAAATTTGGCTCCTGTAGCAGCGACTGGGTTAATCGGAAAGCTTTATCTTTACTCACTCCCCATTGCCAGCGTGCATTCTTTCTTAGCAGTTCATACAGTTCATGCTCGCTGAACTCCAGCTCCACGCAGGCCGCAAACTAGTCTGTCCCGTAGCATCTTGTCTCTTGACTCGCCGAAGTTGCAACCGCAGGCCATCTTCCGCATTGCGCCAATGAAGTCCTACGTTGTTTCGTCAGGACAGAGATACCTGGTAAAGAACTTGTAAGACTCCGCTATTTCATTGGCCTGCGGCGCAAAATGCTCAGTCAGTAGCTGGACCCGCTTCTCGTAGGTAAGCTCTTGAATCTTGGCCGGCGCGCAACGCCCCGTTATTATGCCGACTGTTGCTGTACTTAAACCTGCCGTTAGAAGCGCCCGTCGTATCTTGAAATCCTCGATTCCGTAGGCTACAAAATAAAACTCCAGACGTACTTTGTATGCTTCCCAACTCTCTTCCACTTCATCATAGCCCGGCGGTCCAACTTGGGCTGCCATGGAGCAGCCAATGCCCGGGGGTAAGCCGCTCGTTGCCACTGTAGTGAATCGACAAGTGGTTGGCGAAAAAGAAGGAACAAGCTTTATTAACGGTTAGTAGTTTTTATAGCCCCTTGGCTAGTGACGTCACCGGGACCACTGCTGGTAGCACATGGCTCGGTCGGTGGACCTCATATAAGATAAGCACGACACGTGTACGTGGCGCATGCGGTTCACAACAGGTTTGGTCTTTCTTTATGGAGTTTAACGTTCCAAAGCGACTCGGGCTATGAGAGACTTCGTAGCGAAGGGCACCGGAAATTTCGACTTCCTCCACTGTTTAACGTGCACTGATTTCACACAGTTCATAGGCCTCTTGCATTTAGCCTCCATCGAAAGGCAACCGACGCAGCCGGAATCCAACCCGCGTCTTTCGGGCCAGCAGCCGAACAACGTAACCACAGGGCCACCACGGCGGCTAACAACGATTAGGCCCTTCTTTTATTAACTGTCACCGTGAGCACGTAGGTTCACAAACGTTAAGCATCAGTCGTGCATGTTGATCATGGAATTTATTACTCTTGTTTGGCATGCCAAATATTCTTAAAATTGTTTACTTTGAACTCAATATGAATGCTGATCTGACGAAGCGTCTACGTTAACAGTGAAGCTTTGGATGCATAGTGTAATATTCCAGCCTAGAAAGACGTGGTTCTGGGCCAGTTCGTGGTACACCATGAGGAGCGAAACTGCTAAACAGGACGGGACAGAGGCAGGCGACAACACCGGGCGGTACTTCAACCAAGTGGTTAGATCCGTCAATTTTGAAAGGGTCTTCGGACTTTAGGTTTTGCACGTGGGTTTGCAGAAACCTGCTGACTTGGCCCTGCCAATTTCCCTTCTCTGTTAAAATCCCCCTGAACGGACAGGCAACATGACGGTCCTTTGCCGTAAAGAAGATGTTCATTACATCACACTTGCTTCCTGGCGCCTGGTATTTAAACGTCTGCAGGTTTAGCTCCTCTAATAGTGCAGTTGCCTTGCTCTTAAACTAGGACGTCTGACTGACAGCCTGGAAGTTCTTGCTCACCGTGCTTGTTGCTTTTTCCGCGAAAAGGGTCTGTGGCAGAACAGTAAATCCCCTTTCTTGTCCGAATAGGCAAGACCAGGATCGTGCTCCCGAAACGACTGGCCATTTCATCTAGTACTTTGGAGCTGCCATGCTTCTTAGTTAAACTCTTTTGCAGGCTTCCAATACTCTCAGGAAGGCAGCATTCTCTCTCTTCAACTAGTTCCTTGTCAACCATCCTGTGTACGGACGCTAGAAGGTCGCACCTATCCAGCATAGGTTCAAAGCTGTACTTGGGACCATATTGAAGAACTATTTCCACTTTTTCAGGTAACCGGAACAATGCCCCTTTGCGTTTTTTCCTTTTGTTTGGGAGTTGACGCTGCAAACCTTCCTAGAAAATGAGTAGACTGCTGAGTAGTGCGTTTGAATTCGAGCCATCGCCTCCAACCGGGTGATCCAAGACCACACTGCTGTAAACAAATTTTATAGCCAAGCATTGAAGGATCCAACTTTTCTCCAGCACACAGCTTCGAGGATCTTCGCGTCCCTTTTCCAATGGCCGTCGTAAAGCTTAAGCGTGCCAAACATGAATGAAGCATCATGGGTACAGGGGTTATTACGCAGGCAGAAGGCATAAGCCCTGGCTTTGCCCGTCCAGGATCCGATAATGGCAGAACACAAAGCTCACTGATCCTCAAGCGGTAAAGAAAGCAAAAAATAGTAATCGAGCTTTTGCAGAGAAGCTTGCGGGCTGGGATCGTTTTCCACGTCTTCATGTTGAAGAAAGCAACATCCTCTTAACGGGGCATCATGGAGTAAAGAGTATCTCAATAAGGCTTGCAAGATTAGCTCATCAATAGCAGCGGTGCTTTTTTAATAACTTTTTATCGATGCTCAATAGCAGCGCTATGATAATAAGGTCAATAGCGCTTCTTGTTGCAAAAATAACCTCGAAAATGGCTTAGTGCAATGGAAGCCACCATTAGCTGCTACGCTTCATGAAGTCACACCAGTCTCGAATAACACGATTCGCTGCGACGCGGCAGTCAAAAATGTGGAAGAAATTTCGCCGCTTTCACGTTGAGGCCATAACGCTGCAACGGTCTCCCTTCACACATTGGCTGCGAAGTTATAGTATCTTCCCAAAAATTAACAGAAGTCGTGATGCGCTCTTTCAACTATCACATTGGCATATATCAGAAAATAAACCGCCTCAGTGGCTCAGTGGTTATGAACCGAAAGACGCGGGTTCGATCCAGGCCTGGCCAGGCTGCCAAGCGTCTGCTATTGGAAACTGACAGCGCTTAGATTGTGATACAAGGATGACTATGGCGATACTTCTTTCTAAAAAAGAAGTATCGGAAAAATTACGCGACGGTCGAGTCAAACACTCAGGCGACTGTAGCCATTAATGGCAACCCTCACCCGGAGGCAGCATTTCCATAGCGCTGATTCTTTCCATACACTGACTACTGCTCCGCTTAATTAGGACGGACCTCGTCGGATATGGTAGTTCTAGGCACCCCACTTTCTGCGTAGAAGCGGTGGTCTGCGTCTGCATGCGTGTAGAATCGCAGGAGATCGAAGCGGATCGGCAGACTCCCTGGCCTGGAGGGAGACCGGTACAGGTCCGGGCGTACAGTTACGAGAGGGTGCTCCAAATTGGGCACATTCCGGACCTGGAGAATGCCAGAGTGCTCTCCGAAGGGTGCAGCTGTGTGCTCCTAGCAATTTTTACGCACCACGGTTACACGATGCCGGGTTAGGACTTTGTGTGCCGGCTGCGTGTTCGCCAAATGCAGCCGGTACAGCCAGCGATGACAGCTCCGCCATCCGGCAGGTAGCAGCCACATTAAGGCTGGTTATAAATATTCGTTCAGAACAACGGCTTGACATCGCCGCTATGGCGCAGTGGATTAGAGGCACGTGTTGCGTACGGAAGGTCGGCCGTTCGACTCCGCTCTCTGTATTGTAATTTTGTTGTTTTTTAATTTCATTTTTTTTAATTTTTTCCCTTTTAGGTCGCAAATCGTGATGCTTAGTGGCATATAACGCCGTTAAAGAGGATTTATAATCCCTTTTAGGTAAGCCGTTGTGACAATCTTCAGTCACCGTGATCAATTCAGCGTGGTTTCAAGCCTTGTGGCTGTACAGGCTGCAGTTGGCGAATACGCGTTCCGGCTATAGATTAACTGCAGTTACACGTACCGAAGTGACTCAGACCATGCGGTACGTCGCAGTGGAAAGCTCGGGATAACTTCAAGCACCTCAGGTTCTTTAACTTACTCTGACATCACAAGTACACAGGCCTATAGCATTTCCCTTTCATTGAAATGCGACCAGCGCGCCTGTGATCGAGCCCGCGACCTTGCGAACAGCAGGCGGATACAAAAGCCACTGAGCAGCCGCTGCGGGTAGAATAAAAACATCCCCATTGCAAGAATGCTCACTATATTGCCTTGAAAGCGTGTCGCACCGGTAGGAATTGAATAAAGTTGTCGGCCGCAAAAAACCCGAATTCGAACGCTCACATTGAAACGCTGGGTTCGGACCACCTTTTGCTTCCTCTACCTCCTTCAAGTAAGTTAGAATAAAGTCACGATCCGGCTTTTCAGATGTGGCCATCAGGTGACCTTTGACCTGCTTGCTGTAAACAAAACAATCGTACGTAAAAAGCGATTGAGCCACAACAGTAACTCAGCCCTCTACCCTAATTTTTTGGACATTCATGCAAGGAATGAAATTACTCGTGGCATTCAAAGAGGACAAAACACTAGCATTGACAGAGCGTTTCCGTTACTCATTTAGTCGTAGGGACCAAATTCACACCATTAAAAAGCATTAGGTGAGGAAAGAACTGTCTTTTAGACCGAAAAGAAGGGAATGTTTAGATATTCGCATATGAAAGAATTGAACTTTGGGAACTTCCATCAGAGTCCGTCAAGGTACCCTTGTAGCGTATTTATTCAATTATTGGACTGTTCGAGAGGCCCTTTTCCACATATTATCAAGGGAGTGTCTGAATAGAGCTAAATTATCCGGACATTCGAATATTTCAGGCAAAAACAGACTTCTCAAGTGTGTAAGGCCAACAGAGGTGCACTTGTTCAGTTCACTGGCACTGCCTGACGAATATCACTGGTCGTCAGCCTTCGAGAATCTTTCATCCTGTTAGCCTTGAAGTTATCGCCCTCAGTTTGGTGCGATGAACGGAATAAAAATCTTCTTCGTTGCTTTAGACTTATTTAGCATTTATTTATTTACTTACGCCGTGGCACATTTCTTCTTTATTGCTGTATTAGAGTAGCCTTCCCTGCTGTTTTATTGAGCCTTACGATGAACAAGCGATCTCCCAAGAAATCGTCCAGGAAATCAATACTTCGGATAGCAGCCGAAGGCAATTAAACCCACTGCATTATTTCTGCTTTCCGCTTTCTGCTTTAAATAAAAGCGGTGTCTAGAGCGGCCGGTATTCTTAATATGAGACCCGACGAGCACACTTGATACAAATCGCCTCATGGTCTTTAGTAGTTTGTGGGCTTGTGCTAGTCTGCTAACTCGTTTGCTTTCATCATCACCCCATTCGTGATCGTATTCGGAGCACAGTATGAATTAACCATGAGTTGTTTTTTTAAGAAATAACAAGCAACAAAACCTCTATCTTAAGCGACAGGTTTTGACACGTTGAGGTATGGAAAGAGAAACTTTGACATGGAGAGAAACTTGATTTATATAGATCTTCCGGTAAAATGAACACTATCCTCTGATCTTTTTAGATTTTTAGATTGGCCCTACATAAGCACAGGCACGATGGGCAAATTAACACTCTCTTTTTAAAATTACTCCCTTCCAGGTCACATAATATCTACAGCCCAGACGAATATGCAACAGGTTAATTTCAAATAAGCACACTACGAAAAGCGCCGGTGAAAAAAAAAAAGAATCAAGACCAGCGCTTGGCTCACATCTTTTATCATCCATACAGCACCAAATTTTTGCCGAGACAACTCATGCATAAAAGTAAAAGTACACCAGTATTTAAGACAGTCTCGATATCGTCCTTTATATAACGAACCTCAAGACATGTTACGGTAGCTGACTGCGGCCCTTTCAGTTTTGTACCAAATGCGATAGCGCCAAAACATCACCGAGCAATACGAGAGAGGCTTGTGCAGGCCGTGTGCGTATTAACGGTCATCTTCTGGAACTCAGTTACTCCTTAGCAAAATAGCAGTAGAATAGACGACTGGGCAACCTGGTGCGGTGTCATTACAATTTTACTAGCAATCAGTAACTTAACGGACCTCCCACCTGAAGTGCACCAAACCTGACAGCGTGTTGGCTCATTCTCCATTTGCTGATTGAGCGTCTGTGGTCCGTGAGCTAGTGTAACGTACCACGTGACAATCGCCTTGTCCAGCCTCCTGCCATCTTCATCGTCTTCTGTGTCCGTGCGTGTTCATCTATGACCACATGATCAAGCGTAGCGCTTGCATCTCGAGCGCTATGGCACTTCCGTGCAGGAGTTACTAGCATTTATAAAGGAATGGGCTATGGAATGAAGTAAAATCGATTGCATTTATGGAGCGAGTGGGCACCTAGACAGCACCGTTAACGAAGGATTTAAGGTAAGGCGATAGGGGTCCCACCTAGCTATCTGCCGCCCCCTGCTACGCTTGCCTTCTCTTAGAATCCACTTCGTTACCCTTAAGGACCAGCAGTTATCTTGCCTTCGCATTACATGCCCTCCCAAGCCTACGTCTTCATCTTGATTTCGACTAGGATGTCATTAACCCGCGTTTATTCTCTCAACCCCTCCGCCCGCTTTAGATTTCTTAATGTTACACCAAGAAATTTGGGGGAATACGGTGGCCGCAACTGGCGAAGGACAGGGTTCATTGGAGAGACATGGGAGAGGCATTTGCCCTGCAGTGGGCGTAGTCAGGCTAATGATGATGATGATGATGATGATGATGATGAAAGGGGTCTTATTGTGATTTTCTGTAATGAATTAACGCAATGCAGTTGTAAAAAACGTAACAACTCGTCTACCAAACCGCTCGCGCAAGAAAACAAGACACCCATCATGCCAGTGACAGCAGCTGACGCACAAGCATAGCGCTGACATTGAGAACATGTGAAATCTGCCGAACGAGTGCAATTGGCGAAATTCATACCTCAAATGCAAAAAAACTACGTCATTAAACCGCAGATATACTTAAATACCTTACTACGCTCTAACAAACTTCTTCTTATAATAATAATTATGATGTGTGTAGAGAGGAAGATGCTTAGCAGTCGGAGCAACAGGCACAATTTCAACGTCTCACCCGCAGACAGTGGGACTCCCTTCAGGCTATCAATCGTGAGGCTATGCGCGCCATAACATTTTTGCCTCGTTTGACACCCATACCCGTGCTTCAGGAGTTCGCCAAAATTAAAACTCTCAGTGAACTCATCGACCAGCGGGTGGCAAACAGAGCTCGCAAACAGTCTCTACAACTTCATCGTTTAAAGACGCTCCCTCCGTGGTCGTATTGTCAGCTCACAGACAATCGCCCCACTGTTTCCCCGTCGGTATCAGCCGCGCATCTGCCTGAAGGGTGCATATTTTACACCGATGCATCACATACTGCAGAGCGGGGAGTTACTGCTGTATATAGTCCCTCCCATCCGCATCTCAACTCTCGTGCGACGTACACCGCAGATACATGTACCCCCCTGGCATTGGAACTTCAAGCCATTTACAATGCCATTGCTTCCCTTCCGCTCGTTCCCACATTCAATGCAGTTCATATTTATACAGACTCCCTCGCCGCCCTTAAACAATTTAAGGCTGTTCGACGCACATTCCAGATTACACAATCAATTCACCTACTCTGCGCAAAATACCAATGTCCTGTACGCATACACTGGATTCGCGGTCATGCTCACGATCCACATAACATTCAAGCAGATGCTATGACTCACATTGACACATCAGACGATCCGCCCCCTTCCCCTCTTCCCCCAGATCCGTTCCTGTCCCATGTCTCCGATTCACAAGCTCTGCGCCAGCGAACACGCGCTCTAATTCCTCCGTGTTCGCACCCTCTCCCCCGTCGTCTTACTCGGCAGGAGGAGGTATCAGTGCGCCGGATTCGGGCAGGGGCGGCCCTGACCCCTTCTGTCTGTTATCGGTGGGGTGATAAATATCTGCCAGCAACTGACAGGTGCCCTCACTGCGGCGCTGCACCGGACATTTGTGATGTGCGGCACCTGTTGTGGACTTGCCCAGCGACGGCCCCTATTAGAAAACGGCTCCTCAGGGAGGTCGGCCTGTGGTGGAACCGCGACGGGGACTATGTGAAGTGGACTATGGACAATCACTTCACAAGCAGCCTATGCGAGTACCTCGCCGAAACTGGTCTACACTCCTTCTTTTAACTTTCTGTAACCTACATTCCACTCCCCCTTTTCTCAACTTATGCCTCATGGCAGACTATTCGAATAAAAAAAAGAACCGATGAGTGGCGAGAGGCGAGAAGAAGACGATCGGCAGCTGAAGCAGCAGAGCAGCATCAACTGTTCGGGGACCAGATCTGCCCTTGCCCGCTCTAACCGGCCTTCGCAGCCAGTCATCTCTTGCCAATAAAGGCTGTTACACCTTGGTGGAGGCTGCGGGATTCCGTCCTGGACCTACGTAACCGTACCATCACTGCCCCCATGCCGGCCAACGTCAACCAGCCAGCCGGCTCTTCGCCGGCACCCGCAGCTTGCCATGGTGCGCTCCGCCAGCGCGACCCTGCCGTCTTCAGCGGCACGGACGATCACGACGTGGAGTATTGGTTGTCCTCTTACGACAGGGTGAGCGCTCATAACCGATGGGACGACACTATTAAACTCACCAGCGTCATCTTCTACCTAACCGGCGTCGCCCACCTTTAGTAACAAAACCACGAATCGGACTTCACCACCTGGGCCGAGTTTAAAACCAGCTTCTCCGACATCTTCGGCCGCCCGGCAGTACGCAAACTTCGCGCCGAGCAGCGTCTTCGGGTTCGCGAACAGTACAGTGGTGAATCATACACCAGCTACATAGAAGATGTCGTCAATCTCTGCAAGCGCGTCAATGCGTCCATGGCGGAGGCCGATAAAGTTAAACACGTCCTGAAAGGAACCGAAGACGACGCTTTCAATATGCTTGTGGGCAAGAACGTCACATATGTCGCATATGTCGCCGATATATTCGACCACTGCCGAAGCTACGACGAGCTCCGCCGACAGCGCGTTTTCACTCGGCAGCCCTCTGCACAGACAGACACAGTAACTAGCCTCAGCATGACGACACAGGACAGCTCACTACTGCTCCAGATCAAGCAGTTCGTGCGTGAGGAGGTTGCGCGGCAGCTTTCGCTTCTTACTATTTCGGGTCCATCTACCCTTACTCCCATACTTCAGCACGTGGCCTGGGAGCAAGTGTCCGAGGCCCTGCCACCGGTTTCCTCCCAGCCTCCCGTCTTTGCGCCACTAACCTATGCCGAAGCAGTCAGGCGTCCCCACCCATAAACGTTAGTTTCGTACCAACATCGACCGCAGTCGACCCCATTTCGTCCTGCCCGGCCACCATCGCAACGTTTCCGTCCATGGCGGACGCCGGAAAACCTACCCATTTGTTATGCCTGCGGCATTCCTGGCAACGTGATGCGTCACTGCCACCGCCAAGTTTTGTACCCTGCTACCTCGAGGTTACACCTACGCCGCTCCCCAGCCTTTTCACCGCACTTCGCCTTTTGAGACCAGTGGTTCCTCCGATTCATCATCATCATCATCAGCCTGACTACACCCACTGATGGGCAAAGGCCTCTCCCATGTCTCTCCAATTAACCCTGATCTTTGTCAGTTGCCGCCACTGTATCCCCCCAAACTTCTTAATCTCATCCGCCCACCTAACTTTCTGCCGTCCCCTGCTACGTTTGCTTTCTCTTGGAATCCACTCCGTTACCCTTAAGGACCAGCGGTTATCTTGCCTTCGCATTACATGCCCTGCCCAAGCCCATTTCTTCCTCTTGATTTCAACTAAGATGTCATTAACCCGCGTTTGTTCCCTCACCCACTCCGCCCTCTTCCGATCTCTTAACGTTACACCTATCATTTTCCTTTCCATAGCTCGCTGCGTTGTTCTTAACTTAAGCTGAACCCTCTTTGTTAGCCTCCACGTTTCTGCCCCATAGGTGAGTACCGGTAGGATACAGCTGTTGTATACTTTTCTCTTCCTCCGATTACAGCCCCTCTATTCGCCGCCGTTCTCCATCTCCGCGTTGCCGCTCGGTTTCTCCGATGCGCCGTCGTCCCTCTTCCCCTTCAGAAAACTAGTGCCCGCAGTTCCGGAGGCAAGAACTGCGTGCTCGTCGCCAAGCTCAAGACCTCAACTTTCTCCGGCCAATCTGATCACCGTTTCTGTGGAGGGCACCGGTGCTTCCGCGCTTGTTGACACCGGTGCTGCTGTATCTGTACTGACTGCAAAATTGTGCCGCCAGTTACGAAAAGTGATGACTTCGCTATCTGGTTTTATGCTTCGCGCCGCTAATTCGCAAATTATCGCGCCTTTGGGGGCCTGTACAGCTCGAATTACTATTCAGGACGTTCTGTATGTTGTTGAATTCATCGTCTTCGCATCGCCGTTTCACGACGTCATCTTAGGCTGGGACTTTCTCTCCCAACATGAAGCTGTCATCGACTGCACTCGTTCCGAAGTCGCCCTTCTTCCCTCCGGCGACGCCTCGGTGAAAGCTTCCACTAACCCGTGCTCCAAGTTGACTGTGGCTGATGACGTCGTGATCCCGCCGTGCTCTGCTGTCCTCGTCTCTGTTCATTGCGACTCTGCATCCAACGGCCCTGTCATCTTCATCCCGTCCGACTCCGCTTCTCGCCACTGTCTACCCCTGCCATTCGCCGTGCTTACCGTCTCAGCCGACTGCAGCGCCTTACCCCTGACGAATCCATTCCTGTGCCTATCTACTGTTCTTCGCGGTGAATGCCTGGGGCGTGTCCAGCCTTTCGCCTCCGTCGTCGCCTGGGACCCTTATGAGAATGACCCCTGCCGCATGCAACTGTCTGCTTACTTCTTCCCCACCGTCTCCTGATACCGGCTCCCGAAGCCGTCTTCGCGCGCTCAACCGACGCGAATCTTTCGCTACCGGAGAAGACCCAGCTTGCGGCCCTGCTAGGTAGGTTTCGGTCATCGTTTGACTTTTCTCACCACCGTTTGGCCCGCATCTCAGCTGTTACCCATCGGATCGACACTGACGCCCATTAGTCGTTGCGCCAACGCCCATATCGCGTCTCAGCCACCGAACGCCAGGTTATCGAAGCCCAGGTAAATGACATGCTACAGAGGGGCGTCATACAACCATCGCACAGTCCTTGGGCTTCCCCCGTCGTCCTTGTCACCAAGAAAGATGGCTCTATCCGTTTTTGCGTTGACTACCGGCGCCTGAACAAAATCACCCGCAAAGGCGTCTCTCAGCTCCCCCGCATTGATGACGCAATTGACTGCTTGCAGGGAGCTGAATTCTTTTCTTCTTTAGATCTACGTTCAGGTTATTGGCAAGTCCCGATGGCCGACGCTGACCGCTCTAAGACAGCCTTTGTGACGCCTGACGGGCTGTATGAATTCAACGTCATGCCCTTCGGACTATGCAATGCCCCTGCCACTTTTGAGCGGATGATGGACACGATACTGTGCGGCCTGAAATGGAAAACATGCCTATGTTACTTGGATGATATTGTTTTCTCCCCAGATTTCCAGACGCACCTCGTTCACCTGGAGAAAGTTCTGGGATGCCTCGCGGCAGCCGGGCTTCAACTCAATTTCAAGAAATGTCGCTTCGCGGCTCGCCAGTTGACAATTTTGGGCCACGTCGTGTCGAAACAGGGTGTCCTTCCTGACCCAGCAAAGCTTCGTGCTGTCTCTGAGTTCCCGAAGCCCTCTACGATGAAGGAACTTCGCAGTTTCATCGGCTTATGTTCTTACTCCCGATGCTTTATCAGAAATTTCGCTTCTATCATCGCACCTCTGACTGCCCTTCTTCGTGGCAGCAGCGACCTGTCAGAATGGAGTCCTGCCTGTGACGAAGCGTTCATCACGTTGCGCCGTATACATACCTCTCCGCCCGTACTGCGCCACTTTGACCCTGCTTCTCCAACTGAAATCCACACAGATGCCAGTGGCGTTGGTATCGGTGCTGTTCTTGCTCAACGCAAATCGGGGTATCCGAAGTATGTTGTTGCATACGCGAGCCGCACCCTGACGAAGCCAGAGCAAAATTACTCAGTCACTGAAAAAGAGTGCTTGGCGATCGTTTGGGCGATCGGGTAATTTCGGCCTTACGTGTACGGCCGTCCTTTCGCGGTCGTCACGGACCACTATTCCCTATGTTGGCTGTCTTCCCTAAAAGACCCAAATGGCCGCTTCGCCCGATGGGCCTTACGCCTTTAAGAGTACGATATTGGTGTAATCTATCGCTCTGGCAGGAAGCATAACAACGCCGACGCTTTGTCTCGTTCACCGCTAGCCAATGAAAGTGCCTCTCCTCCCGCCATCGACTGCGCCTCCTTGTCATTGGACGATATGCCCAACGAGCAGTCCAAGGACCCTTGGATCACTTCTCTTGTACGCTATCTTTCAGACCGTTCTGTCGTGCCGGTACCGCGCGCAATCCGCCGTCAGGCTGCCCACTTCACTATTCTTGATGGGGTCTTGCACCGCCGAAATTATCTCTCTGAAGGCCGCAAATGGCTCCTAGTGATTCCTGGACATTTCCGCTCAGAAATATGCGCAGCCTTTCATAGCGACCCGCAAGCTGGTCACGGCGGTGCTTTTACAACCGGCTTCGCCTCCGCTATTACTGGCGCGGCATGTATAACTACGTACGAAAATTCGTCCGTTCCTGCCCCGATTGCCAGCGCCGCAAGCCCGGTCATCACCATTCGACCGGCCCTATGCACCTTTGCCTTGCCCATCCAGGCCATTTGACCGAGTTGGCATTGACCTGTATGGACCACTTCCCTGCACTGCGGCAGGAAACCGCTGGGTCATCGTCGCTGTAGACCACCTGACACGGTACGCCGAAACAGCCGCCCTCCCAGCTGCTACGGCGCGGGATGTTGCAGCCTTCCTCTTGCACCATTTCATACTTCGGCGCGGAGCCCCGCGGCGCGGAGCCCCGCGGCGCGGAGCCCCGCGGGCGGGTGTTTCTGTCAGACGTAGTTTCATCTCTTCTGCAGCAATGCAACATTACTCGCCGCACCACTACTGCCTATCATCCCCAGACGAACGGCTTGACAGAACGTTTCAATGGAACATTAAGTTACCTCTTGTCAATGCACGTGGCGGCTGACCGTTCTAACTGGGACGTCGCCCTCCCCTTCGTCACATATGCCTACAACACCGCGACGCAGAGCACTGCTGGTTTCTCACCATTCTTCCTTCTATACGGCCGTGAACCATCCTCGCCGCTCGACACTATTCTTCCGTACCATCCTTATTCATCGGAATCCACAACCGTATCTGAAGCCTCCAGACACGCTGCCGCGAAGAGTGCCGCCAGCTCGCCCGGTCATTCACGTCTGACGACCAAGGGCGCGAGAAATACCGCTTCGACCACTCCCATGGCACAGACACTTTTCAGCCGCAATCCCTTAATTGTCTCCGTGTGCCTTCTGCTGCACCAGGTCTCTCTGCCAAGTTGCTGCCAAACTACCACGGACCCTACCGTGTCTTTGAGCGCACTTCTCCCGTCACATCGTTGAGCCCGTGACACCGTCACCCGATCTCCGACGCCGTGGGCGCGAGACCGTTCACGTTTCGCGTTTGAAGCCATATTACGACCCCTGCGTCCTGTTGATTGCCTAAATCGCCAGGATGGCTTTTTCCCCCGGGGCCAAATGTAGAGAGGAACATGCTTAGCAGTCGGAGCAACAGAACCGATGAGCGGCGCGAGGCGAGAAGACGACGATCGGCAGCTGAAGCAGCAGAGCAGCATCGACTGTTCGGTGACCGGATCTGCCCTTGCCCGTTCTAACTGGCCTTCGCAGCCAGTCATCTCTTGCCAATAAAAGCCGTTATGTGTGTTTTTTTTTTCTGTCTTGCCGTCTTCACCAGCCTAATGGCCAAGCTCTTTACGATTTTGACATCCGTCACCATGACGAGAACTGTTCAATCGTCTTTTATTGCGAAAGCAATACTGCTTGCCCTTTTCTACCATCGATGGTCGTGGCGCCTCCTTAGACAGCGGCGCGTCACGTGACCGTGTGACGTCGCGACAGACCGAGAGACGGGGCCCCAGCTCGCGCCATCGATGGCGGAGGTACAACCTTACACGCCGGCTGCGCCGCTGCCGAGACACGGCGCTCGCTAGAGCGGGATAAAACGGGGGGGGGGGGGGGGGGGGGGGCTGCAGCTGCGCTCCTCTCACTGCGCTATGTCGGATGATGCGTACAAGGCGAGGCTGGAACGATCTGCTGCGCACAAGCGACGGCGCCGCGCCGAAGAAACAGACGAAGAACGCGAAGAACGGCTACCTAGACAACGTGCGAATGCAGCAGCCTGGCGAGCACACCGGTCAACATCTCTTGATTCGGATGCATCTACAAGTGCAGGGCCAAGTTTAATGAGTGGTGTTTATCTTTCCTCATACCTTTCAACTCTCTTCTATCTGCACGTGGCAGCGGTGGTGGCTCGGCTGGAGCCACTAGGCAGGCCCGTGCACTTTCCTTTTCATTCTTCTCTCAGTCGCAACCAACCAACCGTCGGCGCAGATCGGCGGTAGACACGGCGGATGCGAGCTGAAGAAACGGATGAAGTTGCTTTCGCAATTTCCTGGCTTAACCAAGTTGAGCCTCTCCCAGTTTTTTGTGGCGTTCACTAATTGAAAAGTTGGTTAACTGAAGCGGCACTGTGGGCTTCTTTTTTCACACAGGATCATTAATTGTGAGGATTTTGATTTTCTTTGTTTGGTTTATTGTTTGTGGGGGGTTTACCGTCCCAAAGCGACTCAGACTATTAGGGACGCCTTAGTGAAGGGCTCCGGAAGTTCCGACCACTTGGGGTTCTTTGTATTCTCTACGTAGTGTACGTTTTTTAGGAAAACTGAATGGTTAGCGGAGAATTAGGCGCTGTCTGGCTGCTTTTTATCGCGTCGCTGCCTTTTCACTGTTTTCCTAGTATGTTTTGAAGAGTTTTAATTCCCGAGGGTGAACGTCGGCTATGAAGTATGAAGTAGTGCAGCGCTGTAAATAATTTTGACTACGTAAGGTTCTTTATTTTGGCGCCCACACCACACAGCACACAGGTGTTTTTTCCTTTTGCCTTCATGAAGTTGCGGCCTCTGAGGGCGTCTCGTGACCTTAAAATCAGCACCGAATGGCTAAGCCAGTAAAACACAGCGGAGGACCTTTTTTACTATTTATTTCTCGGATGACCCAATACATAAAACCCCAGCTCGCAAAATTATTAACGCTGCTCAAGCCTCAAAAACCCTACATTTTATAGATGCTCAGTTTCCCTCAGCCAATGGCGCTGCCTTTGGCCGCAACGAGGAAAGGCTGCCTAAATCAATGGGCATATTCTATAATTGTAATCTGTAGAGTATCTGCCCCAGAGGGCTGGCTATTATGGCCGATTCTTCCTCCTAAATTCAGTCACCGCGTTGGCTCTGTCGTCGTGGTGCTCGGCTGGTGATCCAGAACAAAGGAGTTCTAACCCAGGCCCGGCACTCCCATTTTTGTGGAGTAGAAATGGTGCAGACTCGTAAATTGGTAAATTGGTATATTGGTTTTTTGAGGAAAGAAAATGGCGCAGTATCTGTCTCACATAAGTCGGCGGCACACGGTCGCCTCTTGCGCTTTGCGATCTCAGTGCATGATGAAGACCCCTGGTGGAAGAAATAATCTAGAGCACCTCGCTACTTCGTCCCTCATAATCTTATTCGTTTCAGTACGTGAAAGTCTACTAGCTATAAAAAAATCTTCCTTCCAGATGAAAACTGATCTATAAAATGCTTTCTGGCTTCAGAGCGCTTCCGACGACCGTAGTTAATCAGTAGCATATACCAGACGCTGCTCAGTTCTAGCGGTTATTTTTAGTTTACAGTGCCCCGCAGCACGGAGCATAGAAGCCGTGAAAAACTGCAACGTTCCTCTAGGTTTTCTGGACATCATATACGTTTGCGTCCACATATAGATTTTCTGAAACTTCAAACTCTCATCTAGAATACTCACACAAAAAAATATTTTTGCTTACGCTGTGAAGTCTTCCAGCTCCTTCATCGCCACTCTCATTTTACCTTTCCATGTAAACGGCAAGATTGTGTATAGTTTCACCAAGAGGCGCGGCCAAAACAAGTAAAGTGGCCCTTTTTGGAGAGCCTGGCGTACTCTCGTGACTGCGTTTCTCAGCTGATAGCTCTCGGTGGTGTCTCTGGTCATATGTGCACCGTACAAGAGCGCGGCCGTGATGTTCGCGAGGCTGTCCAAGAAGCGTTGTTCCACCAAGAGCGGCGCTTCGTTGCTTGCTGCGATTCGCCGTGACAGGTGACGCAACTCATCCTGGTGTATAGGGAAGCAAGCAGAATGAAATAAAGTGAATCCCTGCGTGATCACTTTATTACGGCGTCGTTGGCAGTCCTCTTCACAACGCCTATCCCCACACAATTACAGTGACACACTATTGAACATGGTCGCACTCTAGGTGCGAAGAATGAGTTGCGCACGTACTTTGCCATCAACCTCCATTTAACGCTTTAAGCTCAATGCGACGCGGATCAAATCGCAACAATGCGCTGAAGTACCACTTGACAATCGGTTCCCCGCCCCCGCTCATGCAGCTAATAAGTGGCGAATAACGGAGAGCAAAACAGCACTGGCCAGACAGAGGTTGCGCGTCCTACGTGCACTAAAAAGTGTTGCGATTTGATAGGCACCTCTTTGGACTCCCCGCAAGCGCGCGGTTTTCTAACGGCGTGTGAAATGACTCGCATTTATTGAGCCAGAGTGGCGAATGCAATCGCGTTTTCGTACTTCTGAAAACTGATGTAGCGGATACTTAGACCCCGCTACAAATCTCTAAAATTTTGAAGAATAACTATTCGAATTGACTCAATGACATTATTGCTTACATTATTCGCCTGTATATTTAAATCGGCCTAAGCGAGTAGTACTATGCCGCAAAAATATTTTATCTAAAAAATGCAGTGTTTAAAAATCGTGCAGATGTTTGTGTGTGTGATTGTGTGTGTGTGTTTGAATGTGTGTGGGTGTTTGTTTCTGTGCGCTCGTGTGTGTGCGTGTGTGTGTTTGTGCGTCCGTGAGCGCATGTGTGTTTCTGCGCGCGCGTGCCAGGTGTTTCAGGAAGCCGGCCACAGATATTTAAAACAGGCTTTTTGACTACAGAAGACGCCTTCAGCGGCGAAATAATAACACCGTCGGTGAACATCAGGAAACAAATCAATAACGTGAATGAGCTGGTTAACTAATTTCTGGCAATTACCTTTTTACTAATACAGTTAGACAACTGTTCGCAATTAGAGATTTGTAGCCGGTCGTTATTATTATACTGAAATAAATTATTATAATTTTCAATACGCTATTCCCCTCGGCGCTGTGGCGCATGAAATTTTGGCTGCTTCGTTTAAAAATATATGCGCTTTCGAAAAGTATGCACGCAAAGCCACTCACCTTAAAGAAATGACTTTTGAGCTTCAGTTGACGCCTTGTTGAGCTCTTGCCGAATCAGCTGAAAGCCAACATGAACTTAATGTGTGTTGAGGCTACTCAACACCGTCAAAACAGAATTTTTTTGAGCATAGTAAACACATTTATTGTTGAGAAATTTCTGCTGATTTTAATTGAATCGTCTCAAGGCAGCCGTTTCTAAGCCTAACTAAATGAAATCAGTTCGACATCCATCGTGTAAACAGATCATAGCGAGATGATAGAACAGACCAACAAGCCCAAAAAGTTATGCTTTTGTAAACAGAACCTTATCACATTATACATATTAAGAACTCATGCAGCGCTCGTTAAAACTCTCGTAAACCGCTAAAAATCATATTCTTGCATAGAAAAAAGTGCTAGTATTGCAATACGCTCTTTCAGGCATACCTACTTCGGAGGATTCGTATGTGCGCTCATATAAAGAGCGCTTGATTAGTACTTAATTTATGTTGCTCTGTGAGGGACCCGGGACATGAAACTCTTCAGTTAGAGTCAGTACAGAATCGTAGCGCCCAATTTATATTGTCTAACTTTTCCCGCACTGCTAGTGTAACTGCCATGAAAAATACTTTGAACCTTCCTAGCCTGTCCCTTCGTAGAAAACTCGCGTGAATGCTAACTTTTCACAAGACTTACTACCACAATCATAAGCGAAAACGGGATCGTCTATCAGAACCATCATTCATATCACCTCGCATGGATCATCGCCACCAGGTACGCGTTCCATACTGCCGAAGCAATGTGTACTTTAACTCGTTTATACCCAAGACGGCGAGCGATTGGAACCACCTGCCTACCTTGTTTGCCGATATTTGTGACACCCGTTTATTTAAAAAAGCCGCGGAAAACTATGTGTTTGACTAGGCTGTTTTGTTACCTAATCTGATATTTATTTTGTTCAAGCTTACGTTTTTTCTTTCTTTGTCGTATTGCATTACATTTTGCATTTACTTTTTGTTTTCATTTTGCTGCATTGTCTACTTTTTATCCACTCCCTTCAGTAACGCCCCACTGGGGCCCTGAAGGTATTGCAATAAATAAATAAATAAATATTTATCAATGAATCAAGATCTTCAACTATTAGAGCGTTGCATGTGAACTTCATTAATTCTACTACACATAAAATAAATAAATATTAATAGTAATAACTGACATAACTTTGCTGATCGGCAGGCCACTACCTGCGCAGGTCTGGACACCCCTGAATAGGACTACATAAGGGTGAAGCCAAGATTGCGCTTAAGATGAACTCTTAGTCACTTCATGAGTGGTGGTACTCAGGCATCACGCTGCCCGACGATCGCTTGTAGTCAGCCCGTCTGCCAGCTCGTCCTGGGCCCGCGCCGTCCACCGTCGCGTCCCAGGCCCGCCCTGCGATGGGCACTCGAGCCCCCCACCCGCCCCCTTCGCATCCCAAGGCACATTGCTTCTCTATCGTAGCGCCTGAGGGCGCTCCTAGTCACTACGATGTCGTCATTGACGCCGTCGAGGATGTCATGGGTGCCGACGGCGTGCTGTACCTACAGCACCTCGGCGGTAGCAAGTACTTGGCGTGCGTGCGGTCCCAGGCACACGCCAGCAAGTTATCTACGTCCGTGACCGTCAACCTGGGAAACCAACGTGTCCCCGTCGATCCAGTGGGCCCGCCAGTCGTGTTCGTGGCCATCTAACCGACTGCCACCATACGTGTCCGAGGACATCCTGGTCGCGACTCTGGCCCCCTGCGGCAAGGTGCGCGGCGTTCAACATGTGACATTCCGGGACAACCCGCGCAAGTTTACTGTCACGCCGGTGGTGCGACTGGGGATGCGAAACCCGGTACCCAACTTTTTTACCATCCAAGGCCACAAGGTGATGTTGGAGCACCGGGGTATGCAGCGGGTCTGCGCCCAGTGCAGCCAGGCGGGCCACATGGCGGCGGGGTGCAAGACTCCGAGGTGCGAGCGGTGCGCTGTCTTCGGGCACGCGACGGAGGGCTGCGCAGCGGCTGCCAACGGTGCGGTGGAAACCACGCCACCGCGGACTGCACCCAGCATCGGTCCTACGCGGCTGCAGCTCAAGCTAAGGTCCATGGCGAGACGGCGGGTAACGCGAACTCCATGGACGCCACTCAGGAAGCGGGGCCTATGCCCAGCGGTCCTGGCCCGACTTCCATCCTCGTCGCCTTTTCCCCAGAGGGCCCTAATTCAAAGTGCATGACACCAGACGACGGCTCTGTTGTCACGTCGGCCAATGAGCCAGCACAGGCGCAGGCAGCTGAAGAGCCGGTGATGTTATCTGCGGAATCATCGGCTGGGCCGCCGGAGCGGCTGGCCGATAAGGAACCCGCTTCTTGCCCAGATAACACTTCGCAGCAGCCTGCTTCACAGCCCTGCACCGCGGCACTTGGCGCTGGGCTGCCGGCGATTGCGGCTGCAACGGCAACCGGAGGAAACGGGCAGCCGGCCGTGGACGAGACAACACCCCGAGCAACCTGGACAGAGAGAGTCAAGTCGCCGTCCAAAGGCGACCCTTTGTTCGCGGACATCAATGCCTGGTACCCGGACCCCCAAATCTTAGATGACCTCCTCGCAAGCCAGGCGACGCGAGCTCAGCGTATCCCACGGAACCATTCTTTACCCGGCGACACGGATGCTTCGTCACCGTAGCCAACCTCCAAGAAGCCTCGAGTCGGGCCCCACGAACCGCGCATGTTACCGCGGCTCCTTCGACGATGAAATGCAAGATGGCAGGCAAGATGGCTATCACCAAGTTTTTTCTTTTAATTCCTATTTTGTTAACCCTTCTTACGCTTAATGTTCAGAGCTTTCGTAACCCTGGCAAGCAGCGTGAGGTAGTGCATCTCGCCAGAGCTCAGAAGGTTGATTTATTGTTTATGCAAGAATGTAACCTTCGTACTTGCAGCGATGTGAGTGCTTTTAACGACCGATTTTCTGCGAAAGGTTTTTTTTCTTTTAGCTCGTCTTGCTGCCGTGTTGTGGGAGTGGTGGTGTTTTGGCGCAGCCTGCTTCATGGCCTGCTTCACCCTGCTTCATTTTTATCATGGACAGCGCAAAATCCGCGTCGTCAATGTATATGCGCCGCCCGACCACTCCCAGACCAACGACTTCTTCCGTTATTTAGCACCGTTTCTTTTGGATAGCCACCCGTTCTTTCTTGTTGGGGATTTTAACTGCGTGCTTGACCTCGACCGAGATATACAGTTGGTGAGGTGCGGCAGTCTTTACTGCACACTGTTGAATGGCGGGGCATCCTATGCCAAATCAGTTTGAGTGACACATGGATCCATTTACATGGCGCTGCGTTTTCGGGCACTTAGCACGGTAGATTGAGTAGCAGCAGGCTTGACCGCATGTGCGTGCCATTAGAATTTTTGCAGGCGGTCGCACAGTGCCGTGTCCTAAACTTTCAGAGAGACGCAGGTCACGTGTCGGACCATCGCCCGCTCTCCCTTGTCCTTAACCCACCCGGTCAGCCCGGAGACCGTAGCGATATCTGGCGATTGGATGTATCAGTGCTGCAAGATACAAGTGCTCTGAGAGAAGTGCAGGATGCAGTCATACAGTCGCTGGCGCGATCTAAGTTCCAGGCACGCGGCTGGGACTGCCTCAAAGAGGAGTGGTGGGGCGCGTGCGTCCGTGCTGGGCGGCGGAAGCGAGAGTGGGAGGCAGCTGACATAAAAGAATGTCTACGACGCATCCGTATTGTGAGGCTCGGAGGACCATAGACTCCGGAGGCGCGAGCGTACCTCCAATTTCAGCACGAACTGTACTCGCGACTTTTATGTCAGCAGTCGCGCGCCGCGGTTGCTTCGGTGGCGCACCACCGCCCCATTTCGAACCCAAATGCCTTGCGCCTTGCACGTGATGCAGGGGCGACGGAGAAAGTGTCGTCACACGTCTCGTCAGTGTTCGGCGAGGACGGATGGAAGAGCTCTGAACGGCGCGATATAGAGCGCATGTTTTGGAATTTCTTCTCGGAACTGTTTTCCCGCTAGCATTCTGGTGCTGGCCGCGAATTTGCAAAGCGTGGCTCGTTTCGCCTTCGATCTACCGCGGCTTGACGACGAGGAAGCGCAATCAATCATGCGCCCACTCACAAGCAGCGAAGTGTGGGAAGTCGTGCGTAGGATGAACTCTGTCGCATCCCCGGGAACCGACGGCGTCCCAGTAGAATTCTACATAGTGGGTTGGCCTCTCATCTAACAGGCTCTTGTAGCGAATCTGAACACTATTTTCAAATGAGAGTTTATCCCGCGCTTTTTTGGCCGCGGTCGTATAACGCTGCCCCCAAAATCCGGTGCGGACAGGCGCAATCCGTCAGGCTGGCGACCTATTACGCTGCTTAACGTAGATTATAAGATCCTCGCAGTCCTGCTTGTCGCCCGAGTCAACCGCTTTCTTCTGAAGCTAATTAGCTCCATTAATTTTGCTTGGTTCCGGGCCGCAGTATATTCGCTTCGTTGAGCCTTATTCGTGGCCTGATTGCTTACACCAACAACCGCGAGGGTAGCGGTGTTATAGTCAGCCTGGACCAGGAGAAGACTTTTGACCGCCTAGAACACGCCTATCTGTTCGAAGTGCTCACGGGCTATTACTTCCCCGCTGGCGTGATCACAATGTTACGACAGTTATACGCGACAACAATGGCGAACATCTTGCTCAACGGCGTGGAACTTACCCGTCACGCGGGATGACAGGCAGGTCTGCCCGCTGTCGCCTGTTCTGTTCGCTCTCGCGATAGACCCACTGCTGCGACGCGTGCAGGGCTCTGTTGTGATCGCGGACTGCCGCTACCGGGCGCCACGCATGTCAAAGTCATTGCCTACGCAGATGACGTCACCCTGCTGCTACGCGATACAGACAGCCTCGTGGGGTACTCGCGCAAGTATGCTGAGTACGCCGTGCTCTCTGGTGGCAAGTTGAACTGTAGTAAAAGTCAGCCGCTCTGTTTCGGACGCCCCTGTTGACTCGTTGCCGGAGGTCCTTGCCCCCACCGAGCACGTCACCAATCTTGGCGTGACTTTCTGGGCGGGCGGCGTTTCTCCGCGCACTTCGCAGCGGATTGTGAACACCGTGCATCAGCAAGTGGCCGCGGTATCAGCGTCTCCCTTGCCGTTGGCGGAGAGGGCGTACTTTGTGAAGAATGTCCTGTGCTCTAAACTCTGGTTTGTGGCACATGTGGCACTCCACTCCTGTCGTTCGTGAGCTTAATACCTAGCTTTTCAGCTGGTTTCGGGAAGGCAGGACAGAGCTCGTCGCACGTACCCACCTTCGCCTCGCCCGCGAGAACGGAGGCTGAAGTACGCCGAGTCTAGTTACCTTTTGCCGGGTGCTGTGCGTCAAATGGACAGCACAACTTGTGGACCAGTTGGACTATGTGGGGCGGCCTTTACTGCTATGCTAGCTCGGAAGTAGGCGGCGGGTCCTGGTTCCACCCTGTCTATGGAACAACGCCCCAACACCGCTAACTCGTCTGGTCTTCCACGCCGCCTCGGCACGCATGTATGCGCAGTATACGCTCACCAGACGTGCGCGCCTTACCCGAAGTGGGTGGACGTCCATTCTAGCAACCTACCGCACGTGGTGAGGGTTTTCAGGTGGCGCGTGGAGTGGGGCGTGCTCCCCACCCCACAGGCTCCACTCCTGGGGTGTGGTTCCAGACTCGCGCTGCGTGCACTGTGGCGAGGTTCAGTCACAAACGCATGTTCTTGAAGAGTGTGTTGTGGCTAGGACAATCTGTCGTTTGGCTTCACGCGCTTTTTCCATCCCTGTGTCGCGCGAAAGGAAACTACGCGGGGCGTTCGAGCGACACTTGATGCGCTCCATCAGCCTGATCCTTTAGCAGAACAGGAACGCATCCGTACACTCGCGGCAACCCCGTCGGTTCATGTTGCCGATGCTAGCACGTCTCCCGGTGCTTTTGTGGGGCTACCTAGATAGCCAACTCTTTACCCTTGGTGAGCAAAGCTTCCTCCGCAGGTGCTCGACCCGACACATCCAACTCAGAAAGGGCACCGTGGCACTAGTGACAGCATACCAAGCTATGCATTTGCCACACTTCAGGCGACTTTTCCCTCAGCTGCCCACCCACAATGTGTGTTGGAAATTTAGGTAAGTACTGGTAATTTTGTTTTGCTTGCGAAGTCGCAGGCCCACGTCTCTGCTTCTACATGGGAACCCAAAGGACCACTGACTGCACAGTTAAACATGCTGTGTGGCCGGGGCTCCCGCCGGTGTTTATTTCATTTCGTTTCCCTTAATTTCAGTTTGTATGAATGACGTTCATAGAGTGTGATTGCATATATTTGTAAATTCTATTTTCGATTTCCTCTTGTGCCACACTGCCTCAGCACGGCCCTTGTCCTCTCTTCCCTCGCCTCTTATATGAACTTTTGTAACCTACGTATTTTGTTTTTTCAATAAACTTTCTTCGAAGCCTCGTGTACAATTCTGTTCCACGCTCTTTTTCTGATGTGTGTATATCTGTTTGTATCTGTGTGTACACACACGTGTGTTTGTGCATATATAGGGAGCAGTACACCACTGGGGATGTCAGCGTTACGTTAAAGAGAAATTCCAGCAATAAATATGAACATACGGCCGAAAATTGCATTGGCAGTTGGTTCATCTGGCGCAATACGAATGCATTCCTAGGATATTTTGTGTTTTTAAAACAGCCAAGATTCAGAACGATGTGTTGATACACCCCAGTAATTTCATCATGAAATCAACATGAAAGCAATGCAGAAATTTTGAGAATCCTCAACTCTAGCACGGCGGTCACTTTTCCAATGAGTTCCAATTCGGCCTCAATAATTCACCAACACTGAGCCATCCTGGTCACAAGAAAAATTCAACACGGTATGTTGAGTCTGCTCATGAGAACTTCAACACTGTCTCAAGAAGCTTTTTTTTCAAGGGGAATCCAGTGCACGTAAACAGTAGCAATAGCGAAATAATGAAAGCCAAAGTTTCTCGTGCTCTCGAAATCTTGGAAATTGACAGGGCTATTACTAACGACCGGCCGCAAACATCTAATAGCAACCAGGTGTCTAAATAAATAGTGAAATATTTAATGATGAGAATTTAGTTAATCCTCTAAAGTGTTCAGTGCATTCACATTTTTTGGTGTGTGCCAACACTGGTGTTATTGTGCCATAAGATCAGTCCTTATACTCAAAATGCATATTTTTTAAAATTAAGGGCTGGCTTCTCTGAAGCTCATAGTGTGCATAATTGATCTTTTAGCCATTAACGTTCCAAAGCGACTGACACTATCAGAGACGCAGTAGTGAAGGGCTCCAGAAATTTCGACCACCTGGGGTTCTTTAACGTGCACTGGCATCGCACAGGACATGGGACTCTAGAATTCCGCCTCCATCGCAATGCAGCTGCCGCGGCCGGGATCGATCCCGCGTCTTTCGGCCCAGCAGCCGACATAGCGCGCGTGTGTGTGTGTGTGTGTGTGTGTGTGTGTGTGTGTGTGTGTGTGTGTGTGTGTGTGTGTGTGTGTGTGTGTGTGTGTGTGTGTGTGTGTGTGTGTGTGTGTGTGTGTGTGTGTGTGTGTGTGTGTGTGTGTGTGTGTGTGTGTGTGTGTGTGTGTGTGTGTGTGTGTGTGTGTGTGTGTGTGTGTGTGTGTGTGTGTGTGTGTGTGTGTGTGTGTGTGTGTGTGTGTGTGTGTACATATATACACAACAAGCACAAATTCTTCAGACGGATGTTTCGCGGATCTTTCTACAAATCTCTCATTCGAATTTTTCGCCTATCTTGCTTTTGAAGTTCGTTAATTAATCACGACTAATTATGCATCTTTCCACAATGCAAAAAGTGCCACTTCTTCCATATAAGAAAGAGTAATTTGCACGTAGTCGCGTCGTCTTAGAGTGATATAATATATATTGCAGCCGATGAAATGGGTTTTATACAGGTGAAGGCTGGACGAAACACAGCTGGCCGCAAGCAGCTCAGAGCCGAGATCAGTCTGCGCGCGCCTCCTTCTTCTTCCTCTAAGTCCTAAGTAAGCCGCTACACGGCGTAACAATGTCCCCGGGGGCAGACGACTCTCGTCCTCGGGAAAGTGAGGCAGATCGGCGCTGGCAGCGCTTCAAGCGGGCCACATGAGCTACTTGTGGCTTGCGGGAACGATGTTTATCCGTCGTCACCTTGGTTATGACGTAATTCACGTCATTCAATCAGTCCAGCACGACGAAGGAGCCATCGTACTTATACAGAAACTTCTGATATAATCCTCGCTTGCGAGTTGGCGTCCAAAGCCAGACAAAGTCTCCTGGAGAGAAAGTGACTGCACGATGATGTAGGTCGTAGTATTCTTTTGAGCGGCGTTGAAAGGCCAGGGTAAGTATGCGGGCTATACGACGGGCTTCTTCGGCACGGCATAGTACCTGGGCAACGGACGCGTTGGCGTTGAGGGAAAACGGGATGATGGTATCGAGGAAAACGCGGGGAGTTCGGGCATAGAGCAAATACTTGCAGCCAATCTTATATACTTGCAGCCAATAAAAACGCTGTCGGATTCGATGGAGGGTACGAGAGAAGCCTAGATGACCAGATGTGATGTCATCGTGCATAGCGTGCAAGACTTGCGACCGGAGACTTTTCGGGACGACCAAAAGCAGGGCAGCCCCATCGACAGAGTAATTCTTCTTGAACAAAATACCATCTTTGATAATAAATGGGGTTGAATCTACTGCTCCTTCTGCCGCTTCTTTAAGGGGCTGCAGTGAAAGATCCCTACGTTGCTCTCTGCTAAAGGTCGCCATACTAGGGAACGTCGGCTCGCACGAGGCTAAACACTCTTTGAAACCGTCTTCATCATTTGCTGAGGTTGGCAACGGGTGGCGTGACAAGCAGTCTGCATCACTATGACGGCGCCCACTTTTGTAGCAAAAAGCAAAGTTATATTCTTGCAGGCGCAATGCCCAGCGCGCCAGACGACCAGATGGATCGCGAAGTCCGATGAGCCAGCAGAGGGTGATGGTCCGTAACAATGGTGAAATGGCGTCCATATATATACGGCCGGAACTTGTGCACAGCGAACACAACGGCAAGGCACCATAATTCGGTGACAGTGTAGTTGCGCTCACATTTCGTTAACGTGCGGCTGGCATAGGCAATAACGTACTCAGCCCCACTGTGCAGCTGGACAAGCACCGCCCCAAGACCGACGCCACTGGCGTCAGTGTGGATCTCCGTCCGAGCAGAAGGGTCGAAGTGTCGTACGAGGGGGGCTTACGTGAGAGAAGATTTCAGCTGATGAAAGGAGGAGTCGCACTCGGGGGTCCACACAAACTGCGAATTCTTATGCAGAAGAGAACTGAGGGAGTGGGCAATCTGCGCAAAGCCAGCAATGAAGCGACGAAAATATGAAGAGTCCGAGGAATCTCCGAAGGCTTTTCTGGGTGCGTGGAGGCTCGAAATCTCGTACTGCAGCGATCTTCAGCGGATCCGGCCTGATACCATCCTGGTGGACGAGGGAGCCCAGAACTAGAGTTTGCTGGTCGCCTAAATGACACTTCTTTGAGTTCAAAATGAGTCCCGCCGATCCGATGCATTCGAGAGCAATATGGAGTATTTCATTGTGCTCTTGGAAGGTCTTGCCGAAAATGATGACGTCATCCAGGTAACACATGCAGATTTCCCATTTTAAGCTACGAAGGATCGTGTCCATAAATCGCTCAAACGTTGCGGGGGCGTTGCATAATCCAAATGGCATTACACTAAAATCGTACAAACCATCTGTGGTTACGAAGGCTGTCTTCTCACGGTCGGATGGATGCAGAGGAATTTGCCAATAACCAGATCGCAAATCAACAGAGCAGAAATATGACGCCGAATACAGATAATCGACTGCGTCGTCAATGCGAGGTGACGGGTATACGTCTTTCTTTGTTAGCGCATTTAAACGACCGTAGGTGGTCAACGCAGAATCGCCAAGAGTTGTCTTTTTTTCGCACTAGGATCACAGGGGTGGCTCACGGACTGGAAGATTCTCGGATGACTCCTTTCTGCAGCATTTCGTCCACCTGTTCTTGAGTGATCTTGCGCTCTGCCGGGGAGACTCTGTAAGGTTTCTGGCGAATAGGGAGTGCGTTTTCTGTGTTAACTTTATGCTGTATTCGAGAGGCTGGGAAATGACTACGCGATCCCTTGGAGGCAAATTCGAACACTTGAGCATGACGCGCAAAGATTTCTTGCTGCGCATGGCGTCACTAGACGGGAGTAATTTGTTGACCATGCGCTGAAGCTCAGCCGAAAATTCAGTCTTCCCGGGCGCTGCTCCGCTGACATCAGAAATACTTTCAATGGCGTGGTTCACATGGTTCTGATATCTTGTGAGTACTAAAGCAGAAGGAAGACGAACTGGCTCCTCTGACACGTTCACAGTCCATACGAGTGCTCCACCATCCAGTGCTTCGACGACGGAACGTGGCACCAAAATATTTTTTTTCGCCCCGTTCGAGACATTTGGCTCGACGACTAATGAGTAGCTCACAGCAGAATTCCTTAAAGGCCGAGGAGAGGCGACGGAGGCGTGACGAGACGCACCACGAGGTACTTCATCAGGACGGGATGGAAGCTGCTGGAAGTATGAGTGCGACTTGATTGTTCGCTCTGCTCATTACCGGAGTAGTTATTTGGTGCAGTCCATGGCGTAGGCTGCTCCCATGACGGCATGGGCCTCGAAGCCTGTTGGGAAAGTTCATAAAAATTCGTATGTCGCCGCTGAGCAGCCAACTCTTCGCGTGCAATCCTCCTGACTATAGAAGCGATGTCTTCTGGCTCGGGAATGCCGATGCTGGCGACGGTTGTCACATTGGAGAGGCGGCCGAATTTGAGTGCTATCCGGCGTGCTTTGAGCGCCTCAAATGCAAGGCATTGATTCATGACATCCGCAACCGTAGCACGGGTGTGTCGGGATATCAGGAAGTTGTACACGTCCTCAGCAATCCCCTTGAGAAAGTGCCCTACCTTGTCTTCTTCTAGCATTTGCCGGTTGACCATGCGACAAAGTTTCAATACTTCTTCGATGCATTTCGTGCATGTTTCACCGGGTAGTTGAGCTCTTTGGGAAAGTTGATGCTCAGCGCGTTCCTTCCTCGCAAGAGTATCCCCGAAGGTCTTCGTGATTTCTTCGACAAACCGGCTTCAGGTCGTAAGATTTTCCTCGTGATTGTCGAGCAAGTCAGAGCCGTGCCAGCAAGGAAGAAGACAACGTTGACGTTTGACTCCGATATTTTGTCATAATCCGATGGAAATTTCCTTATTTATACCACTATACCTTGGACAATCCACCCACGTGGGTATGTGCCATTATAAAGAGGTGAAGAAGAAGAAGAAGAAGAAGGGCGGTAGCGTCCCAACGGTTGTATTTGCTGCGCCTTTCGTAATGTCGGAGCCATTCTACAACGTCATATTCGGTCTCGCAGTGGAATGTGCGCGGATCTCGCTGATGGGTCCAGGTCATCTCCTCTTCAGCTCGCAGTCCTTGGGTCTGCGTTGCTTGCGTGGTAGCCATTGAAACGAAATCCTCAGGTGATAAGGGTAGCAAACCTGCTACACGGCGGCTGCGACGGGGTACTGGCGAATGCAGGACGTGTTTACCCAGCACCTAGCACCAAATGTAGCGGATGAAATGGGTTTTATGCAGGTGAAGGCTGGACGGAACACAGCTGGCCGCAAGTAGCTCAGAGCCCAGATCAGTCTGCGCGCGCCTCTCTCTTCTTCCTCCAAGTCCTCAGTAAGCCGCTACGCGGCGTAACAATATGTATAAAAGAAGACGCAACCATTTTAAAGCTGCTAGGAGTCGCTCAGCAGACACAACAGCTATACGTTTTCCTGTGTACAGCTGTGGCTGGAGCAAGTACCCGTCATGATGCAAGTCTTCGTCATCGCATGTTAGCGCCACACGTGCGCTGTACTTTCTTGCGAACACAAGTAAAACCAGGAGCGAAAATATCTTCTGCCCCCCCCCCCCCCCCCCCCCCCTTTTAGCGTTGCCTATAGTCTCGCGGCTGCACAGGCGCCAGCTTGATACTGTTGCCCTCACTGGACTCCTAGCGCCGCCTCCTGAAGGGCGCAATTAACATTGAAGCTTTCCCATAGCGCTACAGAGTCGTATCATGACTATAAAAACAATGAAGGACTATGGCGTGATCTAGGTGGCTGTCACCACTTCGCGCACTTATGCTTACGTTCTGAGACACCCTTAGGGTGTGTGAGAGTAGCGGTCTCGGTCTCAAAGGAGACGCCCTCGACTCAGCGTGACAAGCTCAGCCAGAGACCAGCTACCAAGTGACAAGAGGTTTGGTCATTTGGTGCCCAGCTTTCCCAGGTCGCAAGCCAGAGATTGGGTCTTAGCCAAAGGTTAACAAACAAAAGGAACTTTACACAGCAAAGAGATGATACAGAGGATTTCCCAATCGCTCGTACGAGCATATACAAAATTATTTAGAATACAATGTCACTCGTTCAAAGTGGCACTCGAGAGATATTACAATAGAAAAGATTTACTGCAGCTAAATTGCACTAATACAACAGAAAGGCAAACAAACAAACACAGTTTAATCACTGGGTACTGCTACAGACCGATGAGCACAGGTTCACGACGAAGCCTCCTCGCTTGTCGGCGCACGCTGCTTCATTGGTCCGTAATTGGGCGAGTGGTGTTGTCCCGGGAGTCAAGTGGGCGCGCTTCTGTGACGTTTGAACTGCTACTCGGGCTGACAGATAGCACGGTCAACGCCCTTTATACCGGGTTTCCCAGCTAAATGTTACCAAGCTTTTAAAAAACACGGGTTGTCCTAGCCGTCTGAAACCAAATGACGGTTTTGTAGAGTCGCGTGACCTAGTCTGCAGCATTTCTTTCGTTCTTCAAGGTTGACTAATTCGTTAAGCTTAATTAACTCACTTTTTAATTATTAACTTGAGGAACCAAGCGTCAATAGAAAAGTTGTAGATCGCTTTGAGAAACAGCTTACTGAGACATTTGCAGCAAAGTAATAATTACGTAAAGTAGTTTTTTTATCTGCCTTTAACCATAACCCGCACACTAAGAAAAAGCTTCCACATGACAACTGTGCCACTTCAACGCCCCAAGACGCGCCTTAAAAAATAAAATCCGTTTTTTCTGAAGTCCTCTCCTCTATGAGAATTCGGGTGTATATTGGGGCAGAGAAGTGAGCGAGCAGCTGGTCACGTGATAACTTTCTTTTAAGGCCAATAAATGAAGCTGCGTAAATCGTAACTTGACGGAAAGAGCACTGCTAGCGGGTTTTCGAGGCGATCTAAAACTTTTTCTTTCACACTTTTTTCCTCAAGTCAATAATCAAAAAGTTAGCTTTTAAAATTAACTAATTAGTTTACTTTGAACAGCGAATAAAATACCCAAGACTAGGCCACGCGACTATGAGCAACCCTCAGTTGGTTTCAGTGGCCCAGGACACTTCGCCTTTTTTAAAAGTTTGGTTACCTTTAGCTGGGACACCCGGTATATAGGCAAGCTCCGCGTCTGTTCGTTCTTCGCGCCAAGGCAGGCCCGCACATACACAGTACCAGCTGTGGAACCTCCTTCTGCTCTCGCCGGGCGCGCGTCCCCATTGGTCAGGCTCCAAGATTGGCTTTGAGATGCTTCGAGATCTTTCTTGTGTGGTGCTGCCGCCTACGCGCGAGTGAAGAGGGAGAGGGCATCACTTAGCTCACTCAAGGCTACGCCCTCTCCGTAGGCATCCAGTGGAAACTACTCCGACATCCTCTAATACTCGACGACAGGGGCTGACGTAATTTCCTTGGCGCCGCGCCAGCGAGCGAAGTTAAAGAGGGCAACAATGCACACAAAGCAAGCCGCTGTCTGGGGTTTCCTTCTTCCCTGTTTTAACGGCGCGCGCTGGCGAGATAGCTTCCGCGCGGCGCTGTGTTTTTAAAAAATATGGTTGTGTTGTTCAAAAATGCGCTTAATTTTGCCCCTTCCTTTAAGAATATTGTGCAACAATATTCATATCACACGAAATTCGCACTCACATGCACGCGCTCACAGACTTAAGGGCGAATACCAATATACATACATCACTACAATGATGTTTTTCTAATAAATAACGCAATGCAATGGTCACTAAGCACTTTAAAACATGCCGCCATTATCCAGTGCATACACACAACATTACAACATGGAGCACAAAAGTACAAGGAATACTTTCGCGTATACTTCCACGTTCGGCCTACACTGTGGGTTCGGAACAGGGCTGTCTCCCTGAAGCTTTCAGTAAGCTTTCAGTAACTTCAGCAAGCTTCGTCAGAAGGATTGATTTCTCTCTTTACAAACCCCTTTCGGCCGCTTCGTCTCTCCTTTTCCGTAATCTTTCTTCTTAACGTTTCCTTTAACTCTCTTTCTCAGTGGTTTCTCTAGCGCGCTGTCTTTCTTCTTGTTTCCTCTGCCATTCTCTCTCTCGCCCCAAAGAGAGCTCCTCTGCCTCTTCTTGTATTCTCTGGCATTCTCTCTCTCTCCCTTTCTTCTCCAGCCTTCTCAGCCTTTCACGACCCTCTTTTTTCTCTCTTGTTCACCCACTTGCGCAGTTTTGCTCAGGATGTCCCCATCTCGATGCCGACCTCTACTATAGTTCCTTCAAGTTCATTTTCGGAGACCCAGCACCGCAAGGCAAAGGATACCTCTACATGGTGAACCTCACTAACCGCTTCAGTGCAGCGACTCACAATATCGCTCTGCTGCTAAAACAATCAGGGGGGGGGGGGGGGGCACTTTGATGACCTAATGTGCGGTGAGGCGAAAGCCTTTAGCCCGATGTTGCTGCTTTTGTCACTGATGTGTGGTTAAGATGTTAATTGAGTACACAATTGTTTGTGAATTTTATATGCTGGAGACAATGGAGTGCGTTTGGGAAGCATCCATCTGATTCGACACCTTTCTGCAAACACTTTCAGCGCCCTGGACAAGGAGACCTACTTATGCGTAGACAGGAAGTAGCGTAGCTATTAGCACGCTTGGTTGCCGAATGCAAGGAAGGTAGTTCGAATCCCATCATGAACAAACATTTTTTTCCTGGTCTCACTAGAGAAAGCGTGACACCTCTGCTGACAACTTTCTGCTGACAACCTTCTGTCGACAACGATGAGGAATTAAAGGCTTTCGCATTAATACTTGTTCACGACCTCGTCGTAAACACGTTTCGACTCTTTCTCTGTTCTCCGCGCTTACAAGCATCACATATCCTGTCCGCAGACGCCAGACGATTGTCACCACTTCGTGCACTTATGCATGCGTTCCTGACACGCTTAAAGAGTCGTGGTGTAGTGGTCTCGGCCTCAAAGAAGATGCCCTCGACTCAGCGCGGCAAGCTCAATGACATCAGCTACCAAGTGGCAAGGGGTTTGGTCGTTTGGTGCCCAGCTTTCGCCATCGCAATCTAGAGAATAGGTCGCAGCCATAGGTTCACAAACAAAACAAACTTTATAAAGCAAATTGACGATAAAGACGGTTTCACAATCACTGGAACGAGGATATACATAATGATTTACAATACAAGGCAACTCGTGCAAAGTTGCACTCGAGGGAGATTACAATACAAAAGAATTATTGCACCCAAAGTGCACTAACACAAGAGAGAGCCAAACAAATAAAACACAGTTTGCTCACCAGATACTCCGACAGTCCCGCGACCAGAGGTTCACGACGAAGCCGCCTTGCATGTTGCCGCACGCTGCTTCATTGGTCCGTAATGGGGCGAGTTGTGTTGTCCCGGGAGTCGAGTGGGTGCGCTCCTGTGAAGCTTGAAAGGCGGGTCGGGCTGACAGACAGCGGTCAACGCCGTTCATATATAGGCAAGCTGCGCGTCTGTCCGTTCTTCGCGCCAAGGCAGGCGCAAGCATACACACACTACCAGATGTACAATCTACTTCTCTCGCTGGACGCGCGTCCAAATTGGTCAGGCGCGAAGATTGGCTTTGAGATGCTTCAAGATCTTTCTTGTGTGGTGCCGCCGCCGACGCGCGAGTGAAGAGGGAGAGGGCATCATATTGCTCACTCAAGGCTACGCCCTCTCAGTCAGCATCCAGTAGAAACTACTTCGACATCCTCGAATAATCGACGACTAGGGCTGACGTAATTCTCGTGGCGCCGCGCCAGCGAGTGATGGTGGAGAGGGCAACAACACACACAAGGCTAGGCGCTCTCGGGGGTTTCCTTCTCCCTTGTTTTAACGACGGGAGCTGGCGAGATCGCTTCCGCGCGGCGCTGTTTTTTTTTTCAGAATTGTGGTCTGGTTTTTTTCAAAATGCACCGAATTTCGTGACAGTGGCCCACCTAGGTTGCCAGAGCGGCTGGTTGCTCTGTCCGCTCCTGCTTCAAGGCTTCGAACGGTCGACGCTGCCACTGACGCCGGACAGTTTTAGCGTGAACGCAAAAAATCACGACGTCTAACCGGTTCAAGAGTTTTTGGTAAGCTTGACACTGAGGGTGACCTTGGCAAAGCTTCGGTTAGCAACAGCCCATGCAGAATTAAAATAAATATTGCAGCCAATGGGTCTTGAACCCGGGGCGGCTGGAACACGTCAACTTCAATGACCAATGCATGAAAACACTGTGTTATCGCCGCAGCCGATCCCGCCTACTGTGAAACTGCAACAGAAACACGCTCTATGCACTGCACATCTTCATCAACCAATACTACGATCCAGGTAATATGGGTCAACAAGGCTAAACATTTTTCACACGTCTAGTAAGTTTAAAGCCTTAATACCCTACCACTTTTTCCCGACCTGGAGGTTGCAACGCGGTCGTCTCAAAAAGGGTGCCTCAACAGCTTGTACCAGGAAAACGGCATTGAGGGACTGAAACCTTATGGCTGATCCTGCCTTCAATTTCCTACTCTCCTATTAGCCAGTGCTCGGCGGCAGTGTTATACACTTTTGAGGGTGGAAGAAGGAGGGAAGCGCTTGGTTGTGAGCTCAGTAGTTTTGTGGAAGTAACTGAACAGCATTGCGACGCTTCCACCATAAAAAAAAGTAAATATTCTGAGCCCGTTTATTTGTTCCTTGTGAACGGGAAGAGGTTCTAAACGCATCATATTTACCACCGCCAGCAACATAAAAAGCCACACTGCATGCAAATCCAAACAAATTGCACTAGTGGTGAACTGTAGTAATTCTCGGCCTACATCAGCTGTGTCCATCTTTCCCTCGCAATCTTCGTCACATAAGCCCAACATATTTTCTGCCTTAGACTCCTACGTTTACCCCCCCCCCTCCCCTGGAATCCACTCCGTTATCGTAAGGGGCCATCGATAACATTGCCTGTTACTTATTACTATAGTTGGCGGTCATCTCAGCGTTATTTCTCATAACCTGCCTTTCTGGCCCGTACTTCTAGCCCCCAGGTGTGGACCGACAATTTACCCTTACTGATTATTATCTCGATATTGTTGAGGTGGAGCTTGCAAAAGACCTTGACAGGAGAACAAAAATGTCGACAAGTGAAATGCTATGCTAAATACAGGGATGCTCATTGTGGGTGGTACAGCGCGAAACAGACGAAAGAAGAAACGAAAGATGCACCACATGCGAGCGCTGTGGTGTCTGCTTCTTTCTCTCTTTAGTCTCTTTTGCGCTGTACCACCCACAATGAACTATAACCAACTCGCTCAGCTATCCATCCTTCTAGAAAAATGTGTTTTTTTTTTCAGAATGCGCGCAAGCGGACATGCGTAGTGGGAGACAGGAACAAAGAGTCATCCAAATTTTTTTCGTTTCCTCAACACAGTTTATTTGCTCTTCTTCAGGTCTTCGAACCAACTACTCCTCTGTCCTGTTTTACGAATGATTGTTTATTCCGTAAGCAGATGAGCGAGTGACTGACTTATCCTGCACGTCGAACCGCCAAATTTCGCTTTTAACAGCTTCAAAACTGGAACCAAATGACTCAGCGGCTGAATTTCAGCCAGTCTCATGCGGTTTACCCCTCATTTATTTGACATGGTTTCAAGATACACCATTTTTATTTGCTCTCTTTCGTCAAGGCCTAAAAGACACCGCAAATCTTGAAAACTTGCAGCGAAAGCTATCGTACGAATCCCCACACAGCCGGCTCAGAGTGGAGACTGCAAACATAGGTTTATGTAATGGTGCCGCAACAGCAGGTAAACAACAGCTTCGCAACAGCAGGTAAACATTCACGTGCGGTCACGTGTCGTCACGGCAACAACGCTACAGACGCGACCGTGCATCCGTTGGTATCGCTGTGGTAGCTCACGTGGCCGCAAAGACTGCACAGGCTGCAGAACAGAGACAGGTTTCGCTGATCTTTGGGCGCTACGCAGCAGAGTATGATAAATGCTTCGCATTTTTCTGTTGGTTTCAACTTGCAGGTACACAGTGTTGTTCCCCAGACTTTCGCAATAACTTTGATCGCAATTTAAAACGGTGTTAATCTCCACAATATATATACACCTTACCTCAATTTGTGTCTCCATCAGTGTGCTGAACCCAATGCTATGTTTGATTCTCAAGAAAAATCTTCTGTTCGTCGCCCATAGATCACCGGCTTGTAACGACAACCCTGAAATTTACATGCATGTCACTGCTTATTCTACACACAAAGTTTGTCAACTGCATGTTACCTCTAGGGCCTATTTGAACGCACTTACTAGGATTTCTAAACTTTGGAGTCTTTAGCACTTCGTCGTATTCGGCGGTCATCAGAGCGCGAATAATAGAGAATTGTTATCGACTGCGATGACCAACAATAACTAACAACGCCTGACCAGCGCAATAACGAACAGCTTGCATGGTGCACGCAGGGCTCGAAGATTAGTTACCTAATATCGGCGAATGCCTCTAGGTTTAACTTGGCCTGCACCCTTAACCGAAACCATCACCGGCGGTCATATATAAACAATATTCTAGAAAAATTCACCATTATTCCCAACAAATTAATCGAAGATTTTTCTGTGTAGTAACGATATTTCTTGGGACACCTGTCTATGAAATGATCACACTAAAGTTTACCAGAGTGATGCTGCTTCCAGTTTATGCCATGGGGAACAACTCCGCCACGTTGAATGCGAGTGCTTCGGACCCCGTTTCATATACACTCACGAGAAAGTACGGCGCGAAGCGCTTCTCGCTTTCGGCTCCCAAGGTCTCTCTCTCCCCCATGCCAGTCGGCGCAGGTGATACAAGCGCCGGTCCCCTACACTCTGCCTTGCTGCCACTACACTCCTCTTTTCTGTTCCCCCTCTACACTTGCTCCTGTTCGCGCCTGTCATGGATGTTGCTTGATAACTAGTTTTAATATTTGCCTATAATATCGAAAAGTCATTTTCAACTTGAATAGGGACCCAATCAAATAATCACTGTTTTTGTCCGAACTGCTTCTTTTCTCTATTATTGTCAAAAGAATTGGGAGAAGTTTTGCAGTTCAATGCTGTAGCGCCAAGCACAAAAAAAACTGAGTGGTTAGCGGCAAATAAAGTTCTCTTGCAAGGTTGAATGTGTACAAAAATAGTAGCAAGTAGCAACTCGCATTGTATATTGGCAGTGAATACTGCCAAGTAGAAATGGGTCGAGACTCTATTTGCCGCACTTGTGATTCTCGACTCAACTTCTACGACAGCATTTCTACAAGTATGAACCACAGAAGCATCCACGGGTTTGATGTTAGCGCCTGATAAAAAACGCTAATTAGGAGAACCTAATGCGGAGTGCCCACACAGGTTCCAAGTGCATTAAGTAGGATTGCAAGACATCTGAGAAGCAGACTGCGGCGCCATGTTTTCGCTCAAAACTACGTTCTATGCGATTCCACGTTATGTCGTGATCACATCGTATCATGCGGCTTTCGAGCTAACAGTGTATTACTTCAACATACTAGCTGCGAAGAAGTAGCGGCATCATAAATCTTCGGCAAGAGGTTAGCCTGCCTTGGGGTGCTACAGACAGCAACAAGAATTCACCGCTATGCATACGGCGGCAGCACTGCCCAACAATTGTCGTGGACTCTTCAAGAAGCGCAAGATCGACCTAGGGAGCAGGCTAGGCATTCGTAGCGCTTAGAGGGGCTCGACAATGGGCGCCCAAACAGCGCTTTTCAGTTTTCTCCTTCCGCAGGTATGTGGCACCGAGTACCACTTCGGATAGCGGTTTCATGGTCGATTACTTATTTCTATACCTGTACACTGTTTCAGACTATGGCTGTTTTAATATGGGATTCTGTTTCCATAATTAGCAGCTGTGAGCCGACTGAGGTCAAAGAGGCGTAACGTGATAACATGAACAGCGTAGCCTTTTAGAACATTAACTATGAATTCAAGTGGCAGGAGACGCGTGTTTATTGCACCTATTCATTCAACTGTGACTCCAACCTACCAGCCGACCTTGACGCTACAGCGCTTCAGTACATTGTTGCAGCAGTTCTGTACTCAGCTCTCAGTAGCCATGGTATTTTTAAAGTCGTTATTCTAGTCTGAGAACACATCGCGCTGCCACCATCGCCTATAAAGGCGTCAGCTCTGACCATCTGTATCTGCAGGGTCGTTCATACTTAACCGGAACGCACGAGATCGCACCAGCGTAACGCGCAGCGCCGATGCACCCAACCATAAGGCGCATGCAAACAACGCGGGAGGCGATGCCAAGATAATATCCAAGAACCTCTGCCCCACCTCCGCTACTCTACTTTGATGCTAGGCTGGACTGATTCGATAGGTCTCCGCCTTTTCCCTCAACGCGCTCGCTTCTTCATGTCAAAAGTGGGCACTTGAACATGACCGTTGAGAAACAGTAGCTGCGCCGAACATCCTCGGCAAAAAGTATCCCTTACTTGTGGCACTAGTGACCGTGACAAGAACTTGCCGCTGTGCATTTGTCGGTGGCACAGCCCAGCCCTTCTCGTTCTCGCTTTAAGAAGAGCAAAATCCAGACTGGGGTCACGCAAGGCATGCGGAGCACGCGGGAGATGGGCATTTGCTCGTGACACATTTCAGCTTTCTCCTCGCCTGGCTGCGTGGCGCTGTGCAGACAACGCATATACCTTACGTGCCCGTTCACTTATGTCCACACTTGCATACTGCGGCAGAGTATGCTTGCTTTATTATAGCATTGATTTCCATATTTAGCAGCTCTAAGCCGGCTGATGTGAAAGAGGCGGACACGTGGAAACATGAATAGCGCACCCTAACAAAAATTAATTTGCAATTCGAGTGGGAGATAAGGAGTGTGAATTAGCCCCAATCCTACAATTGGGGCCCCAAGATATAAGGCGAGCTTGAGGGGATAGCGCTTCTTGACACGTTTGAATAAGCAGTGTAATGAGCTTCCAAAACGTTTGGTTGTGAAACCACTGATGATAACTATGTTTCGGCACTACTCGCGACATTTAATGTGAAAGTGTAAAAATGGTTAATAAATTAGGGCGTGTTATCTCTCCTGACGACAAACTGCCACACGTGGTTTAGAACGCCCATGCATTGGCAGTGGTACATTGATGATTTTATACTGTTTTGCGAACTCTACTTTTTTCGCTTAGCATTCATATAATTGCTTGATTGACGCGTTATTGGATCCTCGGCCACACTTACCCAGATAGTAGTCGCTGCCGAAGGTCATTATATTTGGACGGTCTGTGTACCGGCTTCCACGGCAAAACTTTTTCATGCTTTCCAGGTCGTTAACGAGAACCACGTCTGTAAAGTACTCCCTGAGTCTGCAAAAACAGAAAAAAAGAAAAGAAAACGTTAATGCAAACTTTTTCACTGCACTAAAGCATTGTGCTATAATTGTCGACGTCCACTGTGAGAACAGCATCCTAAAGCGGTTTAGTCAAGTTTCGGAGCCGCTTTCCGGCTCTCACCCGCCGTGCTCGTCTCAAGCGGCGATGGTCTTTTGAGCTTCAGGCCTTCGAAGAGGTCGTACCCTCACCCGCCGTGCTCGAACTCGCTGACCGCCGGTCTGGTGGGGTGTGCCAGCCGGGCACCTTGGAGGACTGCCAGGAAGCTCGACCAACAGTTTTCGCTAGTTTATTGTATCTCAATCTCTCCCAGAACACCACGACCTGTCATTAAATAGCCTCGCGAGACAAAGAACATCCAGCCTCGCCAATCAGGCGGGAGGTTCATGCATCTGGGCGGAACCAAATGTTTCGTAACGGTTTCTCCCCGCATTCGCACTCACTGCACCAATCACGACTCTCTTCGTACTCTCCCGTGGTCGTCACGCACTACGCAGTGTTCGAAGTCCGTGGCTCCATGCACCACTGCCGAAGACAAGCGATTCTTGCATCCCAAGGAACAGGGTTCTCGTTACCCACAGCTCATCTCACGCGCGAAGTCCCGCCGCCGGAAGCTGTTGTTCATTGCACTGGCCGCAGCGTGGAGAACGCGGCGTCACCTTAAGTCCGGACGGCATAGGGTTGCGTCGAAGAGCGTAAACGGCCGCAGAGAGATGCGCTTCAGCGTTCGGAGTCCGCGGCTTCCATCCCGTGCGCCAGGCCCAGAGACGCGCGAGGCTCGCATTCCGGGGAACGAGAACCTTACCCGCCGCTCATCTTACGTGGGAGGTCGCGCCGCCGGGAGCTATTGTTGATCTTACTCGCCGCCGCGTGGAGAGCGCTGCTTCGCCTAACGCCCGGGCAGCACACGTTGCGTCAAAGAGCGTAAACGGCTGTAGCAAGATGCACTTGAACCACTTGAGCCATGCGTGCCGACGCTGCCGACGAACCAAAGTTCGCGGGAAGCGCTGCCGACCCAGACCAACTGCAAGGCGCGCACCGCTACAACCGCTCTCGAGTAAACCGAGTGGCAGCGACGTTCGCCGGAATGTGCGGCCGGCCCAGCTGTTTTGTCCACCCTTGACCGCCGCCGGCGCATTCGCAGGGGAACTTGCAGTCTTCTCAGGTTCCAATGACGCACGTCGCGTTGAGGAGCGCAACACCTTCCCGCCAAGTGGGCTGCATAGCCTTCAGAATGCTGCCACACCATCAGTAAGTAAAACAACGCGACGGAGAGGCGTCAGGCATAATTCCCCCCGGCCTCTGTAAACACACGCAATGACAAAGCCCCCTCAGCGTTTCCTAGACCCCGTACTTCTGCCCCTGGTGAAGCCCCGTCAGTTGGCAGCCACCAGCCTTGACAGAGCATCGCCGTTAGCATTTGGGTGCCTCTTTTGTGTTCAATTGTCCACAACCTTTGCAGAGCGGGAGCCGAGCAGACCACTCGGTTTGGTTGTTAGCCGCGACACTTGGAGTTGTGTCGGTGCGGCTCCACAGTTGAAATGTCTTGACATGGACCCTACAAAGAGGGTCCAGCTTGACGCTGGGAGGCTACGTTCTCCCTTTACCCCGGGTGGAGGAGAGAGCTTGTCCCATGCACGTGGGAGTCCGTTTCCTTCCATGGCATGGCTGCGGGCCATGAGCCCGTAGGTTGAGGGTGCGGATACCCGCCAGGTACAAAGTACCAGCAGCCTAGGCAGACTCGGCGACCCAAGACAGAACCCATCCTGGCCCTAAAGCGGAGAGCAGAAATCCCTTGGATGCACGCTGGGCTCCGGTGTCCTACGTGGTGTCCCCGGTGGTGGTCCTGCAGCTTAGGGAGTTGTTCCTGCGTCCCTTTGGTACTGCTGCTATGTCCACAGTAGGAAGACGGCCCCTCAAAGAATGGAACCAAACGATGAATAAAGCTAATTTTGCGGCGCAGCGGGACACTTAATTTCCCACCGGCGGGAAGTGGGGAGAACCGCAAAACAAAATGTTCAATTGTCACATTGAACCTTTGCAGAGCGAGAGCCCAGAGAGTTAGTTTGGCACTATGGGGGCTGGTAAGGTCGAGATACTTAAGTGGATTATGGTCCGTCACCACCCGTACCTGTTTACCAAACAACCAAGCCTCAAGCTTAGTCAGCGCCCAGATAATTTCGCAGGTCTCCTTCTCAATTGTGGCCCACCGAATCTGGGTAGGACTGAGTTTTCTGCTTTGGAAGGCGATCGGGCATTCCCTCCCTCCATCGTCGTGTCAGCAGTCTAGGTGGCCGGATTCGTTAGAAACGAACTGGATTATTACAACTTAGCCGGATACGCGAATAAAGCAAACGTAATCATTAAAACTTAGGTAGATTCAGAGGATCTGCAGAACGTCGGAGGACCGTGCTGACGCTGCTCGTTCCGTCGGCGTCTCTGTCGTCTCTCTTGGCCTCGCTCGAAGCTTGGTCCATAGGTGTTCCCTCCCAGTGCCCCTGTCGGCGGATCACGTTCTTCTCCGAAGTGGCGCTCATTGCCCGCCTGATGCCGAGGCTTGGGGAGTTTAGGTCGAGAGTCCGAATGCGGGTGCGGGTACGTCTCGTGAAAGCATACTTTATGTGCCGGAGTGTCGAATGTCCTGAGCAGCGAGATCTGTGTTTTCGCAGGCATCAAAATGAATGGGCAGACGATGCCCAGTCAGCGTGGCTCGAAGGCAGCCCGCCATGCGTTGTTCCGCTTGGTGCTCACGGCAGAGTGCGTGGATGCGGGGCGCCTCGTGGTTGCTGAGCAGGAGCGTCAAGTGTCCAGTGCTGCCGCGTTGGCTCCGCGTGTCGTGTTAGCAATGGGAATGCTGTCAGTTGCACTGTGCGAGACATGCTCCTACGGCGTAATCAGAGGCATCGGTGATTAGGAAAAATTCCTTGTTAGGGTCTGGCGCATAGAGTGTAGTTGCGCGCCCCAAACACTATTTAATGCTTTGGAAGGCCTTCTGCCCGTCGTCATCCCAGGGAAGTCGTTAAGGGGTGCGTCTTTTAGTCAGATTAGTCAGGGGGACACGACCCGCGAATGCTCTTTAACATACTGTCTGTAGTAGTTCGCCATCCCTAGAAAGCTTCTTAGCTTAGCCCCGCTTCGTTTGGGGCGATGGAATCTCCTCAATAGCTCACACGTTTGTCGGATTGACGCTATGCTTACCCGAACCACAATGTGACCGAGGAACTCCACCTCAGTTCTCGCGAACCGGCACTTAGCTGCATTTATGGTGAATCCCGCAGCCGCTACGGATTTGAGGACGTTGTCGATGTGCCTCAGATGCTCCTCTCATGTCTCTGAGAAAATGACCAAATAATCGATGTAAGCGCAAGAATACTCTCTGTGTGGTGTTAACACCTCATTAAATTTCGCTGCAATGTGGAGCTGGATTCCGGAGCCCAAAACGCATAACTTTCCACGCCTATAGCCCGACCGGCGTTAGGAACGCCGTGAGCGCTTGGGACTCGTCATCTAATGGTATCTGCCAATATCCCGTCAGCCTGTAAACAAGGGTGACGTAACGCCCTTTGCAAGCTGAAATAAAAGCTCCGATGGTATGTTCATGAGGAATGCGTCAGGTTCCGTAATACTGTTGAGTCTACGGTAGTCGCAGTCTTCTGGCGGGCTAGTTGGTGCTTTTCGTTCATGGTTAAACTGCGGGAATAAAACACGGACGGAGACAGAAAAACACGTACACACACTGAGCGCTCAGTGTGTGTACATGTTTTTCTGTCTCTGTCCGTGTTTTCTTCGCACAGTTTAACCATGGTAGTCGCAGCGCAGCCTTATGCCACCATCCTTCTTAGACACGGATACCACGGGATGTGCGTGGGCGCTCTCTACCGGGAATATCAGTCCCCACTCTCGCAGTTCGTCGACCTGCCTTTCTCCCTCTTTCCGAAACACCATTAGCACCTTGTAAGTGTGTCCGGCCACCACCTCAGCTCCTGCTTTCAGCCATATCCCGTGTGTGCTAACGGTGCACTTGCCTGGCTTACTACCAAACACTTGCCCGTTTTTAGCGAGCACTACGGTCAGCTCTCTCCGTTGCGAACAGCTGAGATGGTCTAAAGCCTCGGCCGATACGGTGTTACCCTGACCAGACGGCGTTGGGAATGTAGAAACGTCATCTAAGTCACTGTCCCCCTCGAAACCTGTCCCTACGTGGCTAGCGCACTCGTGATGCGCTCTTAGTTTATTGGCGCGCACAGATCGACGTGTGCCGCCTTCCAACTCGGTCAGATAACTGTATGGCCGCAGCTTTTGTACAATTCTCACCGGTCCTATCCACTTTCCCATCAATTTACGTTGACCCTCCTTCTCGAGCCACAACACTTCGTCTCCTTCAGCGAAGTGTTTACTTGTGGCAGGGAGATTGCAGCGACTGGCGTACTTTGCGCCTCAGCACAGGGGCCTTTGGCTCTCGCATTTACCTCAGCTAACTTATTCCGTAGCTTCAAAAGTTATTCATCGGCTGGAATTGTCAAAGAGTCGGAAACGGACTAGTCTCCATTCCATCTCTTTTGCAAGATGGAGAGTCGGCCCGCTGGCACACTCCATACACTTGCTAGAACGGAGAGTGACCTCTCGTTTCGTTAGGCACCTCTCTGTACGCCCATCGCAGGAAAGGGACAAATTGATCCCAATCGCTGCCATGCTCCTCAACAATATGGAATACCATAGACTTGAAAGTCCCGTTCCACCGCTCGACCAGTCCGTTGCTGTGTGGGTGGTCGGGCGTGGAGAATCTCGGGCATGCTCTTAGCCTGCACAACAGCTCCCTAGTCAACTGATCCATGAAATTTGTGCCTAGATCACAGCACACCGTTTCCGGCACACCCATTCGTGCAAAGATCTGTAACAACGCCTCGCAGGTTGCCTTCGCCGTCAGCGCGCAAGCAAACTACCTCGGGCCACCGGGTGTTTTCATCGACCACGCACAGCGCATAACGGTGCCCGCGCATGGATGGTGGTTGAATGAACCCTATGCAATCGATGTTGACAACTTGAAACGGACTGTCTTGTCTACATCGAGGCGTGATTGGCACTCGGTTTAGAGTGCACGCAGGGGGCTTCATCTGGCACGAGCAGCACATACGACAGTATAGCATCACATCTCTCGCTATGCTTGGCCAGTAGCACGACTCTTTTGTTCGCTGCAGTGTTTTTCTTTCTCCCAGGTGACCTGCCCACACCGAATAATGCGCCAACCTTAAGACGTCTGAGGGCCGTTCTGATGGTAGCACCAACTGGCAACACTGGCGTCCCGCAACTGGCTCTCGGCGGAAAAGCAGCTCGTCCTTTATAAGCATGCCGTGTGAGCCCTCTTTGGACTGCGCCCAAGACTCGCTTAGCTATTCGTCAGCAAGCTCTGCGGTGCGGAACTGCTGCCTCGCTGTGTGGTTCGTTTCGGTTTGGCTGATAGTGGGCTCAGCTTCTACGGCGAACGCTATTGTATCATCGCCACTAAGGCTCGTATCCGGCCTCTATTCTTCGTCGGTGTTTAATTCCTCAGCTCTTATTCCCTCTGAATGACTTGTTACTCTCCCCGCAGAAGCTCCTCATAGTCACATGGCGTAGTCAGGACGTCTACGCCTGCGACTAACTGGTCAGAAGAGCACACAGCACTCCACGGGCGGAGGACTTAAACGACACTAGGCGTGCACCTTCAATTGCCTTCAGTGGCATGTACGCTACTTCGGCGACTACCTGACTCCTAGACGCCCTGTCAGCTTCAGTGTTGACCGCGCGCTTTCATACTACCGGCACAGCGACTTGCGAACGATCGTCATGGCGGCGCGTGTGTCAACCAACGGTTTGAGGTCCTGACCCGTGCTCTCTATCGTGACAGTCCTTTCGTCACGTGTTTCTTTGTGTCGCCTGCTAGCCCCCGCCTCGAGCTGCTCAATGGAACGCCTGTTCGAGCATTGCCTCGCTATGTCCACATGTTTTTGTGCATGTGCAACACTATAAATATGCCGAGGAAGATACTAACTAGTGCGGATAAAAAGTACGTTCTGAATAAAATTTTAACACACGGAATTTCGCGAGCAGCAGGAAGTGCGCTTACCTGACTCCGTTTCGCTAATTCTTACTTGCGCTGCTAAACATAAACACCATTAATAAAAAGAAGTACTACAACTGCCACATTACTCGATCTTTAGAGTATGTTCCACATATGGCACAACTATGCGAATATGGTTGCTCGACACGGCAGCAGAGCTGTGCGCTTCATTTCTTATAGCAGAATTCATCCATGGCTAACCGTCTAGGGCGCCTTGCATACAATTGTGCGCTTAGTTAACTCAAAGCTTTTTTCGAGAGTGGTCAGCACCTAGCTTTGTTTCAGGCGATTCAGCACCCTTTATTTCGCAAATAGATTGGTTGTGCGTGTGGTGTAACACGTGATCCCCCATTTTTGTGCTGGCCAATTTCTACACCTCCAGGAACATCTTTTGTTTTCTTAATTTCAAGTACAAATCAAAAACAGGAATTGGCTCTTTGATCCTTCGGACGTTTACTTGGCATGTCCTCACGTGTTAGTTTTACTTTGTCCATCACATACGACACTTTGTATGAACCTAGGAACATCTCAGTAAAGAATCGCTGGAAGGCACATTTTCCTTTTTTTCCTAAACACACACATTAGAGCGGAAAAGTATGTTTTTGGTGGAAAAATAGCTCCCTGAATAGGGTATTGTTTGCGATTCTGAATAAGGGGCAGACAGTGATGGCGCTGGGGGCATCGCTTTTGTGAGCGCTGTTTCTTAGTCAGTGGGTGCAGGAAGGCAGTATATTTATTTCCTTATCAAAAATGACTTTTTAGCTTCAGTTGACGCCTCATTGAGCTCTTGTTGAATTAACTGGAAACCAACATGAACTCAATATAGGCTGAACCTACTAAACATCTGCTAAACAAAATATTGGTTGATTGTACTCAACATAGTTTATATTAGAGAATTTAAGTTTATTTTCAGCTTGGAACGCTTTTGCAGAGCGTATAAATTAAAGATTTACATCCCTAGGTGCATTATTAAAACGTGGAAATTAACTCCTTTTAGAAAGTATTCGATAGGGTAAGTAGTCCGCTGCATTGCATATTTCGACACCTTAGGGGTACGTTTTCATATAAATGACAAGTTACGCCAAAATTTCATAAGTTCTGATAGTTATAAGCACTGTAGCACATGACAATGTTCTGTGCTAACAAGCGATCTCATCTAACTTCATATTCACCGAGTTTCTTCAACAAATATTTTTTTTTCTCTTCTTGGATATGAAGTTCTCGGTTATCGAAATTGTGTGGAAGCCCACACATTAACGGTTTGCTTGCTAACTGCTATTCACATGTTGTAATTGCAAGCCTTAAATACTTTAATTTTAGCAAACCTAAGAGTGTGCGAATACGACGAGGACCGGAGGGAACAAACGATTACAACCTCACCCGCCGCAGGTGGCTCAGTGGTTAGCGCGCTCGCCCACCGAGCCGGAGTATCCGGGTTCGAACCTACCGCGGCGGCAGCGTTTCGTTGGAGGCGAAACGCACAAGGCGCCCTTGTGCTTTGTTGTTGTTGTGACTGGGAGAAGGATGAAAAGAAAATTGCACGGGCCTGCGTACTGGCTCGAGCCGAGCCACCACCGCTGCCGCGTGCAGATAGAGGAGAATTAAAAGGTCGGAGGAAAGAGTAAAAGAAAAGACGCGCGTCGCAGCAACAACCGTGTCGGCCGAAGCGGACGCTGCTGAAAAAACAGATAAGCGGCCGAAGCCGCGATCGCTCCACCACCTCATCAGCGCCCTTCCCTTGTGCTTTGCCATGTTAGTGCGTATTAAAGATTCCCAGGTGGTCGAGATTATTCCGAAGCCCTCCACTACGGCGCCACTTTCTTTTTCTCTTTCAGTCGCTTCTTTATCCCTTCCCTTAGGGCACGGATCAGGTGTCCACCGAGATATGTGAGGCAGATACTGCGACATTTCCTTTCCCCAAAAAAAAACAGTTTTCATTTTCACACGTGTGCGCAGCCTTAGTGTTCGTTTACTTGCCTCTTCTCTATGTACTGCTCGCCCAGTCTTAGTTTTCCTCAAAATGAATCAAATAGGTCGCAAGGACGTTCTACTGTTGCTTTAATTCTGTTTTCGGCTGGCCAGGGAAATCAAGCAGAGCATGCATGCTCTGCTTGCACAATTTCTCTTAGCATCTTCTGCATCATCTGCTTTCGCAATAGCAAGTGAACATAGTCAGCAGGCTGTTGAATATGATCATGGCGATTTGAACAAAATATTTGTTGAACATAATCAAAAGATTAATTGTCAAGTAATCTATGTTCAATTTATGTTGAATCGTCTCGTTGTATTCGTGTCTAAGCCTAACTAAATGAAAACAGTCTGATAGGCGTCGTGTAAACTATGAATATTAAGAACGCATGCAGCACCTGTTAAGGCTCTAGTAAATCGCTCTACCTCTTTTCTTGCACAGAAAAAAGTGCCAGTGGTGCAATATGCCTTTTCACGCATCCCTGTTTCGAATGATTTGCATGTGTGCTCTTAAAAGGGTGCTTAATTTGTGCTTTATTTCTGCTGTTCATGGATGAGTGAAGGTCTTCATCTAACAGAACGTCGCAGGCGGGCTTCATTACTTCTATTCCACACTAAAAAAGAATAGTAATAGTAATAACTGACATAACTTTGCTGATCGGCAGGCAACTGCCGGCACTGTTTCGGCCACCCCAGTGTTGGACAATATAGAGAATGAAGTAGAGATTGCGCTTGTATTGGAAAAGTTACGAACTCCTTGTCAGTTCATGTTATGGCCACACTTTGCGGCAGTTTTTCATGGGCGGGAAAGACGCAGACCGTGCTGGCATGGTCCTCCGTCTTCCCACGCGCATGTGCGGGTTTGGCCTGCTCAACCTGCGCACAATGCGCAGCGTTCTCGCTGTCCGAGGCGTCCACGACCTGGTCATCGCCACCGACTACCCGGGAAGAGCACTCCTCGCTCACCTTCTCGGGAAGTCGCGCCGCCTCTGTTTTTGGTCATGTAGTAGGTCCTTCAGCCGAAGAGCAGCTGGGGTTCTTTCGGTATGCTTGTCGGACGGCGGAGCCTCTCACCGCTACTCTACCCGAGGTCGACGTCTCTCAGACGCAGGCCTCCCGCATTTGCGAGCTAGAGCGGGGCAGGAAGGTGCGGTGGCGAGATTTGACGTCTCACCACCTTCCACCAGACGTCCACGACTTCGGCTGGCTTCGAGGCTGGGTGGTCTTGCAGACGAGAGTCCGGTTCGCAGCGTGGGCATCGCAATTTCCTCGCGGTGTCCGCAGTGAGGTGAGACTGAGACCTTAGAGCATGCAATGTTCGCGTACGTGGTGGCGAGGACATTTTGGCGACTGATGTCGCGTGTGTTTTGATTCCCGGGATTCACGCACCAGGCCGCGCGAGACATTTGTGCGCCTGTTATTATGTGTAAGTGCTTTTGTGTTGTGGCGCCAGAGAGTCTTTGCAGGGCCGTCCACAACGGGCCATGTACCCCCTGCTGCAACGCGTGCGAGCGCGCCTATTTGAGCAGGCATGCTTAGACTGTGTCTCGCTACCGGAAGACGAGTCCCTGAGACGGTAGAGCATCCGCTTCATCGTCGCCAGCGGGGGCCGTGTGACGGTGCGGCTCTTTTGTTGTGCGCAGAGTGGCAGCTAGAGTTTATCCACGTTCTTCCCCCACGTCTTTTGGACTCTTATGAGCTTTCGCGGGACACTTGTCTTCGCTTTTTTTTGGTGGCGGGCGGTAATAGTCACCGCTCTGTAACATTTTTGCGTGTCGGGCGACAATAGTCGCGGTTCTGTTTGTGTGTCGGGCGACAATAGTCGACCTTCTGTATCTTTGAGTCCAATGAGATTCTCTTAAAAGCTTCATATGTAATACTGTTCCATACTCTTTATCTCTTGGCTGTTTAGGCTAGAGTACTTTTTTTCTATACATACGCACATGGATGATCGTGCGTATGTGCATATGGAGCACTAGACGATTGTGGACGTCAGCGTCACGGTAATGAGAAATTGCAGCAATAGATGTAAATATGCCGACAAAATATGCATTCCTTAAATTTGTTACCACAGCCGAGGTTCAGAAAAATCTCTTGAATGACCCTAAAATTTCGAAATGAATTCAACATGAAACCAGTGCAGAAATTTTATTGACAATACTGAAATCTAGCATGGTGGCCACTTTTCGTTGACATTCTACGCTTTATCAAGATTCGACCAAAGAAACCCCTTCCTGGTCTGAACATGAATTCATGTCAGCCTGTTGAGTGCACTCTGAACTCCAACACGACCTCAACGACCATTTTTGTAAGGATATTTTTTCCTTCACCCCACCTAATTTATGTCCACTCTTTAATTAAAAGCAACGGTTACCATATAGCGTAAATCACATGCATGCCATGCTGCAAACAACGCTAGTTTGGGAAATTTTGTTTTCGTCGCACATTTGTAACTTTCTTCCTGTTTAGATAACATGCGAGATAAATATGTCTTTATGAGTGATCTTCACTGTAGCCAGACTGGTTTCCTTGCGTTACTTGCGGTGAGAAGTGCCCCATAAAGCAATTTTATTCCTGCCTCTGAATACAACCCGCAAGCTATTATCCAGCTCTCTGATGACATGGAATGGTCTGCAACATCACGCCTGCCACGAACTCAAATAATTCGTAGCGAGCCACTATTTCATTTTTGCAAACTACGCTTTCCACTTGGATGGCAGTGAATGTGCAAGGTGGCCTTGTTTCCACATTGGAGAAATTAATTGTAAGATATTATCACTTGTTCCCAGCTTTCCCTGGAAAACATACCTGAATATAGGTCCATAGAGCGATGCCCATTCCAGTGCCTTCTTGCGGTGAAAATCAGGCTGGTTCATCTCCACATGTCCGATGAATGATCTTGTGGCTGCCATAGGAGGGAGCTTAGCGCCCGGAGGGAGCCTTCGACGGCGCAGCCATTTCCGCACCAGAAGCCAAACTAGAAGATAAGTAGTTGAAGCTACCAGAAGTGTACCGAAATTCATGGCCTGAAGAAGTGAAGGACTTCTTTCCTTCCGCTGAACGGAAGTGATGTGTTGAAATTCCCGAAAAGGAGCTCCTGCAAGCAAGCAGCATTGTCCAGATGCTTAGCAGGATGTACAGCTGCACGCAAGGCACGCCTAAAGGTTTTAGAGGAAAATGCACACATTTCCATTCAAAATCTTTGAGGTGCACATTAGATACCTACCACTTTAAATTTAGGAATCAAGAATTCACACGCATAAAAAGTAAGTTACGAAGAAACACAAACTTTCACCAACCTTAGTGATGCCTTTACACCTTTGACCAGGAGAACGAGTTCATCCAACACGCAAAAAACAAAAAGAGAAAAACGTTTATTTCGAGCACAGCTTTAAGAACAATAAAATGTCTTGAGCTCCCTCCATAGGTCCTATGTATGGACAAGCGTAAAGATGCATAAAAGAATCTACATCAAGCTCAACCCGAGCGCTCTGCATCGGAGGCTAGCCTGTACGTTAATTGAACTCGCATACTTCCTTCCCTGCCTAAGGCCTCGACCTAAAGAAAATTTATGACCTCCACTTAAGTTTTCTTAGGTGCGGAAAGGCGAAAGCTGTGCATGGTTCGTCACCTACGCCATCTACTGAGCCAGCGCCGTACATCAAGGGGGGTTTTCAGTGTGTGCCGCACGATGACGCTATGAGTACACGCCAAGTAACGCCAAGCGCCGAGGAAATTTACCGGAAACGGAGGAAATTTGGTACTCGCTGCATTACGAGATCTGGGACTAACATGCTCACAATTTCTCTGCTTAGGCGTAAGTACATTTGTCGAAGATACGTTTTCGAGAACTGCGCGTTAACTAGACGCGTCTTTATTCCACTTTAAATGGCGATAAGCAAAAAAAGTGTCATGGCGGAGTGGGAGGGTCTCCGTCTAGCACGCCGGCGGCCCTGGTTTAATTCCTACCTAGACCTGAATATTCTGTTCGTATAATTGACAGTTGGAGCGTGCACTTTCGCGGACAGGCTGTCTACAGCTTCCGTCCACGCCACTCATGAAGCAAGAAAGGCTTTCGCTTCACCACCCAGCCATAAATGCACTGAAATCGAAGTGATTGCGAAGAAGTTTACTGTGTAAGGCTAAAAAAGAAGATGCGTCTGATGGTTTGCCAAGACGAAGACGATGCATGAGGTGAACAACAACAACAACAACGACAGTGCTCTCGAGAGTTTTTGCCAGCTCGACGCTTGTGTGTCTTTTGCCGACCTGATCCCAGACTGCTGCCGTTGCCGTTCCCGTCGCCCCAGCACCTCGTAACAAACCCCCCGTTACATTTGGTGGAAGTGCCGGGGTAAAAACATCGGCCCTGCAGCTCCGTAGTCGTGCTCTCCCGTCGCGCAAGATGCCTGAGGACGTCCAACACCAGGCCGTACAAGTGGGCCAGGCTGTCATCTGTGCCGGCTCCCTTCGTCAACGGGACTCGACCATTTTCAGCGGGACTGACGAGAACGATGTTGAAGATTGGCTCACATCGTACGAGCGGGTGAGCGTATACAACAAATGGGACGATGTGACGAAGCTAAACAACGTCATCTTTTATCTCGCCGGTGTGGCTAACCTCTGGTATCGCAACCATGACGCAGATATTCAAACCTGGTCCAGCTTTAAGACTAAATTTGCAGACGTATTTGGTCGACCGGCTGTCAGGCAACTCCGAGCCGAACAGCGATTGCCGGAACGATCTCAGCAGGCTAGTGAAAGCTTCACTAGCTACATTGAAGATGTCGTCGACTTGTGCAAGCGGGTCAAGCTCGTATGTCGGAAGCCGACAAGATCCAACACATCTTGAAAGGCATCGATGACGACGCTTTTCAGATGCTTCAAGTCACTGTGGAACCCAAATCGGCACCCGCGGACCCGATCCGCAATGAATCTCTCCTCCGTCTACTTGAGCGTCGCTCCAGACGAGAGGCCAAAATAGCGGCGGACGCCTCGGCAACCGCCGAAAATGCTACCCACCAAGCTCCCGCCTCGCAAGCGGCGAAGGACTCCGGCCGTAAGGGCCGCAACCCAGTAACCAAGTGGAGGCCCAAGCCTTTACCAAAGTTTCAAAAGAACGACTTTGTCATCGTGATCAAGCCCCGGAAATCGTTGGCCATCCGGGACGCCTTTCAACACGGCGAGCTCGGTGCCGCGTTCGGCGCTTTCCTCGGGGCGCCTCAGGCAGCCGAGTTGAGCCTCCTTTTAAGCAAGGAACAAAATTTGATTCTCGCCAGCACCCGGAACGCTCACGTCGCAGACTGTCTGCTAGGCGACTTTTCTATCAAATCGACCGTAGGAGATGTGCCTCTCGCCGGCCATCTCAAAGAACACGAAGCGGACGTCTGCTATGGGGTCATTACGGTGGCCAACCAAGAGACGTCTGAGTCTCTCCATCCTTGCGTGCAGTGAAGGAGCGGCACTTTACTCGATATCCGCAAATTCGGCTCCTCAAACAAGGCTCGGCTCACTTTTGCCGGCACGGTGAGGCCTCGATACGTACACTACAACTCCGAGATTGTCACAGTGCACCAATATTTGCGCACTATTCCGGCCTGCAGTTTGTGTGGAACTGTCAGCCATCGGGCGGACTCTTGTCCCAACCCAACACAAGACAAGTGTGGCCTGTGTGGACAGCAGGCACCCATAAAAGAGGGGGTGCGGGCCCCTCACCAGTGTATGCCAAAATGTGTGGTTTGTGGTGGTGGCCATGCCACGAACTCGCGGGACTGCAGTGCTAAATATCGGCATACCAAGCCAGCCGCCCCTAAGGGCGGGAAATCCAGCGGGACGGGCAGGCAGCACGTCACCCAAGAAGCGATGCTTCAAAACGAGAGACGCCTACTAGCGGGAAGGACGTCAAGAGCTGTCCAGTGCAACCACCGCCTCCACACGGCGGCCAGGAGAAGCAAGCCCGCTCTCAGGACAAGAATGGCGCGGCAGGTTCCTGGGCCAGCGTCGTCAAAAATGGCAAACAGGTGAGCGGTTCAGGCAGGGTTGCCTCCTCCTCCCACCCCCTCTCCCCTCCCCCTCGCTCGGCGGCTGACGCTGAGCTCCGCAACCTTGTAGCTTCTCTCCGGGCACAATACGAGATGCTACTTGCCAAAATTGAAGCCTTAGAAGCTAAAACAACTCCCCCTCCCCCTAGTACCCCCGACGCGGACGCTATGGAGAGCGAGACGGCGGTGGCGCCGGCTCTGGAACCTTCCCTTGCCGAACTCGAAGCCCGTCTTAATGCGAAATTTGACACCCTGTTGGAAACTGCAATGGAACGCCTCATCGCTAGAGTCATGGAGGCCATCCCCTCTATGATCGCTCAACACGTCGCGACTAATACCCGCCTTTCTCGCAGAACCGGTCCTCTTCAGGACGTATCTGGTCGGCCCTCCAGATTGTCCCGCCGAGTAAATGACCTTGACGATGACGAAGACAGCTGCCCCCTTCCAGTTGCTGAGCTTCAGCCCCTGGTATCTGGCTCGGGGGCAACCTCACTTCCACCTCTCACCTCTAAATCTGATCATGGCGGGACACCACAGGTGTAGGCGCTCCCGTCTTTCCAAATCGGCTTCCCCCATTACGATTACTCAATGGAACTGTCGGGGGCTCCGGTCCCATTCCAAGCGGGCCGACCTCCGACTTTTCCTTTAAACCTTTCAGCATTTGCCTGCCGTAGTTGCCCTCCAAGAGCCAGGGAAAGGCGCCGTACTAACAAATTATACGACGTTCCAGCAGGATCCCTCGTCTTGTCTATTAGTCCATAGAAATTATACAGCCAACCAGGTCGACTTAGACATGCAACTTGAATACTCCTATGTAATGGTGACCCTCCTCCCACTCCGCAAACAGGACCCACCGCTACACATACTCAATGTATACTGCAATCCGAAATTGCCGAATGTATCATTCGCGGACCTCTTTAGCCGCGCACTGAGAGTTGCGGGTCGGGACCCCTCCTGATTGTGGGCGATTTCAACGCTCCCGCTCGGATGTGGGGTTACTACCGTGAAGAGAAGCGGGGACGCAAGTTGGCGGAGCTTGCGTCAACGCTGGGCCTCACTCTTCACACTGACCCAGTCCACCCAACTCGTATCGGCAACTCCGTGACTAGGGATACCTGTCCGGACTTGACCTTCACCCGCAACATTCAGTAAGCAGACAGGGTCAATACCGAGGAAACCCTCGGCAGCGACCACTGCCTCTTGAACACGATGATTAGGACCCATCCTTTCGCGCGACCAACAACGCAAGCCCGACTCCCAGATTGGACAGAGTTCAGGCAAAATTATAACACTACCACACCCATACACGAGCAAGGCTACCAGTCTTGGTCACAACATTTGGTCTCTGGCCTTCGCTCCTACGAAACTCAAATTCAACTCTCAGAGGCGGTCTCGGATGTAGACAACCAGCTGCTCCACCTCTGGGAGGCCCGGCATTGCCTCGTCCGTCGGTGGCGCCGGCAAAAGAACAACCGAAAACTCGCCGACTCCACTCGCCGACTCCAACTCGCCGACCCCAACTGGGTGGCCCGATGCAATACGGCCGCGCGGCAATTGTCAAGCCGGAACACGTGGCGGCTCTTTCGTGCCCTAATTGACACAACGCAAACACGCCTGGAAACTCAAAAACACCTCCAAAAAGCAATACACAGCTTTCAGGGCAACACAAATCAATTGGCGCACAAGCTCCGGGACCAGTACTTGTGCACCACCCAGGACTCCCGCGGGCCGGCGTACTCTTATGCAGGTTCTGAGAACGTTGAGCTGGATCAACCGTTCCAGCTCCATGACCTGAGGGCGGCCCTGGCAAAAATGAAACGTGGCACCGCTCCGGGTCGGGACAAAATTACAGTCAAATTGTTAGCTAACCTCCCCGACCCAGCATACCTGTCTTTATTGAATTACATTAACTCAATCTAGCTTGGGGAAGTGCCACTACCCATCGAGTGGAAGACCGCCCTGGTCACCTTTATTCCTAAACCTGGCAAGGCCATCAACACGAACAACCTCCGCCCCATCTCTCTGACTTCCTGTGTAGGCAAACTCATGGAGACGATGGTACGTGACAGTTTGTCCGTGTTAATGGAATCCAAACACCTTTTCGCAGACACCATGTTCGGGTTTCGCCCACACAGATCTGCACAAGATGTCCTGCTACAACTCAATCCGGCTGTCCTCGACCCTGTGGAATACCCTCACAATGACAAGGTCGTGCTCGCCTTGGATTTGAAGGGTGCATTCGACAACGTTACCCACCAGATCATTCTCACCCACCTCTCTCAAACTAACTGCGGCAGAAATGCCTTTCAATACATACGGCAATTTTAACCGACAGACAATCTTACATTCGGATCCAGGATAAAGAACATGGCCCTTTTCATTTAGGAACTCGGGGTACACCCCAGGGCGCGGTGCTCTCTCCCCTCTTATTCAATTCGGCTATGATGCGCCTACCGGCCCAGCTGGACGCTGTCGCCGGTGTGCAGCATGCGCTGTATGCTGATGACATCACCCTGTGGGCCACGCAGGGTTCCCTTGCAGACACTGACGCTAACCTGCAGGAGGCGGCGACCAGAGTGGACCGTTATGCTCGCCGCTGCGGCCTCCAATGCTCCACCCAAAAGTCTGAATTTGTGCACATACGCCCCTCACCAAAGTGCACAGCCAAAATTTCATTGTCTCTCGAAACAGGTCCAATCCCTGAGAATATCGAAGTCCAGGTACTGGGGCTCTTTATACATCAAGACAGACGGTCAGAAACAACATTGGCCAAACTCCGTCAGGTGGGGGACCAGGTGGGCCGCTTGGTCCGCCGGGTTTCTAACAAGCGCGGGGGGTTACGATGTAAGGACGCCTTGCGGCTGGCGCATGCACTTGTAACCAGTCGAATTCTATATTCGACTCCATACCTCCACCTGCGGAAGCAAGACGAGGATTTACTCGAAATCATCCTCCGCAAAATTATTAAGCGGGCTCTAGGCCTCCCCGTGACCACCTCCAACAAGCGCCTCCTGGGGCTAGGCATGGTGAACACATTTCGGGAGCTCCGGGAAGCCCACTTGACGAACCAATACACACGTCCCTCGAAGACATCGTCGGGTCGCCGCCTCCTTGCCCGACTACACATCCAACATACCACTCTCATGGAAGAGCGCGTACGTATTCCATCCCAGTGGAGATGCGCTCTCCACGTGCGCTCTCTTCCCGCGAACTTGAACCGTGAGGACCATAATGGCCGGCGCCTGGCGCGGGCGGAAGCGCTGGCCCGCCACTATGGATCGAAACCCGGCGTATTCTACGTGGATGCCTCAGGTCCCCACCATGGGGGATGGTACACAGCCGCAGTCATCCACCAATCCAAAACAGTGAACGGCCTTACTTTCCGAGCCCGTGACATAACACACGCGGAGGAGGTCGCCATTGCGTTGGCTGCATCTGATTCCAATTCAAAAACAATTATTTTCGACTCGCGAGGGGCATGTCGGAACGTCGAGCAGGGCTGGGTACCGTATCTAGCCTACCGCATTCTTCAAAACAGCGTCTACACCGGTGACCCCGCGCACCGGCGTACCGTTTGGGCTCCCGCTCATATGGGCCTTGAGGGAAATGAGGCAGCTGACGCCGCTGCCCGCGCGCTCTCTCACCGGACATTCCCCTCCGACCCTGACGATCAGGCACTCGAATTTATTCCAGCTTACACCTTCAAAGACATCCTTTTACTCTATCAATCTGGCCATGGTCTTTATCCCCGCCCGTGTAAAGGTCTGTCAAAGGCGGAGGAGCGGCTTCTGCTCCGCGTGTATACTAATACTTTGCTGTGCCCGGCAGCTCTGAAACACTTCGACCCTTCTTTCTCGGGCAGCTGTCCGCACTGTGCGGAGAAGTCTTCGGACATCTACCACATGGTGTGGGCCTGCCCCTCCTACCCTGCTATCCCCCCTCACCCCAACCCAACCCGGGAGGACTGGGAGGCGACCCTGCTCGGCTGCTCTGACCTGCAGGCCCAACGGGCCTTGGTCGGGCGAGCCTGGGCGGCGGCCGATGCCACTGGGGTCCCGAACTGGGGACCTCCACCTAGTATTTGTAAGGGCTGGCCCCCTCTGGGTCAGCTCATGCATAACCTCCTGTATTATACCTGTACATAAATGTTTTCCACCACCATCTAGCGCGCGACTTGCGTACCGTTGCTGAAGTCGTCACGCTGTGTCAAAGCTTTGAGCAGTTGCGCAAGCAGAGGATTCTGACACGCCAGCGGCCACAGCGGGTTGAGTCGCTCGCTGGACTCACGCCTGCTCCTGACCCCTCGCTGCTACAGCAGATTAGACTTCGTGCGGGAAGAAGCGGCACGTCAACTTTCCTTTCTGCCGAGCGCTCACGACCGACCATCATATCTGGCTCCAGCGCTCCGACATACAATTCAAGAGCAAGTTGCTGAGGCTCTTCCACCGGCCCATCCGTCACCACCTGTCTCGATTCCGCTGACATACGCTGACGTTGTCGCCAGACCACAACCTGTGTCGGCTCCGCTCACATATGCCGAAGCCGTCGCGAGACCGCCTCCTGTCTCGGCTCCAGTGACGTATGCCGATGTCGTCGCAAGACCGCAGCCGCCGCCAATCTATACTGCGCCTCCGGCTCATTTGCGAGGGTCATTGGCTTACCGTCGACCTACTCCAAGGGTCAGCGATTACTGGCGCACAACGGACAATCGGCCGATTTGCTTCTTTTGTGGTCTCCCAGGTCATGTAGCTCGGCATTGCCGCCGTCGTCTCCCGGACGCGGAAATTCCTCCCCAAGCTCCTGGATACTGGCCTCCACCGAGTCAGTACTCTGTTCCAGCTGCGCCGCCGCAAAGTCGTACTTTCTCGCCGGACCGTTCTACCCTCTCCAGCCGCCGGCCCTCTTCTCCACGACGCCGGTCTATCTCGCCTATGCGACGTCGCCCCACCGCTAACCAGGAGGAAAACTACGCGCCGCAGTTCCTGAGGCGAGAACTGCGTCCACAACGAACTTCGAAAGGCCTCATCCGTCAGCCGCTAACCTCATTGAAATTTCCGTCGACGGCGTTTCTGTCATGGCGCTTGTCGACACTGGTGCTGCGGTTTCCGTCATGGACGCAAAGCTGTGTAGTTCTTTAAGAAAAGTAAGGACGCCAATTGCTGGACTCTCACTGCGCACTGCCAGCGCTCAGAACATCCAGCCGTCAGCAGCATGTACCGCTCGCGTTGTCATCCAGGGGACCATCTATGCCGTCGAATTCGTCGTACTGCCCTGCTGTTCTAATGCTGTTATCCTGGGCTGGGATTTCATATCGCGCCATGCTGCTATCATCGATTGTGCTCGAGCTGAAGTCGAGTTGTCTCACCTGCCCGAAGCTGTCTTGGACGCTGCCCCTCCTGCTGCCTGTGTTAAGGCCCTCGTTGCCGAAGACATTGACCTGCCTCCCTGCTCTTCAGTCCTCGTACCCCTCTCTTGCGGCCCTCTTCGCGACGACACTGTCCTCTTCACTCCGTCCCCTATCTTTCTGCACCGCAAGTGTCTTCCTCTGCCATACGCCGTACTGACTATATCCGCTGGCCTCTCCGCACTGTTCGTGTCTAACCCATTCTCGTCCCCCACCGTCTTGCTCCTAGGTGAATGTCTCGGCACGGTGCAACCATTCGCGTCTCTGCTCATCCGCGAAGAGACGGACGACGCGCCGCACCTCTCCATAGCCGCACTCAGCCCACCTACTGCTGCGCCCGATCCCTCCTCAACCGAAGCATTCCTTCGCTTCATCGACGACAACCTTCCAGCGCCGCAAAGGGCGCAGCTTCTCACTTTGCTTAACCAGTTTCGCTCGTCATTTGACTCACATCAAAGTTCCTTGGGCCAAACTTCCACTGTCACCCATGCCATCGACAAAGGTGACCACGCACCGCTGCGACAACGTCCCTATCGTGTGTCTGTCGCCGAGCGCCAAGTTATTGAAGACCAAGTCGACAAGATGCTCCAGAGCGGCGTCATTCAGCCCTCACGCAGCCCATGGGCGTCGCCTGTCGTGCTCGTCAAAAAGAAGGATGGCTCCATACGCTTCTGTGTAGATTACCGCCGCCTTAATAAGATTACGCGCAAAGATGTCTATCCCTTCCCGCGCATAGACGACGCTCTGGACTCTTTGCAAGAGGCCGAACTCTTTTCCTCCCTCGATTTGCGTTCCGGGTACTGGCAAGTTCCTATGAAAGAAGCCGATCGCCCCAAAACCGCCTTTGTGACACCGGATGCCTTGTATGAATTTACGGTGATGCCCTTCGGGCTTTGTATCGCCCCCGCGTCTTTGGAGAGAATGATGGACACCATTTTGCGCAGACTTAAGTGGAAGATATGCCTTTGCTACCTCGACGACGTTGTGGTCTTTTCCCCGGACTTTGACACCCACCTCTTCCGTTTAAAGCACGTCTTGACCTGCCTCTGTGACGGCGGCCTGCAGCTGAACTTAAAAAAATGCCGTTTTGCCGCCCGTCAATTAACCATCTTAGGTCATGTTGTCTCTAAGCAGGGCGTCAGTCCCGACCCAGCGAAACTTCGTGCTGTGGTTGACTTTCCCAAACCTACCTCCATCAAAGACCTGCGCAGCTTCCTGGGTTTGTGCTCGTATTTCCGCCGGTTTATTCGTAACTTTGCGTCCATTGCTGCGCCTTTGACTCAACTGCTGTCTGGAAGTGCGGATTTATCACTGTGGTCTCCAGCGTGCGACGACGCATACAACACCTTGCGCCGTCTCCTCACGGCGCCACCCATTCTGCGCCCTTTCGACTCGGCCGCTCCTACCGAAGCTCACACGGACGCCAGCGGTGTTGGCCTCGGCGCTGTCCTCGTCCAACGAAAACCTGGCTTTGACGAATACGTCGTTGCTTATGCTAGCCGCACACTCACACCAGCAGAACGCAATTACTCCGTAACTGAAAAAGAGTGTTTGGCGATTGTATGGGCCCTCGCGAAGTTTCGACCGTACATCTATGGGCGCGCTTTTGAAGTGGTGACCGACCACCATGCGCTCTGTTGGCTTTGCAACCTGAAAGACCCCCTCCGGCCGCCTCGCTAGGTGGGCCCTTCGCTTGCAAGAATATGATGTCCGCGTCGTGTATCGCACCGGCCGCAAGCATCAAGACGCCGATGCACTGTCACGCTGCCCCCTTCCAGCCGAGATTGCCAGACTTTCCACCACCGGCGCTTCTCTTCCCTTGCTTCGCCTCAGCGACATGCCTTCAGCGCAACGCATGGATCCATGGATCGCTTCCCTTCTCGACTTTCTCGCCAACCCGACGGCTGCTTCACCGTCACGTGCGCTGCGCCGCCAAGCTGCCCATTTTGCGATTCGTGACAACCTACTTTATCGCCGTAACTACAACTCCGAAGGTCGCAAGTGGCTGCTCTTTATTCCACGTCACTTCCGCTCGGAGATATGCGCATATTTCCATGCTGCCCCCCACAGCGGTCACGCGGACGTTTTCAAGACCTGTACCCGCATACGGCTGCGCTACTACTGGCGCGGAATGTACACCTTTATCATGAAGTACGTGCGCTCATGCATTCCCTGCCAACGTCGCAAGACACCTCTCCATCGTTCTGCTGCTGAGCTGCAGCCGTTACCATGCCCTCCACGCCCATTCGACCGCGTTGGCATTGATTTATACGGTCCGCTTCCATACACTGCAGCCGGTAACCGTAGGGCTATAGTAGCGGTGGATCACCTTACACGATTTGCCGAAACTGCTGCCCTTTCGGCTGCCACAGCGACGGACGTCGCCTCCTTCAGTTTGCACCGATTCATCCTTCGCCACGGTGCACCTCGTGAACTGCTCAGTGACCGAGGCCGCGTGTTCTTATCTGAGGTGGTGAAGGCGCTTCTCAGAGAGTGCAACACGATTCACCGAACTACCACCGCCTATCGTCCGCAGACCAATGGCCTCACTGAAAGATTTAACCGCACCCTCGGAGACATGCTCTCCAAGTACGTCGCTTCTGACCACACGAATTGGGATCTCGTCCTTCCGTACGTTACTTATGCGTACAATACCGCTACGCAGTCTACCACCGCATTCTCTCCTTTCTTCCTACTTTATGGCCGCCAACCCTCTGCTACTATCGACACAATTGTCCCTTACCGCCCTGATGAATCCGAATATCGGCCTGTTTCCGAAGCCGCGCAACACGCCGAAGCCTGCCGCCAAATTGCCCGGTCACTCACGACTGACACCCAGCATCGCCAGCGTTCCCGCCTCGACCAAGACCAAACCTCACCGAACTACACTTCTGGCGCACTTGTGTGGCTCTGGATCCCTTCAGGAACTCCCGGCCTCTCCTCAAAATTTCTTGCGAAGTACCATGGTCCCTACCATGTGCTGGAGCGCACCTCTCCGGTTAATTATATCGTGGAACCCCTCACGCCGTCTCCTGATCTCCGCCGCCGAGGACGGGAGACCGTTCATGTCCAGCGCCTCAAGTCCTACTACGACCCCGCCGTCCTGCCATCTTCCTAAGTCGCCAGGATGGCTCCTCTTGTCCCCGGGGCGATTGTAAGGCTAAAGAAGAAGATGCGTCTGATGGTTTGCCAAGACGAAGACGAGGCGACAGTGTTCTCGAGAGTTTTTGCCAGCTCGACGCTTGTGTGTCTTTTGCCGACCTGATCCCAGACTGCTGCCGTTGCCGTTCCCGTCGCCCCAGTACCTCGTAACAAACCCCCCGTTACAACTGTAATAAAATTGGCATTCACTCTGCTTGAGAGCATTGAGCAGACAAGCATTGGCAAATGAGCGGCTTGTTGTATCGCACTATCTGGCTCAGTCTGAGCTGCAACATGGAAGATGGTATAAGATCCAAGTTCTCGAAGTACTGCGAGCCTAGCGTGGTTGCAAATTGAACATCATTGGTCGATGCCAGTGACGACTGACACTGAATGTTTGTGCAGCGCAGGCGGAGCAGGGGGTCACGTGGCGAGTTGGCCACGGAGTGACGCATCCTGATTGACGCAATTTCTTTGACGCGGTTTCACTAACTGGTACTGTAATATCTAGTATTTAAGGGCTTGACATCGTCAGTATCGAACAACATCAAGGCCAGTATCATCTATGTGGAAAAAACAGAAAATGTTTAAAACGTTTTTAAATGAGCAAAATGAATTTAAGCATTAACAGAGCAATTTTTCCTGAACAACTTTCCTCGCTTTCATCAAGAATCTCACGCTAATGTGCCCGTCTGAAAGTGGAATAAACATCGCGCCAACATAGTAATTATTCCATTTTTTCCCCACACAAATGCGATGTATCTGTACCTCTTAGTATTCCGTAATTCTATCCGCTTTTCTTTTTTCGTATCTTGTATCACATTCTTGTAGTAGTGCTTAGTGTACAAAACCGAGTCACTCAACCACTCTATTAAACCGCTCCATTGAATAAAATGTTTCATATTTCACCTGTTTCCTTTTTAATTAACAATGTAGATGTATGCACCATTTCCCAAGTTTCGCGCGCATTTATGAAGCACATCCATTGTTTTTAATTAGCATGGTGGAACCGAATGAAATAATGTTCTACCGCACTATATGGGAGATTCGCCAAGAGCACTGAGCATCATGTTCGCAGCATAACATGAATACCACTTCCGGCGGGGAAGATCTGTAGCGCTATACGTTTTAGCTTCTTGCAGACATAATGAACATGAGAATTGCGCGGCATTTCATAATACAGTTTCATGCCCGCATACGTGGTGTGGATGCTATATTCCATATGCTCACATTAGCAAACACTAGAGCACTGAAAGAATTAAACCTGGAAAAATAAACATCTTTGCATGGATTTTTGAAACTCATGAGTTGTGTTTTCGGTCTTGTATCAATTATTAGCCAAAAAGGAGTTCACGCGACTGAGGATTACGAGAACAAGACACTAAATAGATTTCTGCTCAAAAGAGTAGCTTAAATACGACCATAGGAGTGAGCTGCATATATCAATATATGAGGTAACGGCTTTCTAGCGTAAAGATAAATCAAAGGTGGCAACTCAGCACTTTTGCCAGTTGCGGAAGTGTATTGGCAACATATTGTACATTTTATCTGACCGATAGCGTATATAATAAAAATAAAACAACTAATACTGCTGCTTCAAGGCATTTGTTTTTTTTTTTTTTGGATTGACGCATGAAACCCCAAATATTCCGTTTAGCTGCTGGAACGGCAACCTGTGACACCAGTAGAAATGGCTACCAGTTCGGCCACCCTCGTACGAAATTCAAACTTGCTTGCAATTATTTGAATGCAAAATATGATTCTTAGGTAGACCAGAGAAAAAGATGTTTTTTTAGCATTGCCGATTTCCATCGGATCAAATATAAATCACAAAACTCTTGCCTCCTTCTCTATTAACCGAAACACAAATATGTCTAAAAAAATGTCAAAACAGGCGTACTGATTTTAATTCGCTTTGAACTGTTTGTTTAAGTTTGTTCGCGTCACGCAGAGACCGGGTAATGTATACGAGATCAGTGCAGTAGCGGCCTATCAGGATATATCGAGAACAGCAATCCAGAGACAAATACCATTACGACGCGGTTATTGCCGTTACTAAACACTTCAAAATAGAACATGTAGTTCTAAGAAGTTTAGGTAGATAATACTGCAGTTAAAACCTCGGGTGATACGAGGCGGGCACTCTCGATTTACCCTGCCTAACCGGCCGTGCTAGTAAAAGGTGCATGCATAGAAAATGTTCTACTTGCCGGTGGTTGGCTTCCAGTCGGCTACTCAAGCTACAAGCAGAGCTTCTTTCCGATCCCGGAGATTGTCTACAGTGCTACACGAAAAATCTAACAAGCTGCCAGAGCCAATAGTCCTCTCTAGTACTGCAATAGTAACTAGTACTCACAGTGCGGACTGATGCTACAAAACCCTGCGGTAGTGCTACGCTTTGCAGGCGAAAAGTCGATAGGGAGACTATTAACAGCGCAAGTGCGCGATATTTATGAACAGATATATGTTTTTGAAAGCAGCAAGCTTTGTTCCTCTCATTGTAGCGTTTCCAGTAAAGCGCTACGCAGCGCTACAACATCCTGTCGGCGCTGCAGTCCCTTTAGTGTTAACCTAAAAAATTGGACCCACACCTGCGCATTGGATAAAAAAAAATGAAAAGAAATAAATACGCTTCAACTACGCAAAATCGTGGAACGCGTGTCCGGGACCACTGACTCTGTCGTCTAGAAGGACGCGACGGCAGCTGGCTCCTCTCGTGTGTTGTGAATTCTCCTGGAGGCCATTTTGTGCCCCCATTACCGCGGTGCTGACGGCACAAGAAAAATTACTGCAGCATGCGTATACTGCGCTCTACAAACATTACGGGGTGCAGAACAATACTCCGTTGTGCTGTACACGTTTAAAAACCAACGGCGTTCGGGATGCATGAGTGCAGCTCTGGCTGCATGCCCCGCTTGCGCCTCCTAATAAGTTAGTTACGCAGAGTTTGGAGAGCTATGGAGGCGGTCTTGAGGGGCAAAAAGAATTATCACGCGAGATATACATGCGGTAATCATATTACATGTGCCAAGGCAAATCTCTTCGGTTGACTGGAAGTACTGTGAGAAGGCGAAAACACTTAGTCCGACACCCATATCGACCAAGTTCACACAGATCACGGGATCACATAAAGGGCGTTGCTATGGCCGCGTACTGCTGTCGCAGATTGAAATAAATCTGAAATCAGGATCAGGTTAATGCGGAAATTTTAGCTTAGAACATGTTGCGAAGGGGACGTTCGTGACGGTGCTGTGAATAGTGCTTGCACAACTAATTGTCTAAAGAAGAAATTATTTGCGCTCCCAAAGAAAGTGAGCGGTAGGGTAACTGCTGCTTAAGACCTTAGGAGAACAGAAAAAATATGATATATATCGACGAAAGGTGCAGGACGCGATACTTGAGCACCGACCCGGGGATGCTCAACATGCGAACCACCAGACAAGCCGTTTTGATGATTAGAACACTCCAGTGGTAGTTTTAGTAAACAATACAGCTCACAGCTTTCGGCTACACAGCTCTTAACATAAAGAATCTCGAATATCGCGCAGGCGGCGTTGTAAAGTTGATGCATCGCTGAATGTTGTAAAGTTGATGCTTCTGTGTAACTATATAAAACATCATGTGTAACTTGATAAAGACATCAAAGGCAAAATAGTCACGTAGCACAGCTGTTGGAACCAGCGAAACTGAAGCAGGATAACAAACAGGCGCACACACAGCACCGCTGGATTTACATCTAATTTATTCCGATGAATTAGGTCACACTTATACATTATTGCTGCTCAAGCGTGCGCACTGAACGAGATGAAGTAGCGGCAGGAAGCGTTTTAGTCAGGAAAAATAAGCAGGCATGTGTAAGCGATCCTCCAGACATACTGACAGAAGAGGGAGATCAGTTCTTATCTCCATAAAGTTTCCTTCACTTTGTTCAGTGTGCGCTTGCCCAGGAATGATGTATAAATGTGGCTTTATTCATCGTGTAATGTGGAGACTCTCACAGATAGTATGGACGGCCACAGTCCTTATTCCAGCAGTGTTGCTCAGCAGGCCGGCGTTCGCAAGCGCGCACCCGAGCTTCGTCACTTCGTCTTCTTTGTTCTTTCTCTCCTTCGTCGGCAAACCCAACTAAAACCCCAACTCACTTTTTTACAATACCCCCGGGGTGAAAAGGCGCCATCCTGGCGGCATAAGGGCACGAAACGATAGCTGGGTCGTAGTAGGACTTCAGGCGGTCTGAGTGCACAATTTCACGGCCCCGACGGCGATGATTAGACGAAGGCATGATGGGCTCCACGACATAATTAACTAGAGATGTCTGCTGAACAACGCGATAAGGGCCCTGGTATTTGCTCATCAGTTTTGTAGACTGTCCTGGGCTAGAGGAGGGCACCCAAAGCCAAACCAAGGGTTCAGGAAGATAGGACGGCGGGAGACCGGGAGAAGCGGCGCGGGAGCTTTTCTGGCGGTGCTGGTCGTAAGAAGTAAAGCAACGGGCCAGTTGACGGCATTCTTCGGCATGCGCAGCGGCCTGAGAGACGGTGCTAAATTCGGACGAATCCGGGCGGTAAAGAAGTACGGTGTACATGATGGAGGAAGGCTCGCGTCTGTACAGACGAAAATACGGGGAAAACCAGTAGTGGCTTCCGTTGCCGAGTTGTAAGCGTATGTAACGATAGGTAGAACGCGGTGCTAGTCTGAGTGATCGGCAGAAATGTACTTGGCCATCAGTCGCCGAGGGTCCGGTTAAAGCGCTCGGTCATGCCGTTCGTCTGCGGATAGTACGAAGACGTCGTGTGGTGAACGATATGACACTCCCGAAGGAGGGCTTCCACGACGCCGGACAAGAAGACGCGACCCCGGTCGCTGAGCAATTCCTGAGGCGCACCGTGACGAAGTATGATGCTCTGAAATATGAAACCGGCTACGTCAGAGGCCGTCGCAGCTGGCAACGGGGCAGTTTCCGCATAGCGCGTGAGATGATCAATGGCGACGATGATCCAGCGGTGCCCTGTGGCAGTGATGGGAAGAGGGCCATAAAGGTCAATTCCAACACGGTTGAATGAACGGGCGTGAAACGGTAAAGGTTGCAGAGGAGCTGAGTATGGTGGTGGGTTCTTGCGACGCTGACATTCCAGGCAAGAGCGTGCGTACTGGCGGACAAAACGGTACATGCCCCGCCAATACTACCGAAGGCGCAGGCGGGTAAAAGTTTGAAACAGACCGGTATGAACGCATTGCGGGTCGTCGTGATAACTGGCACAAATGGCGGAGCGGAGATGCTTTGGAATCACGAGCAGCCATTTGCGACCATCGGGTAGGTAGTTCCGACGGTATAGCAGCTGGTCACGCACGACAAAATGATGAGCTTGACGATGGAGCGCTCTAGAAGGGAGGCGCGCTGAGCGGTTGGCTAAGAAATCCAGAAGAGAAGTAATCCAAGGATCCTTGTGCTGCTCAGAAGCCATATCAATGTTGTCAAGAGAAGGTGTGATGCCGGAAATAGATGGTGGGTCAGCATCAGAGGTATGAGGGGAGCGCGACAGAGCGTCGGCATCGGAGTGTTTACGACCGGAACGATAAATGACGCCAAATGTCGTGATTTTGTAAACGGAGAGCCCAACGGGCCAGATGGCCAGATGGATCTTTGAGTGAAGACAGCCAGCAAAGGGCATGGTGATCGGTAACGACATCGAACGGGTGCCCATCTAAGTAAGGAAGAAATTTTGTGATCGCGGAAATAATCGCCAAAGATTCTTTTTCTGTGACGGAATAATTAGTCTCCGCTTTTGTGAGTGTACTGCTGGCATAAGCAACGGCGTACTCATTGAAACCAGGTTTTCGCTGAGCTAGAACAGCGCCGAGACCAATGCCGCTGGCGTCCGTGTGGAGTTCTGTAGGCGCGGAAGGGTCGAAATGGCGCAAGATCGGAGGAGAGGTGAGAAGCTGGCGCAGCGTTGCAAAAGCTTCGTCGCATGCAGGGAACCAAGCCGACAAGTCGTGGCTACCAGCGAGAAGTTGCGTCAGCGGGGCGATAACGGCAGCAAAATTCTTGATGAACCGGCGAAAGTAGGAACACAGTCCAAGAAAGCTTCTGAGTGCTTTCAGGGATGTGGGCTTCGGGAAATCAGCAACTGCGCGGAGCTTGGCAGGGTCCGGGAGTACACCATCCTAGGACACGAAGTGGCCTAGAATAGCCAGCTGTCGGGCGCCAAAGCGACACTTTTTCAAGTTCAGCTGCAGGCCAGCGCCACTGAGACAGCGAAGCACACTCTCAAGGCGGAGAAGATGACACGGAAAATTCTGGGAGAATATGACAACATCGTCCAAGTAGCAGAGGCATGTCTGCTATTTCAGCCCCCGGAGGATGTTGTCCATCACACGCTCAAAAGTGGCAGTTGCGTTGCACAGACCGAAGGGCATCACTTAAATTCATACAGCCCATCAGGCGTGATGAAAGCTGTTTTCGGGCGATCGACATCGGCCATCGGCACCTCCCAGTACCCAGAGCGCAGATCCAACGAAGAGAAGTACTCCGCTCCCTGCAGGCAATCCAGCGCGTCATCTATACGAGGCAGGGGGTAGACGTCCTTCCGAGTGATTTTGTTTAGCCGGCGGTAGTTTACGCAGAATCGAATGGAGCCGTCCTTTTTCTTGACGAGCACGACCGGAGAATCCCACAGGCTGTGGGAGGGCTGGATCACGCCGCGGTGTAGCATGTCGTTCACCTGGTCATCAATGATGCAGCGCTCGGCGGAGGAGACGCCCAAATAGAATAGGCTCTGGCCCAAATAGATCTACATTCTGATGCATAAAATTATCGTAGATGATATCGCACGTAAAAGGCGACAACAAAGGACACGACAGCGCAGAAATCTGCTTAGAAGTGCCGGTTTCCAGTTCGTACACTACCTGGTCGACTACCCTCGGATGTCACATTAACGAGTAACTGCGCACAAGATAACCACAGTACTGTCTGGAAGAGGGAAAATTTGAGTAGTGACGCACAGCACACACCCTCACACGTTAGCTGATGTAGCACAACATAAGAAGCGAACACGTAAACATGCGTTCTACGCGCGGCGCCGGCGCGACCCGCAGTCCCTCGGGCCGCGCGCACCGACAGATGACGACTGGTGTCGAGAGTAGGAGCGCGCCCACAGCCTGCGTGCGAGGATAAAAAAATCTGGTCTATACACTGAGTAAATTGAACAAGAGGTCGAAGCGACAAGGATAGGTAGGCAGCCCAGAACTCCCAAATGAATACCACTCCTCGTAATGCCAGAAGCAGACACGCCAGCTTTCCGACACGTTCGCTAGCGAACTGCGGCTTCTTTTTCGGCCCTTGTTTCTTGTGTTGTGTGCCGTCGAGCATCGCATCTTCCTGCCTTCTCTCTAGCTCAGGTTCATACATTTTATTCGAGTAAACAATTCAGGAGAGTATAAAGAGTACATGCTGCACGCATCAATAACAGTTATTTTGTATCTCATGTTTCAAAAGAAACCAGCTAATTGAAAAATAAAGTGTATATATTGTATATACTGCATAAATTTTATATGTACATCGTATCCCAATTTGAATGTTTCTTACCTTTTCAAGATCGCCCCATTGTATAATTCGAGCAGGAGATGAAATAAGGTGAGATGAAGCAGTACACGGTGCAGGAAATGAATGCGGTGCCGCTGCGAACATAAAAGAATAAGTGCTGATGTGGCGATGAAGTGAGAGTGTTAAAACTGCGCGAGGACAGCCACACTCCAGGCTGTGCTCTAGACTGTGCTCTGTGGCGTTGAACCATTACCACTCAAGGCTTAGATGGGGCACCGCTAGCACTAGCACTGGTTTCGCTGCCTCCTTGAGCTCCTGCTGGGTGCACATAAGAATAATTGGCTTTTCTGCATCCGCCGTCATTGCCGTTACAGCGCAAGGGGCTCTGGCGCACTTGTGCTCTATTGACCTTTCTCATCCTGTCACAGTTTCACTTCTATTTCCACGCGGAATTGATAGTGAATCGATGGGAGCCAGTAGAGAGGCCCGCGCACTTTCGTTTTTCTTCGAATACCTGCTGAGACAAATACACACACGCATACCCCCAAATCCTCCTTCGGCAGTCAAGCCTAGGCTAGAGCGGAGATTGCGACCCTACCTACGTCTACAGGCTCAACATCGATGGCTCTGACACCTTGGCTCCCACGAAGCACCGACAGCCGGCCGGGCCAGTTGACCAGTCTGACAGTATACTATGAGCAAGGGACAAATACCTTTTCTCAAATTGATGTTTGTATTCATCACGTTGTTTCCTATGTCATTTTGTGTTTTAAACTACAGTTTGTTTCTTGCTGCCATAGCTTAAATTTTATTTCCTGTTCGCAACAACTAATCAAGTATCCGGTTTCCATCCGTGACTTTGGGACCTTCCTGGGACCTTCCTGTGTAATAATATTGCTGGTTGTGTAGTGTCACTACTTCTCTTATTTATAAAGCTATCAGTAGCAATCAGTAGCAGCACCGGTAATGGAATTTGATTTAAATGCCTTATGACAAATTTATATGTTTGGAGAATTTTGAACATTGAATGAAACGTTGATGCTTTCTTTGACATCTGCACATGGCCCCGTCCGCTTGCATTGTGTTGTCCGCGTTTGCTGTCTTCCTTTTGTATCCTCTTTTTTTTGTGTGTGATTTGCTTCCTGGTTTCATTCATCAAAAGTGCGATCTTTTCAAGAAACTCTTTGCTCATTCATTTCCCGTGACCAGGCTCAGCTGTAATTTGTGACTTTACCAGAACTTCAGGCCAAGCGCTTAGAGTTTTCTTGGATTCGCCTTCTAGCTTTGTAATTAAAAATAACAAGTTGGCGTCACGTATGATGTAAAAAAAGAGAATAACCGAATGGCTGCATAACAGAAAGTTTAGGCCGCAATGTTTATCAGCACTGCCTAGATACGGTCGCGAATTTCTGTAGCGCACGTGCGAAAATTCCATTAATTCAGGAATCAGCCGGAAGAGCTAAGTGGGCACTAGGCTACCAGAAACAAGCATACCACTATTTCAGGTACCGTCTCCATCGAAAGCATTGCTTCCGGGGGCTCTCGATTTGCCGTAATCACCGAAGCGAATGCGGCAGCTCGGATGTAGTGGAAAGCGCTGATGAAAGCTGGTCATGCCGTCGTACATGACGTCATGACGTAATTTTTTTATCTGTAATAAGGGAGTAATTACTCATTGATATCAACCCGAGCGCAGACACACGTCTACCGAACAAAGCTATGCAGTTTTCTCAGAAGCTTCGTGGTTGTAGAAAACTGGTCCTAGTCTAGGGTTCGAACACGGGACTATCGCTTCACCGGAGCAGTACCTGTGCCAACTGAACTAACCGGGACGGCGAGCTTACGGTAGGGCGAGGGGGAATTGATCAATAACTCGAGATGAGAACTGTGTTTGTCAAATGTTTAGGGGAATCCCCCAGTGTGGAGTAGAAGGCGGCTCGAAGATAAGATGCCTCTCGCTCAGGAGTGAGGTCACCGGTATTGCTATCAGTTTCGGCACGTGAAATCCATAGTAAATGTGCACATGCCTTTCGCTTCGCCTCTTCTTGCCCACAAAAAATGTATAGGCGATGATTCTGCTGTACTTATTTCGTTTGACGAATGGGCACTTTTTAGGCTAGCAAGAAGCATTGGTTTAAGGAATGAAATTGTTCACTTTTAGGAAACCAGACGGATATACATTGAGTTCAGTTATTGTGGTGTCTGCAGTGCCGTACAGCAAACTAAACGTGGCTATATGACATGTACCGTACCGATGTGAAAAATGTTTTTTTTTTCAGCGTGCGCAAACATACCTCTTTTCCAAAACTCGTAATTAGCTGTCTGAGCTTCTTACCTTCTTGCATAATGAACAGGTACACTGCTTGGAAGCATGAACCTGCTTAACATGTGGATGGCCAGCCGTCACAGACGCGTCACTATACCTGGGCGTTTGAGACGCCGAACGAGGTTTTTCTGCGGCAGTTTTCTGCACCTGACAGGCGGCACTTGTAGGCGCATTACAGGTGGCGTGTTGGCAGGCAGTAGAGAGCGAAAGGCAACCTGCCACGCCGACAGCAGAAGAACGGACAAAAAGAACGTGGATGCCAAGGGAAGACACCGAAAGATAAAGCGGACAATCGACTTTCGATATAATTCTGTACTTTGTTGTAAAATATTGTTTCTGCAAATATTGCAGCGTGCAGGTTCATAACTATGGCATGCTTAAATGAATAAGTTCGGTTTTTCACAGCAATTTGTGTGAAAATTAGTCTTCTTGGGACACCCTACTCTCTGTGAACTTAATTTAAAGACCTTCAGTTCCCCATCGCAGGTGTAAGGGAGCATACTGAGCATCGCCTAGACTACCTCCCTGCTTTTCCTCTTTTATTTCTCTCTCTCTTTCTCTTAAGTAACTTGTTGTTTTCTTCATATTTGATGGCGTGCGGCGATAGCGATATTTTGAGCCGCGGGCTGACTGCAACACGCCCGTAGCGACCGTTTTTGATCAGTTATTTTCCGCCTGGAACGGTCGAGGCACGCGTCAAGTTACCGCTCTTTTTCCACTCCAGAAAGTGCATAAAAGCGCGACTTGACGAAGAGAGGTGCCGAGATAGATGCTGCCGAATAAGCTATATGTCTACGTTAGTACGTGTCTGCTCTATTAAACCTCTCTAATGCCCCATGAATGGAGAAAAACGCACCTAAGAGAATGTTGCTGGAGAAAAGTTTTGCAAACAATGTGGCCGTTCTTGCTACTCGAGTACAGCCTAAGTGCATAGAAGCGGGTCTTTCGTTAATAGGCTTAGGTTTTATGGAGATCTAACGTCCTAGAGAGACTCAGGCTATGAGGGACACCGTAGCAGCGATGGCGTAGAGGTAGAGCATCCGCCTCGCGTGCAAGAGGACCGGGGTTCGAATCCCGGTGCCACGCAATTCTCCACCGGATATAAAAAAACCGCGTGTCGATGGAATTGTATAACCAGGCTTGAAGTGCGGCCTGATTTCGGTGACCAGAGCCGACAACGCACTTCCTCATCAGAACAGGATTTGGCCACCCTGGTGTAGTACTTGGCCAAAACCTTCTATGAACAAACCAATTAACCCTCGGCCCTCAGTCCCCAGCGGCTGCGGAGCAACTGACCAAGGCGGCGGTCAGATCTGTGACGCAGCGGAGGGTGCTAAGAATCTCTGGCTCCGGACAGGCCGCCATTGGAAACCGAACCTGGCAACGTTTAACGCAAGAACCTTATCAAGTGAGGCTAGCTTAGCAGTGCTGCTGGAGGAATTAGCCAGTATTAAATGCGATGTCATAGGGCTTAGTGAGGTTAGGAGGACAGATGAGGCGTATACAGTACTAAAGGGCGGGCATGTACTGTGCTATCGTGGATTAGCAGATAGGCGAGAACTAGGTGTGAGATTTCTCATAAATCAGGGTATAGCTGGCAACATTGAGGAGTTTTACAGTATTAACGACAGAGTGGCAGCTATCGTAATTAGGCTTAATAAGAGGTACAAGCTGAAGGTGGTGCAGGCCTACGCGCCTACATCAAGCCATGATGACCAGATAGTTGAAAGCTTCTATGAGGATATGGAATCGGCAATGACCAAAGTAAAATCACAGTACACTGTACTGATGGGCGACTTTAATGCAAAGGTAGGTAAAAAGCAGGCTGGAGACAAGGCGGTAGGTGACTATGGCATAGGTTCTAGGAACAGTAGGGGAGAGTTATTAGTAGAGTTCGCAGATAGAAATAATTTACGGATTATGAATACCTTCTTCCGTAAACACGCAAACAGGAAGTGGACGTAGAAGAGCCCCAGTGGTGAGACTAAAAATGAAATAGACTTCATACTGTGTGCACACCCTGGCATCGTAGAGGATGTGGATGTCCTCGGTAAGGTCCGTCGCAGCGACCACAGAATGGTAAGGTCTCGTATTAGCTTAAATTTGAAGAGGGAACGGAGGAAACTGGTGAACCAAAAGGCTATTAACGAGTTAGCATTAATAGGGAAGGTAGAGGAATTCAGAATGTCACTGCAAAACAGATTTTCCGCTTTAACTCAAGAAGACGACCGTAGTGTTGAAACAATGAATGATAATCTTACAGCTATCGTTACAGAGTGCGCCGCAGAAGTAGGTGGTAAGATGGTTCGACAGGATACCAACAAGCTATCTCAGGAGACTAAAGATCTGATTAAGAAACGTCAAAGCATGAGGACGTCTAACTCCATAGAAGGATAGAACTAGCAGAGCTATCTAAGTTAATAAATAAGCGCAAGGTAGCCGACATAAGAAAGTTTAACATGGAGAAAATCGAGCATGCTCTAAAGAATGGAGGTAGCCTAAAATCAGTGAGGAGAAAACTGGGCATAGGTAAAAACCCGATGTATGCGCTAAAAGACAAACAGGGCAATGTCATCAGCAATATGAATAAGATAGTTGAATTAGCCGAAGAGTTCTACACAAATCTATACAGTAGCGAATGTAATCATCAAGTTACTGAGGGAGGCAGTCGAGCACAGCAATGGGACATCCCGCCAGTAACGAAGGAGGAAGTAAAGAAAGCCTTAGGAGCAATGCAAAGAGGGAAAGCAACTGGTGGGGATCAGGTAACAGCAGATTTGCTGAAGGACGTAGGAGAGATTGTGCTACAAAAACTAGCCACCCTGTATACGCAATGCCTTGTGACCTAGAGAGTACCAGAAGCTTGGAAGAACGCTAACATTATCTTAATTCATAAGAAAGGAGACGTCAAGGACTTGAAGAATTACAGACCGATCAGCTTATTGTCCGTTGCCTACAAGGTATTTACTAAGGTAATCGCTAATAGAATCAGGACAACCTTGCACTTTAGTCAACCAAATGATCAGGCAGGCTTTCGTAAAGGATACTCGACAATAGACGACATTCACACTATCAATCAGGTGATAGAGAAATGCGCAGAATATAACCAACCCCTATATATAGCCTTCATTGATTACGAGAAAGCATTCGACTCAGTGGAAACCTCAGCTGTCATGCAGGCATTGCGGAATCAGGGTGTGGAAGAGTGCTATGTGAAAATATTGGAAGATATTTATAACGATTGCACAGCTACTATAGTTCTCCATAAAGTCAGCAATAAAATTCCAATACGGAAAGGTGTCAGGCAGGGAGACACGATCTCGCCAATGCTCTTCACTGCCTGCTTACAGGAGGTATTCCGGGGACTGGAATGGGAAGAGTTGGGGATAAGAGTTAATGGAGAATACCTGAGTAATTTGCGATTCGCTGATGACATTGCCTTGATAAGCCACTCAGGACAAGAACTGCAAAGCATGATCAATCAGCTAGACAGGCAGAGTAGAACGGTGGGTCTAAGAATTAACATGCAGAAAACCAAAGTAATGTTCAATAGCCTTGCAAGGGCACAGCAGTTCGCAATTGGTAGCGAGGTGCTAGAAGTAGTAAGAGAATATGTCTACTTAGGGCAGGTAGTGACCGCAGATCCGGATCATGATAGGGAAATAACTAGAAGAATAAAAATGGGGTGGAGCGCGTATGGCAGGTTCTCTCAGGTCATGAATGGTAGCTTACCAATATCCATGAAGAGAAAAGTATATAACAGCTGTATCCTACCAGTACTCACCTATGGGGCAGAAACGTGGAGGCTAACAAAGAGGGTTCAGCTTAAGTTAAGAACAACGCAGCGAGCTATGGAAAGGAAAATGATAGGTGTAACGTTATGAGATCGGAAGAGGGCGGAGTGGGTGAGGGAACAAACGCGGGTTAATGACATCCTAGTTGAAATCAAGAGGAAGAAGTGGGCTTGGGCAGGGCATGTAATGCGAAGGCAAGATAACCGCTGGTCCTTAAGGGTAACGGAGTGGATTCCAAGAGAAAGCAAACGTAGCAGGGGACGGCAGAAAGTTAGGTGGGCGGATGAGATTAAGAAGTTTGCGGGGATACAGTGGCGGCAACTAGCAAAGGACAGGGTTAATTGGAGAGACATGGGAGAGGCCTTTGCCCTGCAGTGGGTGTAGTCAGGCTGATGATGATGATGACGTAGTTTCTTAACGTGCTCTGACTTTCTGTAATACGAGACAAGCAAGAGCGCCTATTGAGTGTCACCCGATTATACAAGCAGCCGTATGAGAGGCACTTGATTACAATTCCCTTAAAATAATATTACCCCTGCGTATCGAAAAAAGCGTTTGGTCATCGTTGCATTCGGTGTCGCTTGTGGGTAATGACGATCTCTCCATGGTGAACACAATGAACACTCTGGTGCGCACTAAGATTTCGCGCACACTATCTTTCCACCTTAACACAACAGGTTTGAGCTTACACGATATCGCGCTTACACATCGTGGACTTCATCAAAGCAATTTTTAGCTTGGTTTTGTTTTGGTTTGGTTTGGTTTATGGGGTTTAACGTCTCAAAGCGACTAAGGCTATGAGAGACGCAGTAGTGGAGGGCTCCGGAAATTTCGACCACCTGGGGTTCTTTAACGTGCACTGACATCGCACAGTGGACGGGCCTCTAGAATTTCTCTCCCAAAGAAATTCAACCGCCGCGGCCGCGATCGAACCCGCGTTTTTCGGGTCAGCAGCCGAGCACCATAACCAGTGAGCCACTGTGGCTTCGTTTTAACCGCAAGTAAAAAATGGAAAGGGAACGGCTTCAGAACGGCTCGGCTTGACGAGGCGGACCGCGTGGCATAGCCATCCCGCCAGAGTTTTCAAGGTTTCAAGTTTCTTATATTTAACACATGTTTATCACATGGCTGAGGAGGGGAAGAAAAGCCGTAGCGCAGCGGCTTTAAACTGCTCTCTTCCCCTGAGGTACATCGGTGGCAGAGATAGCAAAGAGTTTTTTAGCTTCAAAATAATACCAATTCACCTATCACCATTAGAACAAAAAGAAATTAATAATATCTATCTATAGCTATGTAACTAAAAAAAGAGTATTTTGTATATCAATATGTGGCAAAAAGTCACCGCATAACAACGGCAAGAGCAGCAAGATGATCATAATATTGTTACCGATGAACTGCTTACTCAATAAGTGGCCGAATCGTGAACGAAGATGTGGCGGTGCGCTGAACGACGACGACGTTGACAGTTGGCAGCTTTGCCCTCGGTGTCAGAGCTGAGTGCTGGCCATCTCAGAGCAGCCGCCAATATAGACTTACCGCCGTAACATCTTTTGGTGGAGGTGCGGGGTAACGATCCCCGTACCTCTCACAGAACGCGAGTGCCTGGCTCTTGTTTGGGCCATTGGAAAATTCCGCACATACTTGTTCGGCCGCCCATTCACTGTTATAACCGACCACCACGCCCTGTGTTGGCTCTCCTCTCTCAAGGACCCTAATGGCCTTCTTGGCCGGTGGGCATTGCGATTGCAAGAATACACCTTTTCCGTGGTTCACAAGTCCGGTCGCCTCCATCAAGATGCAGACTGCCTGTCACGCTACCCCGTCGATCCTCCTTCTACAGACTGTGAGTCGGATGCCTGTGTCCTCTCCATCTCCGATCTCTCCCACATTGCCGACGAACAGCGCTTGGATCCCACCCTCACCTCTCTCATCGACCGCGTCATCACCGACCGGCGCGACACTTCTCTGGCCCGGTTTTTGCTGGACGGGAACACGCTGTACCGCCGCACATGCGACCTGATGGCGCTGAGCACTTGCTCGTTGTTCCCCGAAACCTACGGTCCACTATCCTCGAACAACTGCATGACGCACCTACGGCTGGTCATCTTGGTTTCTCCCGTAGGTACGACCGCGTGCGCCGGCGTTTCTTCTGGCCTGGTCTGTACCGCTCCGTCCAACGCTACTTGGCCGCTTGCGACGTCTGTCAGCGCCGAAAGAAGCCCGCTGTCCTGCCGTCTGGACACCTGCAGGCGATTCCCATCCCGACCGGCCCGTTTTCTCGTGTTCGGCTAGATTTACTTGGGCCTTTCCCGGAGTCCTCCTCGGGGAACAAGTGGATTGCCGTCGCCACCGATTATGCCACGCGGTACGTGATCACTCGCGCCATTCCAACCAGCTGCGCCACTGACGTCGCTGACTTCCGTCTGCACGACGTCATATTACACCATGGCGCTCGCCGTCAACTCCTTACCGACCGTGGCCGCTGCATCCTCTCCCGAGTAGTTGACGAAATTCTTCGTTCGTGCTCCGTTCGTCACAAGTTCACCGGTGTTTATCATCCTGAGACGAACGGCCGTACGGAGCGTCTCAACCGCACGCTGACAGACATGCTCGCCATGTACGTATCCGACGACCACCGGAACTGAGACATAAGCTTGCCTTTTGTCACCTTCGCCTACAACTCTTCGCGCCATGACACCGCTGGTTACTCGCCCTTCTATCTTCTCTTTGGACGAGACCCCTTACTGCCCTTCGACACTCTGCTGCCCAAAGCCGGCCCTGTCACTACATATGCGCGTGACGCTATCGCCCGAGCAGACGGCGCCCGCCAGGTTGCTCGTCACAAGCTCTCCGCCTCCCAAGAGGCTCAAAAACACCGCTACGATGGCCTGCACCGTGATGTGCGCTGCCCTGCCGGATCTCTCGTTTTGCTGTGGCTCCCATCCCGTCGTGTGGGGTTATGTGAAAAACTTCTGCCGCGCTACACAGGTCCTTATCGTGTATTATGGGCAGTGACCGACGTAACGTATGAAATCACGCCGCTGCACCCAAAGTCGACGTCCGCTCCACTGAAGTCCGAAGTCGTTCATGTAGCTCGCCTCAAGCCCTATCACCCACCATCGACATCGCACGCCTAACACGCACCGCGGCGTTGCCTTCAGCCGAGGGGGATAGTGTTACCGATGAACTGGTTACTGAATAAGTGGACGAATCGTGAACGAAGAAGTGGCGGTGCGCTGAACGACGACGACGTTGACAGTTGGTAGCTGGGCCCTCGGTGTCTGAGCTGAGTGCTGGCCATCTCAGAGCAGCCGCCAATATAGACTTACTGCCGTAACATCCCCGTAACAATATAGGGAAGAGACGAGATACACCGTCATAGAAACATGTAGATGAAAAACACCGTCATACATTATCATTCAAACATTAAAAACAATGTCAACGCCACTCACAGAAACCGAAGCTTGTGCTCGTTCTGTGAGGGTAAACGATCGGATGAATTGGGTAGGCGAAACTGGTTAAGTAGGGAAGGCAAAGCATAATTTGATGTTTGAAATCCGTAGTTGGCGCGAGGACGTGGCACACACCATAGTTCATGATGACGAGTCAAGTGGCAAAGTGTGTTTTACGCAAGTCAATGGTTTCTTCTAGGAATTGTATTCGACGTTCAGAAAAAGATTTGCACATTTTGTGCGGATTGAAATGGAGGAATAAACAACTTCTCTTCGCCTAACCGCGGCGGACACAATTCAAAACCGCCGGACGACACACGGTGATCGCTTACGCCACAGAGCGCACACCAACCACAGCGGGCCTTGCTTCGCGGGGAACAAGGGAGCAACACTCTAGCTGAGACAAACAAGAACTTATTGCTACAGCAACAATAACGCCAGCTAGCAACAAATTACGCTAAGGAATTGAGGTCGTCTTTGCACCAGCATGGTTACGCGTGAACGGTCACCTATGCTAGGGCAAGGCATAAACTTGGCGGCTGGACGGGACGAGCTGGCGGGGGAATGTTCCCATCACAAGACATCACTTCGATGGTGGAGAGCGGACCGGCAGGCCTGAACGTCAAGACGCGTCGAATTCCCGAGACGCAGAGCGAGTCATCTCCCCCGCGCACGTGCGCAGCAATCACACTGTCCGTGGCGCATGTGCCCTCTCATCTTAGTTACGGTAACTAACTAGGGAGACTGCATCGCGGGAAAGCAAACAAAATGAGACGAGCCACGTCCGCCAACCTCCAATACACCCCCGCGGCTGAAAGTGCATGCTATGGAGAAGTCTCCTGGTCTTCATACACATGAGGCAGTTCTGGCTCTGGAGATCACTCTGACAGTGTCCATGCCGACTTCCGCAGTGTTCCAAAGATGGCCTGAAGGTCTCCGCTGGGATGACCCGCATGGCCGTGAACTGCGTGTCCGCAGGCCCGCGAAGAGAAGGCTGGTTGAAATCTGCAGGTCAGGATTGCGCAGCAAGCGCCAGGGTAACAGCAGCCGGAGGTGACTGCTGATTTGTTTCGCCACTGCTGCCCCGGATGGGTGTACCGAACAGGATACAGGCCACTCTGTCGCAGCAGGCGGCAGCGAGACGATGCGCACAGGACAGCAAGCCTTGGTGTCTCCACTGGAATTACAAGATTTCCGACACTCTCCGCATGCCTTTAACGTAGGTAATGAGGTGGAGCGGCATCCGCAAGGGCCTCGTGGCGCAGTCCTTAACAAGCGACCAAGACGTCTCGCGAAGTTCGAGTGAACAAAGCATTTTCTTGAGTTGAAAAGATTCCTCAGTCCGTGCGAGGTCACAAAATAGATGGGTAGCAATTTGCGCCCCCTTTCAACACCATGGCCAGGTGGTCGTGTCTCCTCGGATGTGGTGCAGGCAACTTCGAAAAGCCTTAAATCTAATTACTACGCTGACAACGACCATGAACAAAACAAGGACTAGAAACCAGCAACGTGCGTGCAGCCGCGAGGAGACATCAGCTCTCTGATGTCGTCCTACCCCGCTCATTGAACGAAGCAGCTTCTGAGCGGTCGGCGCCCACTGTATGGGACGCTGTCAGAGCGCCCTGTGCACAGCTGCAATAGCAGCGAGCTCGTTGCGCAACCCTTTGCCCCAAACCAGCTGGCTCCCGGAGCTGCGACTCCCAGATTCAAAACCAAGTGCAGAGAAAAAGATGTAAAGAAAGCTCCGACCACCCACGCGGCTTACGTTCTGACTCGCTTCGGGCTCGGCAACTGCGCGGGCGCTAGGCCTCGCGCTCCCTCGATGCGGAAAAAGTGGTTCTCGTAATAAAGATATTCCAGCGAAAACTTGACGAAAAATTGGCTGAGCACGTCGAAAAGTTCGAACATGCTAAAGCGCAATTACACTTCGCACTCAAGAAAGCAAGCCGCCGTTCCTAGCGACAATTCACGCTAGGCCTACCACTTGACAAGTCCGGACAAACAGCTTTCCTCGAACAGTACAGGCAGACGTCCAATGTTTTATGAGCAGGCGCCACATTGGGTGCCTAATGTGGGGGTAGTAATTGGGTGATGTACACGTTACCCCCTTTAACCGCAGCTGACACAATTAAAAACCGCCGGACCCCATCCTGTGATCACGTGCGCTGTCGGTCGCGCCCCGCCCATCTAGGACGAGAAAAACGCGCTGGACACTACCAGGACTGAAAGAATGTTCTCTGTTTTTATTCGCCGCTTCTGCCACTCCTGAACATTTTCCACGGTGAAAAAACAAGGAAGAGCTTGTCGAGCACTGCACGAAGCGACCTCGCGCTTAGAGCATTTTGATGAGCATGCTGCATACACATCTTTAGACACGTTCATAGCGGGATTAAAGAGTGCTTGGAACATGTCGTACAGCGCAATGTACACTAAGTGCTCCACGCTCGGCAGCGGCGGGAGGATAATAGAATCCAACACTTGGTGAACGAAAAAGCAACACTTGTCTGCAGTAGACGATAGAACAGTCTTTAGCACAACCTCTCCGTGCTACCGCCGCTCCCGATGCGAGTAGGGTGAGCGTGTCGGCCACGACACGGTAACTTGCAGTTTTCAGAGCACCAGCTGTGCATAGGGAGATTCATTTTATTCCTCATACAGTTTAAAGAGGCCAGAAGGGCTGTTCAGAATAGTTCAGCTGCTTACCTGGACTAAGTCAGACGGGGCTGCGCAGAAGCATTTGTATAACTGTAACGCAACAAAACCAGTATGAAAGGACGCAAAATGAACAGGAAATAAAACCTAACCAACGCATATCTCAAACAAGAGAACACTCACGGCCAGCCCGTGTCTCTCGTAGTCGTCGAAAGGTGCTCGTGCAGGCCACCTGACAAGGAGGTTGGTGCGAACCCCCCCCCCCCCCCCCCGCAGAACACTCTCACGTGGCCATACAGAAATTATATTGTGACTAAAAGTAAAACTAACAAGAAAATGTGTCCCAGCCCCCCCCCCCCCCACGTGACCATACAGTACATGCGGTTCGCGGCTAATGCTAATTTTGCCAAAGCAAACACAGCGAAGTTTCACGTTAAAGGAATATTCATAGCCATTTCGCGCTAGCGCAGCCAACAGCAGCGGGGGAAGAGGGACACACGACAGAGAGACAGAGAGAGAGACTTTTATGAATAATGGAGAGGTCTGCGTGGTTATAGGCCTGGCATGCTACTTCAGATGAGGGTGAAAGAAGAGGGTTAAAAGGAGAGAAAAAAAGGTGACATCAAACATACTGAACACTCACGTACTGACAGACACACATGATTATCAAAGTTTGTCCACTAAACCCGTATCCCTTAGATGACTATAAAAGTAGGTCCACTAAGCCCGTGTCCCTTAGAAAAACTAAGAATGCTGTTGTCCCTCTCGCAGCCGAAGTCGCATCAATCCAGGGTCCAAGGACATGCTCCAGGTGCAAGGGGCCGTCCGGACGAAGTCCTAAAGCACTTAACAGTGCTTTGCGATGGGTATTAATGATTTGGCAGTGACAGAACAAGTGTTGAAGATCTTCGTGCACACCACATATCGGGCACAGAGGGCTACTTGATACACAAATTTTATAAAGATAGAATTTAGTAAAGGGAACGTCCAGACGAATTGGGTGCAGGCAATTACAGTCACGTCTATCTAAATTGCGTGGCATGCGGAATTCACAAGCGGTGTCGATGCGAAGGAGGGCTCTGTATTGACGCCGAGGATCAGACCACAAAGAGCGTTGCATCTGTCAGGATTTAGTAGCGAGAAGTCTCGTGCCATCACTACGAGAAAAAGGTATGGGCAGGAACAAGGAGGTGTGGCCATGCGCCGACCTTGCTGCACTCTAAGGACGATCGTTGCTTGCGAAGCCGCAGTGAGCGGGTAACCACTGAACCAAAACACAGTGACGTAGCCCACAGGCCTCGGTGTGTAACTTGTTCATGTCAGCGACGATCTGCTCCTGAAGGCTTCCTGATGAATTTATCGATTGTAGCGCAGCGCGAGAGTCACTGAGGATAATCCACGCTGTTGGCGGTTGTTGCAGAATGTAAGCAAATGCAGCACGCAGAGCAGCAAGTTCAGTAGCAGTAGTCGAGGTGCGGTGACTGAGTGTCGCTGAAATTGTGGTGCACGTTGATGGAATCCAGACGCCAATCGCCGATGATAAGGACGCGACAGAGCCATCAGTGTAGATGTGGCGGTACGCACTGTAGCAACCATGAATGTTCTCAAGCGCAAAGTATTTAAGTGCAGGATTGGAGGTGTTTGTTTTTCTTTTGATGCCAGGGATTGTGATCTTGATTTGTCATGCAGCGTACCTCCAAGGTGCGGTGGAGGTTGTGACAGGGCGCTGGTACTGTGATAGGAGAATGTTAGAAACTTCCTCCATCGAGCACTGATGCCGATATACGTCTGCTCTCAGCTAGAGTAACCACTGTGGACGGGTTTTGGAAAGGCCGAGACAGATTCGCGAGGGTTTAGCTTGCATAGCTTGAAAGATTTAATATTTGTTTGCGAAGTACCCTCAAGATCTGGGATATTGTAGCGCAGAAGGCATCCACAGAGCGCTCCATACAGTCGCTGTAATCAAGGTGTATAACAGGCTTTCATGCTGGTGGAGAGCTTACAAAGAATAGATGCATAAGAGCTGAGCTTGATTTTCAGCTGTTGCACATGTGGGCACCACGACAGTGACCTTTCAAGCATTACCCCGCACGCTAGTCAGGCACTGGTGTGCAGCTCTCGGAATAAATCATTGTCGTGTGCCAGTATGCGCTCATATCCCTTTGCATCCCGAATTTTTTTGTGGGCGAGAAAAAAAATCGCTGGTGGTTTTTTGCGGTTAAGAAGGTATTAAAGAGTGCGTGAAAAATTATGAAGGCAGTAAGTACAGTGGTTTTCAACGGAGAACCATGTCCAGTATACTGGACACTGGGATTTATTTGTTGCACATGATCTGGTTTGCTCGTTGATTGAGCAATGCTTTACGTCATCTCAAGAGCTTAGGTGTTCTTAGAATCACAAGTACAGTACTGCCAGACTTAAGAAAAAGAAGTAACTTGCCCTAGGAGCGACATGTTCTTCGAGTATCGTCTTTGTGCTTGATGAAACATCCAAACTTAAGGTCAACTCTGGCGCTTACTTGCTGTGGAAATCGCGAAAACAGTTTTTGCCTGCCTTCAAGCAAAGAAAGACTTTGCATTTTGTGCACTAAACTTATGACTTTGCGTTGCATTCGGAGAGTCAACACCTGGAGGAATTTGCCATCACTTGAGGATCTGGCCAATGGCCTTCTTGATCAAAACGCACGTCAGGGCCTGGTATTTGCACGGCAGCCCTGTGGTGGTGTTCATGCTGAACAGTAGCATCTGTAGATGGCCTACCACGCCGTTTTCTTTCTTGGGAGCCCCTGATAACAGCTTCTGCTACCTGCATCCTGAAGTCTAGCAGGTGAAGCACTTGACTCTTCGTGTAGCCCGCCTCTTTGGTGTCTTCTTTGTAACTCAGCCAGCTGGTAACCACGGCGAGATCCGTGAAGTGGAAAATGACTTTTACAGACCATTTCCTAGTTTTCATTTTTATGCGATACAGGTTGATGAGAAAATCGTTCAGGTCTACTCCTCCCTTGTGATTGTAGAATCGGACGCTTGCCGGCCTTTCGAATTCCAACGTATTTTTCTGTTTCTTGTCGCAACGCCTCGTAGAGTCAACTGACTCAGCTCTAGAACATGAAGACAGCAGCGTAACTGACCGCGTATCCATCCATTTCACCGGTTCTTTCGATGTCAATCGGCGCGGTAAATGCCTGTGCCGTCCACGACTGTGCTACTTTTTGGCGGGAACTTTGCGGTCGCGTTCCTTTGTGAAACTTTTCGTTTTGGTCATTTCCATCCCCACTTGAAGAATCGTCGCTGCTTTCTTCCAGTGGAGATTCTGCCTGGAATTTCTCCACCTTGTCTCCAGGGTCCGAATCGACGTCTAGGTCGGACTGGTCCCCGAACCAAAGCTCTTGAATTTCTTCATTAGTGAGCGTCTTTTCTGCAAATAAAACAACCGAATAGTGCTGAAAAATCACATTACTTGAATGAAAAACCCCATCAAGATATTTCTACCAAGACATTAGGAGTTACGCAATTTTGGCGCCAGAAAATATTCAAAATCAAAAGAAACCTGCTTTGCACGGGGACTTGACAAAACGCGCCAGTTGAATCCTAGTGTCCAGTACACTGGACATAAAAACATTGTCGCATTGCGGTAAAACTGCTCATAAATAGGGCACACTTTTAACCACATTGTTTCAAACAGACCTTAGTTATCTCGCACGAATTTATTTATTTGAATTGAGTGAGGACAAAACGGCAAAACAAATGACTTACTTGAGCACGTTGCACTTGGCCGTTTGGTCGCGGAGGACGCCGTTACTCTGTGCTGCCCTCCTGAGAAGATGCGGCCGAAAGAGGAACTATCTCGATCGAGATATTCCTCGTCTCTTCTGGAAGCCGTGGAAGTGGTTTCGGTTTTGATTTTGGGCTTCGTCTGCTTTTTTCATCGCTTTGTTTCTTATGTCCAGTGTACTGGTCGCTGGGTCGGAAAGGGATATGCACCATTTTCAGTTGCTTCGTTTGCGGTCGCAGGTTCCTATGACACGCTTATGGGATGTTTATTAGTGGCGTTCCAACACGAGAGGTTCAATTAGAAACTGTATTCAGGGTAAAAAAATAAAGATAAAAACGGGCCTCATTCCAACATCCTATCCATCTGTAGATTTTCGTCTGGGCGAGTAAGGACAAACGTCCTGTACACCGGTCGGATGATATTTTTTCTTCTTATCAAAACACGGCACATATGCTCGCTGACACTTTACATATCCGACTACAGCAGCGCGCTTTTCCCTCTACAGCTGTGCTTTGTGGCCGTCTGGGCATTTTTCAGCCATATACCAGTATTTTCATTCATATGCATTCGAAGATATAAACTTCTGTGGCGGTTTCCACGAAGCACATCCCAACCCGTTCCAATGCCGCCCATTCCTATCCTGTTCACAAGGTGTAGCTTGTAAGCGAGCGCCCCAAAAAGGAGTTGGCAGAAGCAAGCCAGTGTTGGATTTGTACAGGCTCACACGACGCCGCCGGAAGCTACCCGCCTACGAGTCTGCCAGGCGGGTACTACCATAATAGCACAGTGTAGGTCGGTAGAAAGCAGTGAATTTGTAACTTGGATTTTGCTGTGCCCTTTACTCGGTACTGGAGTTTCGCCGGCCATCCATGATTTACTCTGGAATTGATTGATTGATTGATTGATTGATTGATTGATTGATTGATTGATTGATTGATTGATTGATTGATTGATTGATTGATTGATTGTATATACGGCACACAACTAGCGAGTCTAATAAGAGCCAAATCGGCATACAAGAATACCCGGAACAGTAGACTATCAGCATAACAGTAACTGATGGCATAGGAGAAGGGTGTTTTCGGCAGTCAGGTGATGCCACGTTTAGTAGATAAAAGGGCCTCAAGTGGGCTTATACCGCACGGGGCGCTTCAAGGTTGTTTTACGGCGGGAACGAATCACTGGCCCGTCAAAGCAATGGCTTGGTCCAAGACCCTTTTGCCAACTCTTTCACCCTAGAAAAGCCGATAACCTGGCCGGGGGAAACCTTTTACCCATTAGAGAACCGATGGGTACCCAGTGGCACCTGGGATCGAACCCAACACCTCCCGAATCGGAAGCGAATGTTCTAGTACAAGGTCACCACTTCGGTGCGCAGCGCCGGCCGCCAGGACAACTCGGCTACCAGTCGATCACTGAGTCCGAGTCGTAAAAATTAACACCAGCGTCCTCCGGCCGCTAGGTTGTGATAGAGACGCATCAACTCTCTCCATCACTAAATTCCCCGCCGACGATACCTGGACAGAAGCAGGCGACCGATCCGATACGCTGCATCCGATTTCCGTGTAACTATTGACGGCCCTTAGGTTACCTAAGTGCTTGATACCGGTGGTTATTATTCGGCAGTGAACAGTGTTTTTGCTCAAGAACTTAACGTTTTCACACAGTGGGCGAGGACGCACGGCCGCACCGCTGCCAGGTACGTGACCGCTGGTGAACACGTGCATAGCCAGAGTTGGCATTCATGGTTTCACATAATTCGGTGAATTTGCCGTACTTTACGAGTGTTCCAGTGACTTGATCCTCGGCATCGGCTTCCTGCAGGCGAATGGCGCTATGATTCACTTTCCAGGACTAAAGCGTCACGTTTTCGACCAAACGGGCCATGGCCCTCTTTGACTCTCCAGATCCTTTAAGCAACGCTATGCGCTTCGTCGAGAACGAAGTTACGGTGCCACTATCGTGTAATGATCTGGTACTCGTGTGGGCCGGCCTATTTCAACACTACGAGGGCCTGTAGGGCCATACTCAGCTTATGTTTTAGGGAGAGTTGCCGCTGCCAGAAGTCTGGCGCAACTACGAGACGGGTGTACCCAAGTCGTCCTGACCAAAATTGCAAATGAATTTCAGCACCTCGTCAAAGGCAAGGCTGTCGCCTTGTACAACGACGTTGCTGAGGTCACAGGTCTGTGCGCCATGGGAGGACACTATTCAGACAGTGCAGGCCCATGCCATGTTCTTCAGTGTGACAAAAACAATCCGGCTTTATCATCGGCTAAAAAATATCTCCTGTCAGACCTATTAGCAGTTGCGAAGCACTGTATTATAACTGATGAGACTACTCGACCCGTCTGCAAGCGCCCGTACCGTGTGTTTCCTTCTTCTCCCTCGCCCACGCCCGTCGTTTTACCTAGGGCGCTCTGTCAGCCGGACCCTGCTATATTTAGCGGATCCGATGACCATGACGTAGACGATTGTCTTGTCTCCTACAAATGGGTAAGCGGTCACAACCGATGCGATGGCGCTATGAAGCTAAACAACGTGGGGTTTTATCTCCGACGGGGTTAGCCTATGGTATATAAACCACGAAGCAGACCTCACTACTTGGTCGGCCTTTAAACATGTCTTTTCCGATGTCCATTGGCGCCCTAAAGTACGCAAGCTGCGCGTCAAACAGCGCCTGTGAGTGAGAGCCCAGCTTCAGTGTGAATTGTTCACCAGTTAAAACGAGGATGCAATGAACATCCGTACACGGGCGAAATTGTCTGTGCCCGAGGCGGACCGGTTCAAGCACGCTCTGAAAGACATCGAAGCGGACTCATTTAAGATGCTTATTGCACGGAACGCCATTACCATTGCCGACATATTCGTCCAGTAGCACAGCTGCGATGAGCAGCGCAAGGAGCGCATTTTGGTGTTATCGCCCATTTTACAGCCTCACTCACTTTGTAGCCTCGCTGTCCCGGCCGGTAACAGGTCTCTTCTACACCAGATTAAAGACTGTGCGTGAGGAGGTACCGCAATAGAGGTCACTTCTTGAGAGCGCTCAGGAACATCCTTCCAAGCTGGTATGCTGTAATTAGTGAGAAAGTCTCCATGAGCAAGTCTACACGCAACCGCCTGCCTTTCCTACCGGCCGGGCGCTGTTCATGTGAACCCTAGGCCCATCCGTGACAATCTTACGATTTATTATGCATCTGGTATCCCTGGTCCCGTTGCACATAACTGTCATCGCCGTGTGCTCCCAGCCGCAGATGACACACGAGCTTACGTAGCGATGATGGCTCATGACGGGAAGAACGTTACAGGGATGAAAAGAACAAAGCCCATAAATGACATGACATGCCTTTACCGCTGACACCGGGTGGCTGGCTGAAAACCTCTATGTTGAAAATATATACAGTTAGCGAGTGGAGCGGTTCTTAAGGGGCCGTTCCTTACAAAAGCTAGGTGGGCTGCTCGTCACAGGAGCCCTTTGGCCGTAGATTCTACTGCGGCACGCCCGACCAAGGCCTTTTAGCTCGCCAGGTCAGACCAGCCGAGCAGGGCCGCCTCCCACTTCTCCCGGGTAAAGTTGGGGATAGGGGGAAGGTGCGGGGTCGATTGGCATGCCCACACTATGTGGTAAATATCCGAAGGCTTTTCCTTGCAGTGCGGGAACTCCACTGTGCACGCAGGGTCGAGATGTCTGATGACTGCCGGGCACAGCAGAGCTTCAGTATAAAGGCGAAGGAGCAAGCGTTCCTCTACCTTCGTGAGACCCTTGCGGGGCTTATTAAAGATTCCATGGCCGAATTGGTAATATTGGATGATTTCCTTGAAGGTAAAAGCTCGATTGGGGTCGGAGTCCGCATCGGAGGGAGGCGAGGGCGATGCCCGGAGAGCGACCGCACGGGCAGCGGCGAGGCCGCTTTGCTGCCATCGAGGCCCGTGTGAGCGGGAGTCCATACTATTGTGCGGGACGTACACTCGCGAGCCGGTAATGATGACCCGCAAGTCCAGATCGGCAGCGGGGTTCGCGATTGCTACCCCTTTCGCAGGAGTAATATCTTGTGCTTTGAATGTAAGGCAGTTAACTGCGGTGCTTTGGTCGACGACTCCGACCAAGTACCAACCTCCTTGGTGTAGGCCGGTGGCGTCCACGTAAAATACTCTGTGTTTGTTGCCATAGTATCGTACGAACTCTTCCACCCTCGCGAGGCGCCGGCCACTATGGTCGTCTCGCTTCATGTTGGCTGGAAGAGGGCGTACGTGCAGGGTGTATCTCCTGATTTCGGGGATACGTACGCGTTCTTCCGTCAGTGTTGGATGGTGGATGTGAAGTCGGGCAAGCAGGCGACGACCCGACGGCGTCTTTGAGAGTCTTGTGTAGCGGTTTGCCAAGCGTGTTTCTCGGAGCTCCACGGAGGTGTTTACCATCTCCAGACCCAGGAGGCGTTGGTTGGACGTGGTGACCGGGAGGTCGAGAGCACGCTTGTAAATTTTACGGAGAACCACCTCAAGGGCTTTCTCGTCGCATTTTTTTATTTTTATTTTTTATTTTGCAGATACTGCAGACCATACATATGCATGGCCCAGGCAGGAGGGGCATCCGCGGCAAAAACATGAGTACACATTAACAAGCATGCAGCTGGTCAGAAACAAATTTCACACAAAAATTTCATAACGAGCGAAGTACAATTAACAGTGCAAGAATTGACGCTCCACTTCTTTAACAAAGTCGCTGGCTGCGAAAGTGTGCGAAGGCAGGGAATTCCATTCACTGGTAGTCCTGGGAAAAAAACTATGCTTATAGGTATTAGTTCGTGCAAAAAATGGAGCCAAGGAGTGAGGGTGTGTGTGTCGGGTTCTTCTGGTGCAATGTGGCTTAACACAGTCTGGCATGTTTAACCTCAGCGTACCTGAGCGGCAGTTATGCAAAAAAGCGAGCCGACTAATTTTTCGACGGGATTCCAATGTTGCTATACTATGTTGCCGCATCAATAAGAAAGGAGAATCGTGCCTTTTGTATTTGCTAAAAATAAACCGGACAGCCTTTCTTTGGACTCGCTCGAGCTGCACTATGTCCTTCTTATTGTGCGGATCCCATACAATGGAGGAATATTCGAGCTTGGCTCTAATGCAGGCATTATAAGCTAATAGCTTAACTTCGACAGGTGCACCTTTAAGTTTCCTCTTTAGAGACCACAGCTTACTAATAGCGGAAGAACAAATAGCGGATATGTGCGGAGACCAAGTTAGTTTATTTGTTAGCGTCACACAAAGATATTTATGCGTGTCTACTTCTGTTATAATATTGTTGTTAAGCAAGTAAGAATAGGTGCTGATATTTTTCTTCCTTGTAACTCGCAACAGAACTGTTTTTTGTGCATTTAGTTGCATTCCCCATCGAATGCACCACTCATGAATAGCCTCTAGGTTTGCTTGTAATATTGTATGGTCATTTGGTGCTTTGATTTCTTAAAAAGCACACAATCATCCGCGAACAATCGGATAGCAACACCACCATGAACGACATCAGACAAATCATTGATATATATCAAAAACAATAGCGGCCCCAAGACGCTGCCTTGGGGGACACCAGAAGTCACAGACAGCGTTTTAGACGAGCAATTCATAATGTCAACAAACTGCTGCCTATCTCTAAGGTACGCGCAAATCCACTGCAAAACGCAGGAAGGAAGACCAATGCATTCCAATTTGTACAGCAACTTTCCATGCGGCACTTTATCGAAGGCCTTCGAGAAGTCTAAAAGCAGCACATTTAGCTGGCCATTCATGTCAAGAGCTTGTGCGAAATCATGAACAGTACAGACAAGTTGGGTAACAGTTGACATGTGCTTCCTAAAACCGTGCTGATACTGTGATAGAAGGTTGCGGCTTTCCAAGAAATCTCTGATGTAGGTGGCAATGACGTGTTCTAAGAGCTTACAGCACGTACTCGTGATTGAAATGGGGCGGTAATTTGACACAGATAAACGATCACCATTTTTGTAAATGGGAACCACACGTGCTTTTCTCCAGTCATGTGGTATTTCCCCTGTGGCAAGTGATAAGTTGAAGATATCTGTCAAGAATGGAGATAGTTGTTCCGCGTACCGTCGCAGAAAAGAATTCGGTATATCGTCAGGACCAGAAGGTTTTTTAGTATCGAGTTTTAAAAGCATAGCTGTGACCCCTTCCCTAGAAACCACGAGATCATCCGCGCCTGCTGAGTGTGTACTGTGAACCCTGAATTCTTCTGCGGCAGTGAATACACTATGGAAGTAACCGTTGAAATGTTCGGCGATTTCAGGGGGATCAGATATTGTTGCATCCCCGATTTTAATTTTCTTAATTTCCTTTTTGCTTTCATTTAGGTGACGCCAGAATTTTTTGGCATCGCTCTTTATGAAGGCAGTAAGACGATGACCAAAGTAATTACTTCTAGATTCCCTAACCTTTGCCAATAACTCTTGCCTTAGTTCATGGAAGCGTGTAGTTGTCGTGTTGTGGTGCCTCCTTAGTCGCTTCATCTTGCGCTTGGTATGGATAATGTCACGGGTAATCCAGGGAGTGAAGCGTCGGCTACGAAGATTCCTTGAGGGGACATAGTTATTAACGCAAAATTTGATGGCGCCGCAAAACTTTTTCCACGAAATTTCAACATTATTGACCACGTTGTCAAATTGGATATCCAAGTAATCAATGATTGTAACATCATCAGCCCTGGAAAAATCTTTTACTACTCTCTGTATTTTTTTCTGCCGAGTGTGATTTTGTGATAGCCACCTCAAAAATATTAACTTGTGGTCAGAAATTCCTTCTTCTACTGAAACCTCAGAACTATGAAACAACTCAGTGGTGAATAAAAGATCGAGAATCGCAGTGCCACGAGTGAATTCAGGAACACGCTGTTCTAAGTTCAAATAAAACATCATATCTAGCACTGCATCTGCTGATCTAGAAATTCCATAATTCAAGGAGCTCCAGTGAATCGATGGTAGGTTAAAATCCCCCGTGATGACAACATTCCTTCCGCCAAACCCTTGGAGGTGGTCGTATAAACGGTCCAAGAAACAGTCATCAGCGTCCGGAGCACGATATACCGCACACAGAAAAAAATTCACTCCGAAAAGGCAAAGTTTCAACAAGAGACTTTCGTGCGCTGCAATTTGTTCACAGACAGTAACATCAACATATTCCTTCGTAACAACTGCTACACCGCCACCACGTGCGCCTCTATCACGCCGATACAGGTGATACCCCGGTGGTACGATTTCATCATCATTTATATCGTCGTGCAGCCAGGTCTCAGTGATCACGCAAATATGGGGATCGTACGAAATCAGAAGTGTCTCCAAAGCGTCTGTTTTGTTTGCTATGCTTCTAGCGTTCAAAGAAACCATGCGTAACTCACTGAACTTTGTTTGCTAGCTATCAGGCAAGGCAGCTGCCTTCTTCGGTAGCGCCAGGCGGGACATCGTGTTGTCATCCCATACGTAGAAGACGTCGTCAACGCGAAGTTTATCATAAAATAGGTGCACTTTCTTCCCTTCATCTTTTTCGCTCTTGGCGCTTTCCCAAAGAAGCTTCCGCCTTCAGAGCGTCTCTGTGCAGTAGTCACTTTGGACCGACATGCCTGATCGCTTTAGCTTTCGAGCATTACGTTGAACAGCCTCTTTTTCTCTGTAATCTTCAAAGCGCACACTAATCGGTCTTTTACGAAGGTGGAGACAAGGAGCCGAGTACAAGACTCGACTGGTTACAAATGCGTGCTCCAGCCGCAAAGCATCCATGCACCTGGTCCCCCACCTGGCGCAATTTGGCCAGTGTAGTGTCGACAACGGCGGTGTTGATTGATAAAGAGACCCAGTACACAGATCTCAGCGTGTTCTGGGATGGGTCCGCTCGCTAGGGACAGTTTGATTTTAGTAGTGCACTTCGGCAAGGGTCGAATGTGCACAGATTCCGATTTGGCTGGGGAGTATTGAAGGCCGGAGCGGCGGTCGTAAACGTCCAAAATCTCCGCCACTTGCTGCAGGTTGGCATCAATGACTCCTACTCATCCGTGCTTATTCCAGATGGTGATGTCGTCGGCATATAGCGCGTGCTGTATGCCTTCGACATATCTAGCTCAGCCGGAAGGTACAGAATTGCCAAATTGAATAGTAGGGGTGAGAGGACCGCGCAGAGCGCAGTCCTCTCACCCCTACCTTTCATTTTTACCTCTCACCCCTCTCACACGTAGGGGCCGTGTTCTGCATCTTGTATCCGGATATACGATTGCCGGGCCGAGAGAAATTGTCTAATGCAGTGAAACGTGTTGTCTCCACAGTTGGTTTTGGAGAGGTGCATCAAAATGATGTCGTGTGCTACATTGCCGAAAGCCGCCTTCAAATCGAGGGCGAGTGCTACCTTCTCATTAAGGGGGTATTCGACGAGATTCCCAACTTTGCGGTCTAATTGAAGCAGGACGCCCTGCGCGGACCGGTGCGGGCGGAACTCAAACATGGTGTCTGCGTATACATTTTGGTTTTCCAAAAACTCGGACAGCCAGTCTCGCACCTTAGTCTCCATCAGCTTTCCCTCAGAAGACTTGAGGGAGATTGGGAGGAGTTTGTTCATGTTTATAATTTTGCCGGCTTTAGGAATGAAGGTGACCAGGGCGGTCTTCCCTTCGATTCGGAGGGTGCCTCACCAATCCAGAGTGTGTTTATGTATACGATGAGCGCCTAGTAGGCCGCATCGATAAGGTAGGCAAGTAATTCCGCAGATATTTTTCTCTTCCCGGCGCGGTTCATCGTTTCATTTGACTTTTTTTTAATTAAGTGTGTCTGCGGGCGAGTTGGAGCTAGCCTTTTTAACCTCTTTCGTAATGAGCCGACAGGGTGCCAGACGGTTGTTGTAAAATCCGTGCTTTGCCATTGTTAGGATACCTCAACCTTAGCCATCTAGAGAAGAAAGTCAAAGATGAGTCAAATGTGCACTTTTTCTTTTCAGTAAAAACACGTAAACCGAATCTGCCTTTCCGCTTTATAGTAGCTGAAAGAGTTATATGGTAGTTTGTTCTTTCATGCTTCCTTTGGGAACGCCTGTTGAACCTGGGACGTAATCATGCATTTCTAGTATCTAATTCTGCAGCTTTTGTTCAGTTTTTTCAGAACAATAAGGGAGGCTGCTGAGCGTATAGTGTTGATGTAGAAGAGTTACTACGCTCTTCCTCAACCGGAGCTTATGAGTGCCGGTTGAGAACGTATTCATACCTGAATAACTAATGCAAATTTGCAATTAAACAAGGTGTTAATGATGAAGCCTTTCTTGATCTTTTGTCGATGTACCTCTTATATACACATGTCTCATCGCTTGGTGAAAATTTCATTCTCAAATAAGAACTTCGCATTGTGTCTGAGGTTGCACTAGTACTTAGTAGCATGTTTCTTTCTAAAATCGATAGTGCCCTTAACAACAAACTTTCTGGTCCCGCTACCGGCGCTTTTCACTACGTCGGTGACTACCTTGTATATGTGGAGGTTGGCAACCCTGATACCTTTGCAAGTGATGTTTTGAATGTCTTCCAAAAAGTGTGGTTCAGGCCTCAACTTCATGTTTTATCCTACTATGAATAGTGCACTGCAGTGTCAGTGCGATGTGATTTCTAGGTGCAATTGCTGATATTCTCCATACGCATTGGTGCCCACAGAAGTTTCCAGAACACGAAAATTGCAAAAAAGCTTAATTACTGGGCAGCCAAAGCATGCAGCCATGAAGTGAAGTGTATGCTTTGTAGTTTCAAGCGCGACCTTCACAGTACATCTTTCGGTGCTTAGTTGCGCATCTAGACAGCGAGAAAATTGATGTTTTTCGCGATTTCAGCGTTTCGAAAACTTTTGTGCATACCTGTACTACCTTGTCACGGTGGAAGAACTGCGAGCAGAGTGGTACCCAGGCGCTGCGTAGTTCGCATTTCTGTTAATCACGCTTTTACTTCGGTGAGAGCAAAAATATGTTAGAGTTGCCCGTGATGCATCCTAGAACGCGTCTAGCACCTTGCGGTGCGGACTCTAGCGGTGCCAAAACAAACTCGAACAGTTGAGCGCGTAGGCGCCGTGTTCGTGTTTCTCTACATCGTGATAGTAGGTTCGCCATTTGTCAAAGGTAACCGAGCAACAGATTTTTGCTTCTTTACCGTATAACGGAGCCTTTACGGTGACAAAAAGACTAAACGTGACAGAACGGGAGGAAAGGGTTCAACTCACTTTACACAGATTCAGAACATAGGCGCTTCCATAAGTGCTTCGCTGCGCGGCTGAGAAACAAACCACGGTTGTCCGGTTATTTTGGCAATGACGGTACGTAATACGACTCTGAAGCATAGATTGCAGAAGGCGCCCCACCTGTCCACCGGGTTGTGAGAGACCTGCCAGCTTTGTACAGTCGCGAGCAAAAAATATTAGCACAGATCACTGGCGATCAGAATTCGTATATCTCACCACGCGGCGCTGCGGTACGCAGACCTTCCTGACGGGCCGTTTCCATCTTTGCAGCCTAGGGGGGACGGCAGGAAGTAAGTTTTATCAAGCGTGCACCATCCGAGCGTTGAAGTGCCGACCCTACATAACTGTGCTTCCGGGATTTATTTTGACTCGGTTATGATGAGAAAAGAAGGCTTCTTTTATTACTGCTTCTTTTTGTGTCCGCGAGGGTTTGTCAAAAGGAACTAGCGGGAACAATAGATGATAACGCTGCTTTTAGCCAGTAATTTTGCTGTCCGTGGCAATCCTCTGAACCCCCCTAATACTGTAGAATGGGAGCGGCCCGGCCCTCTCGTTATCAGCCTCTTCGCCACTCGCAGCGCCACGCGTTGTCATTCCGGCGCTGTGGTGTTCCGTCATGTGTGCTAATCTTTTTTACACGCGACTGCACACCTAGCAGGCCTTTAAGCCTTTACCCAGGTCTTTACCCAAGAGCCTCGGCGGTAAAGACCTTAGGGTAAAGGCTTTAAGAGGAAGGCCTTCAAGGTAAATGCCGTCGGGGTGAATACTTCTATGTTGAGGTTTGAGGGCCAGCTTTTGCTGTGGAGCAGTGCCACTGAACTCACGTTCAGTGGCACTGAACGTGAGTTCTTCGACGGGTGCAGAACTCACCGCTCTTCGTGTCGCCATTGAACAACTCAATCAACAGCGCCCTCAGCAGTGGTTACAAGCTGCTCTTCGCCGTGATGCCCATGAATAACTGGTCGCTAAAATTCGGCAACTACATTACTCTGCCATCAACAAAGGACATGACATTAGAAGGCCATTAGACCGAAAGCGTTTATAGTAAAGACTTCTCGGCAAAATGCCTTTATCACACAAGAACCTTAAATGCACAGCCTAGATAGGGCCACTGCACGAAGCACTTAGCCATACTAAACCGTAGAATATTTATTTAGATATCATATTCCATTTTGAAAGTTCGCCTACTTGATGGCACTTCCAACCAATATTCAAAAAAGCTCTCTTCTTTTATTATTTGCGCCACTAAAAAACAGTGAAAAATGCCACATCCTTGGTTTGCTTTTGCGCAGCCTTGCTAAAATATCGCTCCCACACAGATGATAGCAGTGTCACGCCGAAGCGGTGGCTCAGTGGTTATGGAACTCGGCTACTGACCCGAAAGGTGCGGGTTCGATCGCGGCCGCGGCGGTGTGGTTTTGATGGGGGCGAAATGCTAGAGGCTCGTCTACTGTGCGATATCAGCGCACATTAGAAAATTTCAGGTGGCCGAAATTTATGCAGCCTTTCACTACTGCGTCCATCACAGCCAGAATCACTTTGGGATGTTGAACCCTTATAAATCATAAAATCAGTGTCCCACACCAGGCAACCAAATTTATTGCAACTAGGTGTCCTTTGTGTGTAGTTGCTGCGGTTTCTCAGAATTAGTTGAAAAGTGATGAATCTAATTTAGGCAGTTCGTGATAACTCAGACAATGACAAGAACGTTTCGCTTATCCGTTGTCAACATCAAATAGCAACTTAAAGGACGTGGCCCACCGTTATGAGGTTAAAGTGGTGTTTTCTGCGCCTTTTAATTTTCCCTATTTTGTCCCCGCGCACAGCGAGAAGTTGATTTGTCACCTAGTATTAGCTCGCACAAATGTCACACTAGCCACAGGTCACGGTATTCGCCCTGCACATGTTCTGTTCCCTTATGTGGGAAGCTTTACGTTCGAAAGATTACCTGGTCTATGAATGTCCGCCTGAAGGAGCATTCAGAGCCCTTATCATCCTACCCAAAGTCACATGTGGATGGCATACTGCAGGAAGTTCCGAGAGGAAAAAAAGAACGACAAGTAACAAGCGTGTCGTCCGCTGTTTTCAGTTACAGACATACTTTTCCGCCATGAGGTTCTCATAACACTAAAGACAAAGAAGCCTTATTTGACCAAAAAACAGAGGTAATACGTGTATCCTACCCCTTCCATTTCACTTGCAGACTGTGAACTTTAAATTGATGAAAAAAAGTGATTTGTCATGGCAGCATAACAGTTTTGGTTGCTCTTCGTGCAACTGTTTTGTTTTGAGTTGTTATCGATGTTTTTTTTGTTGTATATATTTATCATGTAAATGCCAATCAAATGCCTGCGCATGTCCGGTCTTTTGCGTGGTTGTCTCTGTCGTTCTGACTGGATTTCTGAATTTCTTTCCTCCATGATTAATCATCTAGTTACACGTAGTTTGGAGACGATGAAATGCTTGAGAACATTTGCATTTACCACGAGATTGAAGCCTACCAGAAGACAAAACAACCTGATCAAAAAGTCAGGCCAGCGTCTCTAGCCCGATCTGTGCACGCTCAGCCCGGTCTTTTCTGCCACGATCAATCCAAACATTGTCATCAAAACGTTCTTGACGCGGGCCGACGTAGGCAGTTCAGCAAACATGTGTCTTTTGTAGTGCATGGTAGAGCGAGTTGGGTAAGATCGTACTTGAAGTGAACAAGGGATGGAAACCCTCAAGGTTATGGCCAATGCTATACTTTGTATTATAGTCATATGTTTGTATTTTGTTGTGTGTGCGTCTGCAGCACTCTATTTCTTCCATCTCCTTTCAAAAACATTTCTTTTCTTGAGTAAAATTTTGAGTCCGTGATTGATTGCCATACTTGCGGTGGCGTTTGGCCCTCGTAGTTATGAATAGAAACGAAGCAGCCCAGCTACCCCTCTTGTTTATGGAAAGTGAGAGACTTTCCGACTGCTACTCTTCATGTGCTCTCTCTTGTACCGGGCGTTGGATAAACATTCGGATTTTCATTCGTCTCAAGAACTGCTTACTGTGACTGGGACGATTAAAGGAACCAGCGAAATCGTGCAATGGTGTACCTGCACATTTCAGGCAAATTTTCCTAACCCTGCCGCGTTCATCGTAAAACCAAGAAGCATTTGTCGCCTTTAGACGGGCTTCATGAAATGCCTCTTTTCTCGCCGGTATTTATTTTTTATCATTATCTCAACTGCCGAAGCCAGAAACTTCTTTCGGCGAAAACATTGTGGTGCGTGCTCTATTGCTGTAGCTCATGTCCTGCTGTAGCGTGACGCTCTATTCAAATCGATGCTGCGCCTCCTACCTTTGGGCCCGATAAGGACTGTTGACAGTGTGTTGGGGGCCCTCAATTTTTCAAGACAGCCGTTGCGCCAGATAGACGGCATCTTTTATTTTATATTTCCACTACATTTTTCTTTGTTTTTATTCGCGAATATTAGTACTTATATTCTCGCAGATGGCGGCCCGTTGTTTTAGTGTTTAGCTCCTTCTTCCAGCATGCATGTAGCTCTTTCGAAAATGAGGTTACGACAACTTGCTGCGTTCTTTATCATGGAAAAACTTTAAGAGGCCCGCAAAGCTTAAAACACGGCTTGAATAATCCTTATAAAGACATCCCTGGACACTAAACCATGAAAAATAAACGCTTCCCAATATCTTCTTTCACAGGTATGGTCACAGTGTGTGATGTGGTCAAATTTTAAATGACGGATTTATAGGCTGAAAGATATGTTGATCGAGAATAGGTTCATAAGTTGAAGAATAAACAACAAACATTCACATCGCATTTCACTTCGCCTGCATTTGAAATACTTTGACTCTTACGAGCTTCAAGTAAAATCAGCAATGTCATTTATGCTCTGAGAGTTTCTCTCGTTAAGAGAATCAACGGTTTGGAACGAGTTATTACGTTTTATTCCGATCGCTGCGACAGCATTTCGGTTCCACCGAAACGTCGTCCACGACATTTATACGGGGTGTACACCATGGAGCTATCAATGTCAACTCTTTTACAGGACACAGGTGGAAAGGGTCCACGCTTGTGGCCGAGGTGCGAACTACACTATAGTAGTCTAGTGCACACGCTGAGTTCATTAAAAGCCGCACGCATTCGCTGGTAGTTCTGAAACCTAACCACAAGTTACCACTATTCAACATTAAACTTGAAGGTGCATGTCTACTGCACGTGAATCACCGAGAACGGATGGTTTTACTGCTCGTAAAACTGCAATGAAATATCACTTGATCTTTGAGTCGAATCGCTGAGGCGATTCCCGTTCGACATTTCCGTGCACAGACAAAGTGCTAGGCAAACTCATTTCTTCTCACTTTCTGCACTCTAGCCTGCTTTGTTTGCCTGCAAAAGAACCGCTGTTTTGACTCGTGACTCAGCGCAGTTTCGCCTTTTTTTTACTTCCCGCTATCCTGCTTTCTCTTTCTTCCATGAAAACACAAGTGAGGTCATTTCAATGCGTAACACTGTATAACGCCCCTGAACAACTGTTGGCTGGATCTCCGTGAACAGGCACGCATACGATACTAGCGGCCTTTCTATGCACTTTATATTGTCCCTAAAAAGTATTTAGTGCCACTTTTCTATTTTCAGCCGAAATAAGCACTATTATAATCCGTTGACGGAACCCGTCAGTCAACTGCAATACCTCCTTTAAGTGAGTTCCCAATCGCGAACATTCTGCACAAGCACTCTCAGTGCACATCCAGGGCCATATCCTAACTAAGCTGGGTGATAGATTTCACTTTCTACGATGCAACTAGGCAGCATTCTTTTTCATTCACGACTCTCATTCCCTTCATCGCTTTTCATCTGCTTCCTCCTTGCAACCTCCGGTTCGCCTCACATCTCCATGTTTCCAATCCTTCAAGCTACAAAATGCATCTCTGCCCGTCCAGTAGTTTTCTTTCTCCTCGCGCAGAGTGAAAGTCTTGGGAAACTTCTCCAAAAAATGCCTCTTCCCGTCAAGCTATTGCCCGAAACCACCGACCATTTCATATGCGCACTGAGAATTCTTGCTAAACCAGACCCTTCCCGCTGCGGTGCAAGCAGAGACAATATATTCAGGTTCTTCTTTCAGCACAGGTATTTATTTCTTGATTGGGTTGCAAGCTCACCTTACACAGCACGTACCAGCAATGCTTGCTCATTGCTCGACGGTTTAGCATCCACATTTGTGGTACCATCGGACGACCATCAAAAACTCCACAGTTCCATCACGTACTTTGTAATCTGATCATCGCGGCTCCTAATCATGTCAGTGTCCCTAAGGACTATTACAAAAAATGCGAAATTCGCGTGCAAATTTCCCCTAGTCAGCTGTGTTTCCGTCGCAATGATAAGAGTTTTCCCCGACGAGGCGAGTACTTTCCTCTGGTTTGCTTGTATGGCGAATCCGTGGCTGATATTCCAACTATGACAGACGTAGCGGCTGTGCGAGACGCCTACAGGGCCCTGAACAAAACCGCACATTTGATTAAAAAGACCGAGGAAGCTTTCCTCAAAAGAGATGTTGACTTCGTGTTCTTCCCCATGGTCAATGCTTGTTTATAGGCTGATTTCCTTTTCCGATACTCTCAGTACCCACCAGCCCCTCTGTGTTTCTTTAGTCGCCGTGTTCTTTCAGCTGAAATTTCCTTCATTGATTCATGGTTTTCCTTTCTGTGGCTCCTGTTGTCTTTGATATCTTTGGGAGGACTAGTCATTCTTGTTTCATGGTTAGGTCTCAGGTTTTTGGATTTACAACAGTGCACTTCAGTGTCACCCACGCTACTTTTTCTTTTCTGTGTGTTTCTGGGCAGGAGCCCGCATGAAACATCGAGTTCTCGTAGTTTCATCACTGCTTGCTGGGCGCTGGGCATGTTTTTCCTGGGCAACTACATACAGAGTACAACAACAGCCATTCGCAGCTTACCACGTGCCTAGAGAAGTATAACTAATGCAGAAGAATTGATCTTCCAGCTTGATAACGGTTTTCTCCTTCCATGCACGAGCAGCCACTGGTCCGGAATAAAAGAAAGTTATCTGATGCAAAAGCTAGAGTTGCCTGCGCTTGCCAGCATCATGAGGTCCAGCGAAAGATGCGGACTCGACTGCCTCCTTCACCATAGAGTATCGGAATGCTATAAGAAGGCACAGGAAGGCACTCACGTTGCGTTATCTGTATGTAGCGACGAAGAAGTGTCCATCGCCTCACAGTATAACCTATTGCCAGGAGACCATGTGTTGCTGCTGCCGCAAGAATTAGCCACTCATGAACTGAACCCGTTCAGGTACGCAAAGCAGTTATTTTTCTTTTGCATAATTAATATCTTGCTTCTTGAAAATTGATATGCCCAGGACCAGCAATAAATTACCGCAATTTTTCTTGCCTAATTGCATTTCAGCACACAAAGTGTGCATCTCGAAGCGCCACATAAAAGAAGCCGGTTTTTGTCAATTTTCAGCTCCGTCTTAACATCGCTAACTTTCTGGAGAACATTTCATTTCTTCAGTTTCCCATAAATGAGTCTTAACAAGTCCCACACCTAACTGCTCTCGTCTTCATTAGAGATACAGGCACAGCCGCATTTCTGTTTTATTTGTCCGAAGAAAAATGGTTAACATTTTACTTCAGTGGAAGAATAGGAAATAAAGGTGGCTATTCGATCTGCATTGCTGTTGAAACGAAACTTTAAATGTCAAGATACTAAAAACACCCCTTCACAAAAGTGTTATTAAAAAGACAAATATAGAACGGAGATAGACCGGCTGTATTTTCGATGCTATCTCTGGATAAATTTTGTATATTGGTGTTCTGTATCACTTGCCGACAATTGAAATATCGGAGTACGGGCATCGAAAACAGATTTTGTACTTTATCGGTGTCGTAAAGCAACTACATGTTTATATAGAAGTGTGCCGCAGATATTGGGGCTCTTGTGAGCCTGACTTTAGGCCAGCGGAGTTCGGTCAGGCGGTAGCGCTGTGAAAAAAGGGAACAATTATGAGAACAGAGCGCCAGTGCCGTTGGCCTGGTCGGCCATCTTTCTGTTCTTCCTACTTCGTTGCTCAGCAGACAGATGACAGATACGTTGCCCTACTGCACTCAAGATGACAGAAGCAATAAAGAGAAAGGCTCACCGCTAGGATGGAAACAATACCCTTCACAGCTATATGAAGTGGCGTTTGGTACTCGCAGAAATGGAACACTTTGAAATGGGATGACTCAGGAGCTTTCTGGACATTGTTGTTTATTGTTACAGCACAATCAAAGTCACGCTGTCTTCCACACGCAGGTCAATGGGGTAATCAGTGCAGACAACGTTAAAAGCATCTGCGAAAGCATTTCTTTCGTTTCGAGGAGCAACGCTACCAGACGCCGTAGTTGTCAAGAAGCGCTAGTGAAACTTGAGTTTCTTAACTATACTTTGTGAATCCTCTAGTCCGCGTGGCTATGCTCCACTCTTATCCGTTTATCAAAAATCTGAACCTCCACCTCAAGGGTATGACACGGTACGACATGCTAGCGTCAACGGGTCACTTCAGTTTCTTGGGGTTCTCTTTGCAAATCACTTCGCATACACGGGCAGTGTTCTTTACTTCATTTTTATTTTATTTAGGAGAAAGCCTCTCTTCGCTATGTCGACGATTTTGTATCCGCAAAACGTGTCTGCAGCAGTTGCGGGGAAATGTCAAGAGATAGCGTCTATAAAGTGGTTTTATTCGAAGGGGAGTGATGTGAGGAAGCCGGGCGAAAGTTTTGGAGCCAATCGGACACTTAGTTAATTAATTATAGGCAAAAGCTACAAAAAGGGGGCGCGATCGGCGCGTCATCGGACCGACAGTGGCACGAAATTTGAATCGCCGGAAGTGTCGTACCACGTCTCGCCCTCATGTGACCTACCACGTGATTGGCTAATAATGAACTATAGAAACGCCAGTAGTACATGCAGCCGAATTAAGGCGTATTAGAATGAATTAAAGTAAATTAATTATAAATTATTGTGGATTAATATAGGTGTAATGTGGCTCTATGATACTTTGGATTCATTTCAATGTGTGTAATAGTAAATCAAGCGTGAAATAATTGTGCATGAAATGCGAATTCATTGTAGACTAAGGTGCATTAACAGGGATTTAAGGTGAATTATTTGATTCGATTGTCAGTCGCGACGACACAATCGTCATAGAGGTGAAGAGGACCCCCAACTGAGGGCAGAGAGGAGCAACTAGAGGCGGCGAGGAGGCGTCAGTGCTTTCGCATTGCTCCATTGCGATTTCCCCAGTGCCCTCTTAAGTTTTTATTTTAATTTCCCACAAGCCGTCCTTTAAACCATGTTTAATGAAAATTTAAAAATCCAAGATGTGATGAAGGACAGAGACTGTGATGACGAAATTCCATTGCTATTTTGGTATTAACACCAATGAAAAGTTTTCTAAATAACCACCTGACTTGTAGCACTATATATTTCGATACGTTTGAAATCAATAAAGAAAGATTTAGGAGCAGTCATTCATTTCGTGCAGAGAAAATACGATAGTTTTCTGCACTCACTCGTCAATGTAATAAATTTCTGACTCTACTTCAATTCTCAGTCGTCTGGCTTTCAATCCTCAGTCCATTCCAATTGCGGCTACGCAACCACACAAAATGTGCCACATTGTTGAGTAGCAGCGAATACCCATAGCACTGCCGGCACAGTGGCGCAGCGGTCAAGCTATGCACCACTGCCCCACCAGGTGGCTAGTCAAACACCGCCGGCGGTGGAGCTTTTGAGACCCAGGTTGCTCGTCCAGAGTAATGCGAGACTGAATAGCTCCCGCAAGCCTCGTTACTGCACACACAGTTCCTGACTAACTGTATATTTTGTACATACTACTGCTCTTGTCTGAGCCCACACCCAAAAATTTGGACAAAAGCATATTTCAACTGGAAAAAGTTTATTAACGCAATATTTCCGTACAGTACAAGATTTCACTACAAGAATCAATATATCTGCAGGCCTTGCCCCGACAGGCTTGCATATTTTTGTATTACCATTTCTGGGTTGAGGTACATAGGGGCTTGACGTCCCAAAGCAACGCAGGCTATGAGGACCGTCGTAGTGAAGGGCTTCGTAAATTTCGACCACCTTGGCTTCTTTAGCGTTCACTGACAGTGCACAGTACACGGGCCTCTAGAATTTTCCCTCCATCTAATTTCGACCACCACGGCCGGGATCGAACCCGCGTTTTTGGGGTCAACATTCGAGCGCTATAACAACTGAGCCACTGCGGCGGCTATTAAGATTTTTGATATCGTCAAAAACATTCCCATTGGTTATCTAACAATGTCTTGACTACTCGATGCGAGCCATGGAAGCACTTCAAAAGAAATATTTTGCTACGTATCTGAAGATTCGATCATCAACTTCAATGTTTACAATTAGGATCTTCGAATATTCAAATACTCAAAAATTTTGTCCAAGAATGCTGGACATAATTTACTTCTAAGTCCATTACAATTTTGCTGACTCATTCCTTTTCTGGCATCTTCCTATTCGTGCCTGCAAGCGGAGAGATAGAGGGGAAGGGAGAAAGCGGGACGGTTCACAGGCCGCACGGGGAGAGAGGCAAATCTCCGAAACCCTACCCGACTGGTGATGGTTTCGCAAACACGGCTATCCCGTCGAACTTTCTTTAAGCTCTTTCCCTCGCTTCTTCCTGCCTGAAGTTTTGCCATCTTTCGTATTGTCTTTGTTTGTCTTTTTCGTGGTCACGTGGCCTGATAGGGCACATAAATACTGGTCCCCTTCTTCTTTCGATATAAAAGTTGACAGTTAAGCACCTCGTCCCGTCGTACTTGTGCCTTGTGTTCTTGTGTACTTGTGCTCCTGTGCCTCGTCCTTAGTGCGCTGCTAGCATGGAACTCTTTTCTCCTCCATGGCCCTCTTTATGCTGTCGCATTTAAAGATACTTTCCGTCATCGACGGTACCGCGCCCTGCCCACGCATCACGGGGCATCGGTTCTAGGCCCGGCTCGACCGTTTCTAACACGATAGCGTTGGGGAGCTCGCGTCGCAAAAAACCCGGCGTCGTCGTCGTTTACTGTGATCGTTTGCTTTGTGTTATTCCACAGAAGCAAGCTACGAGATAGGTGGGCCACCTAGGTTTGGTTACCTTGTAGATTTGTCACAACCTGCCAAACGGATTGTGGTCGAACTGCCCACCGTGGCAGGTGGTAGTTAAATTAATAATTTATCGTGATAGGTTGCTGGATCTCAGACGTCCCACTGGTAGCAGTACCTGCCATCTCAGGGCAGTTCCGTATCGCTTAATCGCTGCAACACTGCGCCAGGAAGGGTATGATGACTGCTAGAGATGTGTGAACATTAAATACAAGTTTCCCAGTTCTGCATACATGGGTATTAACCCGTTTGCTGTCGTGCAATGACCTTAAGTCGGAGCTTAGTGTCCCGTGCAATATTTATTTTAAGCGCAGTTCTTTTCTCTCTTCTCAGACATTCCGCAATAGAGAGAGAAAGGAATTTTAATGAGGGAAAGGTGGAAAGGTGGAGAGGTCGGCCGGTTGTAACATGGCCTGGCCTGCTACTCCACACAGGGGAAAGGGAAGAGGAGGAAAAGGAAAGTGCGAATGAAGGCTGATGATGGCATAATACAATGAGTTTCTCGGGTGATGTCTACATGATGGTGGATGAAGTCATGGCCCTGTAGACCAAAGAGAAATTATGCACTCACGGCATTGTTGTTGCAATATCTGATCGTTGTGGAGTGTTTTAATTGAATCTGTTGCTTCAATGCGAGTACGTTCAAGAAAAATCACAACCTTTTTGCTCTTATTTCACAGGTACAAGCACCGTCGGCTTCTTCGCGCTGTCTTGGAAGGTGGACTAGCCGTTCCACACCGAAAACACACATCACCGCCAACAGAAGAACGGCGGCCATCAGAGCCTTTCCACCTTTACTTTGTTGTGTGGGCTGTGGGCTGTGCCACCTCAACCCCAGCACTAATAATAGAGTGTACATTTTATGCTTATGGCAAAAAAAAAATTGCAATTATTTTACCACCACGCAGAAGATATCGCTCACTTGTAAACGGGCGCCGCTATAGGCTTTGCCGTATAAACCTGTGCACTCGAATAGTAGCACTGCACTGTGTGAATAGAACAGGTTAGTCGCCTACATAGCATGAAAACAGTGCCGCACAGGGAAGTGCAGTATGGAGCACATTACACGCATTTTATTGCACGCTGCTACTATGAACGCTTGCGCTAAGGCACTTCCTCACTCGATAAAATCAGCTTTTGAGGATATTCTTTTTGGGAAGCGCCCTCTTCTGCGAGCAACTGTTTCATTGTCCTTCAATTAATCTCTTGAGTTCGTCCAAAACAACTGAATGCTACATACCAGTTGTGCTGATATCCTTGGCAGAGCTAGACTTTTTACTATCTGTTGTTTTACCTGTGGGCACAAATTTGCGATTCTTTCGCCGATGTCGGTGCTGCTAACAGTGTGTTGCATTTCGTGGCATAAGCATCTCTTAAATGGGGCGCCGTTGTACGGCCGTTGATGAAACAGATGTCCCGCGTAATTTAAGCGAAATAACAAAAATATTGTGGACCACAATACGTGGAGACTACTTCGAATATGTTGACCCCTGTATATAGTCACTGAGATTAGTTTTCATTTGGTCACTTGTTTGAATCCTTAGATGTTTAATAACGTTGTTCTATTTGCAGTCACTATGTAACATTCATTTGCTGTACACTTTTTCCCTTTTTGTCTGTTTATTTGCCTTTCTTTTTTTTAGTTAGTTAGTTATATTGATTTTTATGGCGCAAAAGCAACTGAGGCTATGATGCGCCAAACACAAGGTTAGAGTTTTTGTTAATGGTGAAGCTTTTTTAAAAATACTTAGAGTTTGTTTAAAACGTTGGCTTCCTTGAGAAACCTAAAAATACATGAAATGTCAACCAGTGCTTGATCACCTAAGAGTAGCATGGGGTGTAATGGGATGCTTTCCCTGTAAAATGTTGTGAAATATTTCTTTCTTAGTTCTTCTAGTTTTATGCATGAAATTAAAATGTGGTTCACTGTGAGTTCAGCACCACACATTTCACAGAGAGGTGTGTTTTGTTTGGTTAGCAGAAAGTTGTGCGTGAGGTGGGTGTGTCCAATGCGGAGCCGACATAAAATAACTTCGGTAAAACGTTCTTGATGCCTACATGATTGCCATTCCCCTAAAATTGGCTTCACAGAATGTAATTTGTTGTTTACGTGATCTTGCCATGCGGCCTGCCACTTATTTCTGAGTTTACTGTTGATAAACTTTAAGCAATCCCTGTGCGGTATGTTCACTTGCTTTATTTGGCCATTCCGGGCTTGTGCAGCGCATACATCTGCTTTCTCATTACCTACGATTCCAACATGGCTAGGAACCCAGCAGAATTTAATGTTATGTTTTTGTTTTGTGATTTTAACAATGTTATGTATGATGTTACCTATTATGAGTTCAGCAGCATTTCTGGAGTGCAGTGCTTTGAGCATACTCAGGGAATCGGTGTAAATGATGCTATTTTTGATATTCTCTCTTACTATTTTTTCCACAGCTACAAAGATGGCATAACACTCAGCAGTAAAAACCGATGCGCATTCTGGTAGTCGCATTATCTGTTTGTTTTTTCCTTGGATTACTGCACTTCCAACGTGACTTTCTGTTTTTGAGCCATCGGTATAAAATTCAATGTAAGTGTCATACTTTTCTTGTAGTGCAAAGAATTCCTGTAATATGTACTCATTTGGCGTTTGCTTTTTATCTAAATGTGTCATTGTGAGGTCACATACTGAAGGCAGGCTGTACCATGGTGGTAAATATTCATTCCTTTGTGCAATATTCGGTAGGGCATCTAGTACTGTTAGCTCTTCACATTTATCTTCAAAGCGCAGCAGTAATGGTCTGATAGAATGTGGTTTGTTGATGAATAATCTTTTAGATGGGCACTTGGTGACAACTGGATGGCAGAGATGTTTCGGAAGAGAACGGATTTTTAAGACATATGAGCATGTAAGGGCAATTCTTCGATCCTCAAGAGCGGCTTCATTAGTTTCGACGTAAAGGCTGGCTACTGGTGATGTTCTGTATGCTCCAGATGATAGGCGCAGACCAAGATTATGAATGGGGTCTAATCTTTTTAAGTAGGATGCTCTTGCCGAACCATATATTATGCACCCGTAGTCCAGCTTGGAGCGCACCAGAGAGCGATATATTTGTAAAAGGCTTGCTCTATCGGACCCCCACCGCTTCCGTGAGAGCACTTTTAAGATATTGAGGGCTTGAGAAGCTTTCTTTTTAAGGTTGTTAATGTGTGGTAGAAATGTGAGTTTCTTGTCGAAAGTTACGCCTAAAAATTTGTGTTCTTGTTTAATTGGTAGCGCAGTGTGATTCAAGTATAGATTGGGATCGACCTGTAGGCCTCGTCGCAATGAAAAAAGAACAGCTACTGTTTTTTGAGGAGAAAATTTAAACCCATTTCTGTCTGCCCAAGCACCTAGTTTATTTAGTGTGATTTGTATTTGTCTCTCACAGGTTGATATGCTAGAGGACGTGCATGCTATTTGTAGGTCATCTACATAAACTGAATACATTATGGACTTGGGTATTACTTTAGCTAAGGAATTCATTTTTACTATGAAGAGTGTCGTGCTTAGAATGCACCCCTGGGGTACGCCGTTCTCTTGGGTGAAAGTCATGGAGAGAGTTGCTCCTAGGCGGACTCGGAATGTGCGGTTAGCCAGGAAGTCGTTCAAGCAGTTCAACATCCTGCCGCGGATACCTAGCTCTGCTAGGTCACGGAGGATGCCGAACTTCCACGTAGTATCGTAGGCCTTCTCCAAGTCGAAGAAGACCCCAATACAGTGCTGCTTGTGGATGAACGCCTCCCGGATGGTGTTTTCTAGACGGACAAGGTGATCTGTGGTCGAGCATGCTTTTTTAAACCCACATTGGTGTGTATCTAATAGTTGCCGAGATTCGAGTATGAAGGTCAATCTAATGTTTATTACACTTTCGAAAGATTTAGCAATGCAGCTGGTGAGGGCTATTGGTCTGTAACTGCTAGGACTTGTTGGTGGTTTTCCGGGTTTGAGAAAAGGTATTATGACGGCTTTTTTCCACTCGTCAGGTATATTTCCAGTTATCCAGATTTTATTAAAGAATTTTAACAGTGCCTCTACAGCAGCCTCGGAGAGATGTGCAAGCATAGCGTAATGCACGTTGTCTGGTCCCGGTGCTGTCTTTTTGCCAGAAGATAGTACCTTATTTAATTCTTGTAGTGTGAGAGGCTGGTTATAATCCTCATGAAAACCTGCTCCAGATGGAAATTTTTGTTTTTCAGCTATTGCTTTGTGTTTCTGAAATGTGTTTGTGTAGTTGGATGAGCTTGAGACCTCAGCAAAATGCTCGCCCAGTATGTTGGCCTGTTCTTCTAAAGATGTTTGTGTCCCGGGTGCTGTCAAGAGAGGAAGTGTGAAAGGGGTATGGTCACCAGTAAATTTACGAACTTTTTCCCACATTTTCTTTGATGTTATTGAACTATTTATTGAGGAGACATATTTCTGCCAAGAGGTTTTCTCTGCATTTCTTCGCACATACCGCGCTCTGGCTTTTGCCTTCTTAAAGGTAAGTAGGTTATCTGCTGTGGGATATCGACGCAGAGCGCTCCAGGCTTTGTTTTGTTGTTTTTTTGCTAATGTGCATTCTTTTGTCCACCACACTTTGTGTTTCTTTTGTGCAAGTCCTGTTGTTTGTGGTATAGCGAGTGTTGCGGCCGATATTATGCATTCAGTAAACTTCTCATTAATTGCATCTGTGCTAAGGTCGTCACAAAATTCCTTTTCGAGAGTGGCACTTTTTGTAAAAAGTGACCAGTCGGCGAGCTGAATTTTCCAGCGCCGTGGCCTTGTGGGGATGATTGGAGTGGACGATGAGAGCCTGATGACGGTAGGTAAGTGATCGCTGCCCATGGGGTCATTTAAAACATCCCATTTAAAATCATTAAAAAGTGATGGTGATGCGAAAGCTAAATCGAGAGAGCTCATTTTTGCTGAGCTTGGACAGCAATATGTGGCTTTTCCCGTATTTAAAAGACAGATATTATTTGAGAGGATAAAATCTTCGATTATTTAACCCCTCGAGTCACAGCGTTCGCTTCCCCAGAACGGTGAGTGAGCATTAAAATCGCCAACTACCAGGAATGGCTCCGGTAGTTCATTTATCAAGCCTTCTAAATCTTGTATTGTTAATGTCATGTGCGGGGGAAGATATAGAGAACATATAGTTATGGTTTTGTAGCTCACGACGCTAACCGCAACCGCTTCCAGTTTTGTGTTAAGATTGATTTTTTTAGCAGGGACGCCGCTCTGAGTGACGATTGCGACGCCTCCTGAGAGTCTGTTAGCATGCTCGCGATCACGTCGGAATGTTTGATAATGTCTCAGGATATTCGTATGTTGTGGACCGAGGTTGGTTTCCTGAAGACATAAAGCTACAGGAAACATTGAGCCAAGAAAATGTGTGATATCATTGTAATTCCTGAGCAATCCTCTACAGTTCCATTGAAGTAGGAAAGTCATGTTTATATTTTTGAGTGAGGATTGAAGGGATTTACTTGTTTTCTGGGCCCGTTATTGGGGTCCTGTCTATTCTTCGCTCAAGAGAGCGGTTCCGCCGCTGCAAAGCGGGCGGATCGGGAGTTACCTCCATCACCTCACTAGAGGTGCTGGTGGACCGCGGGGAAGCCGCGGATGTGTTAGTGTCAGGCCTCCCCCGACGGGGGGAAGTCCTGCTGGGTGCCGACCCGTGAGCCGGCGCTCCCTGCTTTGGGGATGGCAGAGCAGCATTCGCTGTATCTGCCTGGGGCGCAGATGGCTCTGCCATAGCCTCGGTGGAAGTGGCCTGGGCAGATGCCGGAGTGCTGTGTGGTGTGCCGCCCCTGCGCACCACATCAGCAAAGTTTGTTTTTGTGGAAAAGTTGAAGCTGTTCTTTGCGTAAAAGAGTCTTCGCGCTTCCTTAAATGTGATGTTCTGTTTGGTTTTCATTGTAACGATTTCTTTCTCATTTTTCCACGAGGGACACGACCTTGAATAGGCGGCACGATCGCCTTCACAGTTTGCGCAGCGAAGTGCTGCTCCTTGACAGTTGTCGGAAGCGTGTTCTTTTGAGGCACATTTAGCGCAAGTTTCGCGGCCACGGCAGCTTTGAGACCCATGACCGTACCTCTGACATTTGAAACACCGGCGTGGATTTAGGATATAATGCCTGACATTTATTTTGAGGTAGCCTGCTTCTATGGATTCTGGGAGTGTGCTCGAGTTGAAAGTCAGTACTAAGTGCTTTGTAGGTATCTCTTTGTTGTCTTTCCTTATTTTGATTCGATATACACTTACAACATTCTGTTCTCTGAGGCCATCAAGCATTTCTTCCTCGGTCAAGTCAATGAAATCTGATTCAGATATCACACCACGGACGGTGTTGAGAGATCGGTGTGCTGTGATTGATACAGGGATTTCCCCGATGGATACTAGGTTGGAAAGTTTTGTATATTGGGCAATGTCTCTGAGTTCAAGGAGCAGGTCACCACTAGGCATTTTAGAGACTTTGTACCCGGGACCCAAGGCATCAGTTAGACTTTTTGACACTAAGAAAGGGGACATCATTCTTGCGGTTTTTTCCGTTTCTTCACAATGAAGAACGTGGAACTTTGGAAATGATTTTGGTTTTTGGAAAAACTCTGCGGTTGCTTCGTTCCGCCCTCTTTTGTGAGGGCGATCTGGTTTGGAAAAAGGGGGAGCCATGAAAAATATGTGTTGTTCGGCCATGGTGCCAGCCACCCACCATGGAGCCCAACGAGGGGACGCGACAGGAACTCGCAAGCGAGCCCTGCCCACGCCAGCTGTACACCTTAACTATAACCTAATATGACTCAACTCGGGATAGTTGGTCACACACGGTTAACCCTCGCCGTCAGGAAAAAGAGGAAAAAACAAAGAAAATAGGAGGAGACAGGAGAGTTGTAAGAAAGAGATAGGAAAGTGAAAGATAGAGGGGAGGACAGGAAAAGGCGACTGCCGATTTCCCCCGGTCGGGTAAGGCCGGAGGTGCCGTCTACAGGAAGCTGGGGCCAAAGTGGTGTGTTGCCTCCGCCGAGGGGCCTTAAGGGTCCAAACGCTCGGCATCGGCTCAGCCACCAGGATCCCCTTTTCCCCGGACACGGCGATGCCACGCACGGCTAAGCGCGGATGCTCGGGTCCGTGGTGACGCATTGTTCACCATCATCCCCCTGCGGGGATGTCCCTGCGGATGCTCGGGTTAACCCCGTGGTGTCGCCACTCACCAACGTCTGCATGCTGCAGACGCCTCCCTGCGGGGATCTTTTTTTTTTTTTTAACTCCGATTGTTGTGCAAGCGCCGGTTTATGTACTCTGTTCATGTAGCCACAGGAGGCTCTATTCGCAGTTTCGACTTTTGGGCGTCCTGATGTACATATTCCCCATAACCATGTACTGTAACTATGAAATAAACTTGATTTGATTTTTTTTTATCTGTGCTGTCCATTTGTACTGGTGAGATTAGTTATCATTAACAATTTCTTTTCATGTTCAAACTCTTACGGGATGCCTTCTATCCATATTTCAACTTTTTTATCTCCACTACCGTATCGAAAAATCTGATATGAATTCTTACGCACCTCGTATCATTCCATATGTGGTACATACGACCTATATGTGTCAGATATGTGTCTTGTATGAACTCGTATGCCGCCGATATGAGTTATATGTGTCAGTATATGTGCCTCATATGAACACATATGTGCTTCATACGAGTTCATATGTGTCTCATATGTGCCTCGTATGGACTCATATGGGCAGCATGTGAGCCATATGTGTCGACCAATGTATCAGCACATATGCTTCATACGAGTTCATATGTGTCACAAATGTGTCTCGTATGAACGCGTATGGGCTGCGTACCAGGTCATACGCGTCAAAAATGTCACGGATCAACACATGTGCTGCATATTTAGTAGTTCACGCGCTACAGAAATGTGCCTTGTATGGACTTATTACATTTGTGGCATACCTCAACTGACACGCGACACTCGTGCGTACACAAGAGCTCCAATATGCATCGTATCAGCTTATATCAATCTCGTGCGAAACAGCCGCTCATGAGCGCCTCTGATAGAGTGTACCTTGCTGTTTGAAACACGCGGAAAAGAAGGGATAAACAAGCGATTAACATGTGCCCGACCAACGCATAAAAAAAAAACACTTTGCCTGTTTCACATATTTTTCTCTTTGATTCTGTGCTTGTGCCCTCTTGTAAAAAGCGGCTATCCAAGCAGTCTGACGTTCGGCATTTCCAATGTCCTTGGACAAACGTTCAGCTAGAGAGAAAATATTGCCTTCTGGGCTTACTTTAGCTGTCGTAAAGCTACATAGCGAATAACGCCAGGTATTTTCATGCCAAAGCTCCGACTGTAGTTAAGAATAGGTGCGCAGTGAGAGTACTACCATGAAAGGTGCAGGCGCTGTGAAAATTAAAATACTATAAATATCATATCTTTCAGTGCTAATCGCAGAGCCCATGAAGATACACAATATCAGTGGAAGTGCAGTCGGATATAGTTCGGCTCCTTAAACCTGGCAAATAAACATTTGACCTCGCACCTAACCGTCGAATTCCAAAGTAGTGGGAAGCATAGCGTAAGTCTTGTCATGCAAATATAATGCAAATATTTCACGTGTCATCCGTGGTATAGTGGTTAGGAAACGTAGTTTTTTTCGTTCTCACAGCAATTTTTTTTTTTACTTTCTCTATACCACTAATTTTTATGGAAGCTATTTTATTGTAAACTGCCTTTTAATTTCAGCCCAGCCCTTCCCATACCTTTTCCAATAATTGTAAACGATACACATATGACATGTATGACACATATGACACATATTCCATAATCTCGTATGAACCAGACAAATATGACACATATATATGAGATTTTTCGATAGGTTACTCCGTTCTACGCTTTTTGAAGTCTTCCTCCCCATTCTGGTCGCTTTTTATGGACGCCCATTCGCTCAGATGCTGCGTTTTTGCGGCGTTTGAGTGGTCATGATCCCACATCTCATGCTAACTCCGATCCGTCGGCACCTGTCCTCTGCTGCGCAACAGAACAGAATCCATAAAACCGCAAAACATAAAGTAGTAGTCGTTCCTCACGGGCGGCAGCACTGACCCTATTGACAGAACTGCGCTTTTTGGCTTTTTCTTGTTACAGTTTTGCTTTTTTGTTTCATTTCAATTCTTCTCCTTTCATTGATCACTGCTCCCGCTGACATAGGACGCTGCTATAGGCGGTGCGGGCAGGGTGCTTTTCTATTTCTTGTTTGATGGAATACCGTGGGCGATGCCAACAAGCTGGCTGTTGCAGTTACACACCTAAGATGTCCCTGACTTCTATAAACGTGTCACATTCCTAACTGGCTTTCCGGTGTCCAAATCGATTACTGATGGAGCACGAAGACCCGTTTGTCACGCCTCACCAGCTTTACGAGCGCTAATCTCGTCCTGAGAAAGACACCGCGGTCATTTGTCAGCTAATTGATGCATCATGATCTCTGTTACTATGCAGGACTGGATATGGAAATAGTAGTGTGACTAGCGACGGCGCCGCTACAATTTTAATTAGGAAACAAGTGAATGCATTATCGCGTTGCGCTTACTTTTGTTCTGACTTGTACATGAACTCTGTAGTTGTAGAATCATGAGAAAACAACTCATACGCCGGAGGTTCTTAGAATTGCTTTGTACTTTTCTTATTCCTCCTGGAAATCTTAAAGTAAAGGCATATAAAAGCACTGACGGGTCGCGTCCCCAGCACCATGGAAATTTGTTACATTTATTTTTTGGTAAATTTGTGTTGTTAGATAATCCACTCAATAGAAACATAGTACTAGTACTCCCATTTCGAAAATGTATGACGAGGTGCACAGTGGGTATCACAAACAAAGCGATAAAGGCACCTGACAGCAGCTTTGAAAAATGAACAAACAACCATTTCAAAGCTCTGCGTCAATATTATCACGAATAGCTAAGTTCATAATAATGAAAATAAATGCAGAGTTATATTACTCAGATATAAATAATGCTCAGTGTCTTCTCGGGTGCACACTTAAGAACAGCGTCGTAAAAACGTACTCCAAGTACCTACGACCGGCAAGCGATGGTAGGTACTTGGACAGAGGGAGGAACGCCTCTTTTGTTTGTGTCTTTTCATAAAAGGTGGGTGTGTGGTTGGTGGGGAAGAAAGTTCGTGATATCCGTGAACTATTCCAGTTAGCCGCTATGGTCTAACCCCACACGCAAATCATATTTGGGGGAAAAGTTCTTAAGTTAAGTTAATTGATCGAGGTATATTGAAACGTGCTGATGAAAAATGGCGAGATTTAGGGCACTACTAACTAGTATATTTTAACTTAACGAGATCAGTCAAATAACATGTGGTCACCAGGGGAAAAAGTAGACAAGCCAGCGGTGTCCTGTGTACTTATTCTCCTAGACCTCTCGTGCTTGTTTGATAGTTTCATTATGTATGATGAACATCAACTTGGTCCGCATGGTAACCTTGTTACTATTCTAACTTTACTCCACGTTTCAAGGGCACCCACTCAATATGCCAGAGTAAGTATAAATATATTTCGTGTTGACCTCGCAAGCGCTTCAAGCGTAGTTATTATTGAACCTATTTTTTTTTACTGATTGAAAATGAAATGCTAAGTCTCGCGCTACGTGTAGAAGCGAAAAATGCCAAAAACATTTGATGCGAACTTTTCGAATAGCTCTTGCCAGCCGGACAAATAACGACTTAGTTAATTATTGTTGACTTTTTTCAGGAAGGCACCCATAGCATGAAGTCTCTGCGTAAAGAGCATCCTCTCTAGGACGAGAAATTCCCCTGATTTCACCTCACATAAAACATAGAAAAGAAGTAAAATTTTACCTTCTCCATCCATAGTAGCACAACCTTTCGAAAGTGGTGTTTACTGCTGTTATGTTTTTTTATCGCATCCTTTTTGCAATTCAAGGCTATTGAAGACGGGGTGTTGTATGTCCATATTGGTTCCATCGTGTTCATAAATTGAAAGAGAAGGAATGCCTTATATTTCTGTCTTCACCACAATCGTTTAAAATACACTGAGGGTTAAGAAAAGTTTACAAGCACTCGTCGTTTATATTCCACCGTGTCCCATGTGGCAGCATCAAGTAATACTACGCATCAAATCCCACACTCGTATTGAATCGCTGTATTCCTATAGAAAAAACAAGCATGAACTTTACGGTTAACCATGGTCCTACGGAAATATTTAAGGTAATTGACCATTCTTGTGATATGTAGCAAGTGTTTTCATTTAAACTGTTTCTATTGATCGCTTTGAACAGTTAGGACTCCCATACAAAACCAATGGGGAACGCTCTTGACGATTGCAGAAACGTTAATAGCAAAAAAAAATGAAATGCCTTCGGGTTATCGGCCGACAATTGCGTTCATGAAATGCTTTCCGCTCAAAACTGATTTTGTCAAGGATAGTTAGGTGTGTGCAAACCACAAACCTTGAATTTCAGAGAAGCGTGGGCCGCGCTTTCGTTAGAGACCGTGGAAAAAAGTTTCAAGGTGACAGGCATATTCAACAAGCCGTACGACACGGATGATGACTTCTTCTGGAACAAGCACGAGTCTGAGGTCCCGACGAGTTCGGAGGACGACAACGAGGAATGGTGTGTTGGACTCGCACGAGCCCGAAATCCCAACGAGTTCGGCGAAGGAGGACGAGGATTGTTTTGGCAATAATAAAGGCAGGTACCACGGGAAATGTTTATTCTGTTGTCTTTTTCTCCGTGTAATAGCCGCACACCCGATTTTCACACCAGATCTCGAAAAAAAAAGTGCGGCCATTACACGAGTCTATACGGCAGTTCAATTACATTTCAAGAGTACAACGTACGATAGCGAAAAAACTGCATGTCATTTTCGATTGCTCTACATGCATTTATTTTGTTTATTTAATACACAATCCTGCGTCAACCGAAGGCTTTATTGCAGAAGAAATGACGTAATGTTTCATACGCTGCTCTGGTCCAAAAAGAAATAAGTACAATCACACCAAGGTAATAGGAGGAGAAAACACGCACCCAAAACAGGACAACTGCACGTCATTTCAAAATAAAGATATGAATGCGCGGAACCAATTCTCAGTGAAGCATTCAGCGACATAAGAAAGTAACCTCTTTTAGTAACCAATAGCCAGTGCAAAAAAATATGTTCTAAAACGCGGCTGCTCGGCATTTACCTTCGCGGATTATCCTCGGAAAATAAAGCTGTTTCCTTAATACGACGAAGTGCTAATACAAGTTTGGGGGAACATTTTTAGTTCCTTGCGTGTTCTAGACTGCCAGTACCAAATAATCTAGAGCATAATTCTTGAATGAATGACGCATGGTTCACTTAACACTGCTACACGCGAGACTAAATAAAAAAGGCTGAGACGCGCCGGTCTCACACCACAGGAATAGAAGCAAATGGAGAAGCGATAATCAGAGAGATGGCGTTGCCCAGTTCAATTCTTTCTGGCACAGCGTTGCATGAACTTGAGCTTCACATCCTCAAGTCTGCCAACAGCAGCTATTTTGTCGCCCACATCGAAATCCAGTGGCTGACCAAGGACAACATCATATCTCTGCAGAAGGAAGGTGATTATCAAGAAGATCTCCATGAGGGCGAAGGGTTCTCCCGGGCAAGACCTCTTGCCTGCGTAAAACAAAATTTAACATCAGCCTGGCACGTTCGTGCACCTAGATAATGAAGTGATCAGTTTTGTCTGGACTAAAAACAGCAGTTCCACAAAGCGCCATTCTAACGTACTAGAACATATACTGCGCTGCTTTTGTTGCCAACTAACAGGCCCGTTGTTTTGATAGAGCGCGGTCCTTGGAAGAGGGCCGAATAATGTTGACTGTCCTCAAGGACGACACGTTCACGACAGTAATCGTCATTAAGAGCCTTGCGTCCCAACGCGTGAAGAAATTCAAACACTTTCTACACCTCATTTTCCGAAACTATGGTCGGCCCGTTTCGCAGGATACAATTTCATAGTAAAATAGCTTGGAAAAACGACCAAAGCACTATGAAGAGAAAGAGCTTTGGTCATTGGAGGTGAAACGTTATGTTTTGGCCGTTTAGTTTCTTTGTCGTCAAGTAGGCGTTGTTACACCGCTGTGTTGCTGTAAAAGTCAACTGCTAGTCGATTCAAGCAGTAAGCAGGAGGTTGATTGATTGTGTGTTCGCTGGGGAAACATTAGTTCTTGCACCCCACGCTGATCCCTTACAACCCAGAGGCGCTCTGGCTTCTGCTTTTCGCCTCGCCCGGGTGGCAAGTCATCGCTGGTTCATCAGGCGGGCAGAGAGCAGAGAGTCTTACTAGAAAGTTCGAGATGGCTTCAGGATGACGTCTACGCCCCAATATGTGGGATAACTCGAGAATAAAAGGAACAACACTGGCTGTCCCGCTGGCTTTACACATTTTCTGCTCTACATTGGCACAGGACATGACCCAAAACGCTCAGAGAAAGGACTTCGCTGGATAAATTGAGCCCAAAAACTGTATTCTTGCTAGCGGTCAGTCATTGTGCACACGAACTGTGATCCTGCGAGGCAAGGTAGTCAAAGCGGGGCATTAATATGGACCCTACCACAAGTGCAACACCACCAATGTTGCATACACTTAATGAAGGCCTGTCAGTCTTATTGCTCAAACGTGCAGTTGCCTATTTGCACTATGGATATCTGTACACCATTCTATTTACGCGCCCCCGCAGGGACTGTTATGCTTTGTCAGATTCCATATGAGTTCATGGTGAGAGACTGTCCTCACAGCGCTAAGCCTGAAACTAGGACTTGCACCGGGGCGGTGATGGCCTCCCTGCGTAAATTTGGGGCAAACCCCTAGAGATATAGACTTTTGAAAGAGACTGTACGCGTACATGGCGAAGGGGACGGGGAACACTTGCAACAAATACGATTACACTATAACGGACAAAAAGAAACAAACAATGCATCATTCATACTAAAAAAGTGCAATGAAAGATAATGATTGTAAAGCTCATAAACCAAATGTTAAGTATTGCATAGACTACACAGCAGAGTGTTAGTCGGCACACCTTTAATATCGATTGGGCATTCTGCGCATGTGCGTGGTGAAGGCATGTTATACTAAATTTTCCTGGTATGCCTGAGAAAGGGGCGCGAAAGTGTTGTTTACGAAGTTCAGGTGAGATTCATGCAAGGTGTTTAGTAATGTACTATATATTAAAACCTGTGAAGGGCTAAGGTTTAAACCGCTTGTATTGAAGTTTTCCAGAAGTGGCATTTGACAGAAGATCCCAATTATGACATCAGTGAAGTTCAAAGCTTTATGCCAAAATACAAAGCTTTATTTTACCCCACGCGTAAAAATTGAGCCGCATTCTTTGCATAAATAGTGGCGATGCTGCCACACAAGTACCGTGACGTGATGGCTAAGAGCGACCACTCGTAAGCCTGATGGGAACATCTACAACCATTTAGCTGGCTGATAAGCCCGTGGGAATAGCGACGATGTGTTCTCTTTTCTGGAGGGTAGCAGCGATAAACACGCAGATCATCAATGCCATGTTCCTCTGAAAATTTGACACACGTTTGAGCGGCGTTTTCAACACGCCCAGCTAAATTTTCACTGAGCCGAAATTAAAATTTCAAAATTGTAGTGACTAGCGCAGGGGTGTGTCATTGTCCAGAGCATCTGTTATGAGAATAAATACGATAAATATGAAACATGGCGTAAAGAAACCATAAGTAGTATATTCTTTTTAGACCACAATACTTTAGGGATGTGCTCGTACAGATTCTGTAATACTTAGGCGTAAGCATGAGACAGCAATAACTCAATGACTTCTGAAGCAGAACTGGCCCGGCAACTATCCTTAATGTAATACTTCTGAAACGCTGCGAATGTTGATCCGTGAAAATACAGCAAATAAGTAATTACTCGCTATTGGTGTCGAAAATTGCGATATGAATTGATGTAGCTAGTTAAGGCGCTTTATACACAACTGTGTAAAGAGCGAACGCATAACTCTCTGTTAAAGTATGCTGCACCTATAGGAGAGATTTCTTTGTTTTGGGTCGATAGAAAGCAGTAAATAATCATAATCGAAGCAGCAAGCGGCACAGCACGTCGCACGTCGTTTTCAAAAAGGCAGCGTTTGGCACAATTGCAATATTTGTTTTTCTCCGCAGTTTCAACCGTAATGCGCATTTTTCAAATAAAAACCGACTCCCTGATACTTCGGGAGTTCAAGTGACAAGTGCTGGCATTTCGATCTTGCTATTTAGAACAGGTAAGACCCTTTGCTTGATATCTTGCACATCCCTGTAAATTATTTCTCACCGGTATTTTGCGCTGGAATATTAATATATTGTTTTTCTTGACCACTAAGTGCGCTGTTTAGCCAGAAAAACATTTCTTTTGATAGTAACGAAAAATCCCAACTAAAAGGGTTTAGGAAAGAAAAAAACAATTTGCGCCTTTTACTAAGATACCGATGTAATAGGTAATACACCTCGAGCAGTACGAGTTGACAGGAAAACGCAAACTGCAGCTCTCGTAGCTATGTGGCGCGACAACAACAAATATTCCTAGACGCAAAAATACAGCTTTGGCAGCGAAAAAGTAACTCCCGTATTAGGATGGCTGGAGTTCGAATAATGCACATAGAAGTTAAAAATGCTGTGGTTTCTTTCTATGCAACTTTTCTCTGGTGTATCTCAGTGTCCGACAGTCTTTGCAAATCTCAAACGTACAGCTTACTCTGGAAGAAGAGCGAATCGCGTTTGGGTCAGAATGAATTGCGCGCTACTAAAGGGATAAACGCTTCTAATAATCCACTATGCATTCTTGTTTGCGCTGAAGCCATAAAGCAGACACGAATTACTTTGATCTTTCAGTTAAGCTTCCACGACGTAATTCAATGTTATTTGCAGTTCAGCATAATTTCGACGTGAACGAGGGCTGCAATAAAGGCAGTGTATCTGTAATCCAAAGTTAGAAGACCCGAAAACAAGTAGTGAGTAAAGAGTAGCATAGAGCACTCGATAAGATTGAGCCACCTCAATTAATTGGTAAAACTGTGTTGCACGCGTTCCACAGCCATATAGCATTTTGGAGAGAAAGATCTAGAACGCCGCTCCCAAAGCCCTTAGTAAAGACCTTGACCTCAAAACTCCTTCCTCAAAAACAGTTTAAGGAAAAAGTATAGTCAGAGACCGTGTTCTTTGCATTCCTGAGAAATCTTCGGAAAGATTGATGAAATCCTTGCTAGTCTTTGACCTACAGATGGTGACTGAAGAAAACCAAACAATTAATGGTGTTGAAGAGTCAGAAGAACAATAGTAATGTAGCAACTCTAATGAACTACAACGAACAACTTCTGTTGAATTAGCGCAAGCTAAGGCCAGATGCCTCGCATGAGCAAAAAGCGGTGACTGTAGAATGTGCGAAGTGCCCAACTCACACTGTTGCTATTTTAGGGGATACCGGATAACATCCGAGAATCTCAAAACCTTTATGACCACGAAGTGAGCGGCACGGCAGTGGAAAGACTACGGAAAAAGTAGAGTTACTCGCCCTTTCCTCTGTCCACTGCTGGCGTTTGAGGTTTCACATAGTTATAGTACCACGGTTTCCCTGCGCGTGTTCGCGTGTAATTGTATGCGCATGCTTGAAGTGCGATTTGGTCGGCTTCGGCCGCGGCCTATAAACGAAAATTTTTACAAGAATGCGGAAAACCCTCTCCTTCAGCAAGACGCGTACGTTCCACTTGTGCACGTCCACGCCGTGGTGATGACGAGGTGTCATGAACCTACTTTCCTTACCATGGCCGTCCAGATAAGGTGCATACGCGTAGTTTTCCCGGGAAACCGAATTTATTGACTGGCTACACCGGCTTAGCATTGCTACGCACGAAATATTATGGGAAATGACGTTTTTTTGCAGGTGGACACACAGCCGCCATATACCTGAAAGCGCGATTGAGGCGTCCACTGATCCAGTCGGCCAGTTATGCGCACTTCTATTGTTCAAAATAAATGGTTTCCACTTCTATTAAAAAAAATAAAGGCGCACAACTGCCTAAAATTGTGGGTGGGCGCTCTCGCTTTCTCACTGCGTGTGTGAGGTGTCCACTAGCCCCGTGAGCCGGTTACACTTACTTCGGAGGTCGTGGGTTCGGATCCCACCGGTGGCACGTGGTTGTTTTTTCTTCTGCTTTTCTAATGAATTAGCTTCAAGCGATAACATATTCAGTAATATTCTAAATTGATCAACACCACAAAATAAATAAATTATTAAAAATCCCCTGTGCTACTTGGTTTCTGTAGCTGTTGGCTTCTGTCATATTTATAACGAGCCGTTCATTCCCCTTCCCCTGTTTGCTTAATTGCTTAGCGAGGGCCTCGGTTCTGGCAGCCTTGATGCCATAGGAAGCATAAGAGGGTTCTCACACAGCTTCCACCCTCTCCGTTCGATGACGTTCTACGTCACCCATGCGGTAACTCAGGACGTTCTACGTCCGCCGCTTATGAACGTGGGTGGCGCTGATGAACACTCTCAAGGTTAGGTTACTTGTAAACATAAATACGCCCGAAAGCAGAAGATTTGATAGCCGTCGCCGTAGCTCAGAGGTAGAGCACCGGACGCGTAATTCGGAGGTCGTGGGTTCGGATCCCACCGGTGGCACGTGGTTGTTTTTTCTTCTGCATTTCTAATCAATTAGCTTCAAGCGATAACATATTCAGTAATATTCTAAATTGATCAACACCACAAAGTAAATAAATTATTAAAAAAATCCCCCGTGCTACTTGGTTTCTGTGGCTGTTGGCTTCTGTCATTACTATACAAAGGGTACTGACACACACACACCACTCAGACCCGGGGGGTGCGGGTACGAGTGCCCTCAAAACAAATAAGCCTGCAGGCTCCCCGCCAAGCCACTTGGCTGAAGCAATGCAGCCTGCTGTTCAGTGGGCCGCAGTGCCCATCCAAAATGCCTACGATGCACATATCAGGCACGCCCAGCTCACTCGAGCCAAAGCATTAGCTTCGATTTTGTGTTCTTCAGCGACTATGGTTTCAAAAAGACAGCCATAAGTGTTTCCAGATACTTTTGTTGCCGCAAATAAGCTATTCCTATTAATGTTTGAGATTTAATCTGCAGAATCACGAACAGAAAAAGCAGTTGTTCTTTGTTCTTAGGTGGGCTCACTATTGTTACCCGAATGTCAGATGTGAAAGTTGAATAGTGTGCTATTTCTTTTCGGAATGTTGTCTGGAAAGGGCCTTCTCATCAACTTGTTCTATTGTCCTGCCTGAATCACAACCAGCCACTACACTTGTGGTAGCTTAAGAGCAGATATGATGTCAGCGCATGTTCAGGATTGCTTTTGGAAATATTACAACAGACTAGTCCTTAAATTAGCCCTGCTTAGCTCAAGAGGTTTCATTTTCTCACCGCAGTTTCTGACAATGCCTTACTGCCTGCGATCTTTTTGTAAGTACATTATTGTCTGGTTCATATTTGACTACTTACGCACATATCAGCATACCTAGGTATTGATCTGTTCGCTTTTGAATGGGGCTGTTTAACCATGCTTCGACTACAATACAAGAGTGGTGCTGAAGTGGTCACCTTTCCTTCTTATTTCTTTTTTTGTGTATTGTATATATCTGCGAACACAACCTTCAAGCTCACCGCGATTTCTACATGGCTGGTCTAAGCTAATGATGAAGCACACTGCACAGTGTTGTGGCTAAACTGTCACACCAATACTTTACTCACCTACGGAAAATGCGACATGGTCCTCTGGCATTTTACGGATGAGTGTCCCGTCCTCCGTCAAATATCGAGTCGGGTCAAAAAGGTGGGGATTTTTCCACACTGAAGGATTGTTGTTCACGGCCCAAAGGTTGAAAATCACCACAGTACCTCTCGGTATGAAAAAGTTATCCACTGACAGATCATGGCTGCTCCTGCCACCGAAAAAATGAATTCCGAAAAACGCGTCAGATACGTAGAGGAATGAGCGCTGAAGAACTCTCGCTATTTCAGATATCCAGAAAATGGTTTAGTAAGGCCCACGCATTACATGCATTGCCACCAAACTCAAGACGTGGAGAAATGATTTCTTTATTTACGCAGATAAAACAGAGTGTGCCATTCCTATGTTTTCACGAATTTAATTTGTGTTTTACTTTAAACTACTTTTTTCAAAAGAACAAAAAGTTCTCGTGCACCCTAGATTGGCTTCTATTATCCCATGAAATGTCCAGGTGTCAAGGTTACTCATAATAATGATGATTAGGCTGAGATGTAATGGCGAAACGACAGCACTGTGTAGAGAACGGCAAGGCTCAAGGTGTTTTTTTACACAGGTTGGGGTCATAGACCTATTTTTCAAGCATTTCACCCCGAATAACCTAGCACAAGGCCAGGGGAAAGCTTAGAACCATCTCAACGCCGGTGGTTACCCGGCCGCTCCGGGGCTTCAATGCAACATGCATATTCCACTGTGGAAAAAAAACAAGTCTATCAGCCATTGATGAAAGTTTCAAATAAAAAAATAAGCGGGTGCCACAATTTTGGGAACAGATTGCTTACTTCCCTCTGATTTTAGTGAGCATAATACATGTTTTAAGTATAATATTCGGATGACGAAACGTTAACACTTGCTCCTCGTTTTCTGAAGTTCATTACGAGACTCATTCGGATATCAACTGACTTTTTAAACTTTTTTCTTGAGGGATAACGTGCTTCACATAGTATTGAAGTCGTCCAACGCTACCATGACGTCTGTAATAATATATTGCGCACAAATATTGAACTGTCCCTTACTGAAAAAGTCTGTTTTGATTCCTAGCGTCCGTAATACAAAAAAAAATTACGCTATGTATCTTTGTTGCTAAAGCAACAACAAGAAATATACTTTGTTTATACGGAGTAATTCAAACTGCACATTACCCCTTGTTAAAGTGGCTCTCCTTTTGTCCTGCATAATCTCTAGCCGCAACTCTCTTATAATAGCAAGGAAAAGCAAGTTAGTTCGTCAATAGCCATTCGTTATGTTTAATACTAGACTTCCACGCCAAATACAAGCTTGAATTTACAAATATATTTCGCCGACACTAGTTAATAAATATGATAAGACAACTCTCCCTGAAGCAAAGAATTAAACAATATTTTTTACCGTGTTTCGAACTGATGCACGGTGCTCACAGGTGTAGAATATGCATCGTGATGCGTTATGTGCTATTAACTTGGCTTTATTCTTCATATGTATTGAGATGGTTGGTTATTATGGTTGGCTGGTTATGTGCGCAATAATTTGGTCGAATTGGACAATTTTGAGTCCAAATGATTTAACTTTGGCGGTAGAGTTTGGGATGGATAGTGAAAATGTGCTGTAAATATGGGCTGTACACATCTACAGCGAATATGTGCAGTAAACCGGTGCTTTCATTATTTTCTCTTGAGCGCGTAATTCTTACTCTTTCTCAATATTCAAAACTGTGTTGTCAACTTTCGTGTACATTTTCCTGCGGGCGTCCATAGATTTGCTGAGTGATGATTTTATTTCAGGGGAGTATGCATAGTTCCCGGTACCTACAAAAAAATTAGTTCATGTCATTTCAGTTTTGATTTACTGAAGGGCGTCACTTTGCCTTTTTCCTCACCTGTGTTTTATTCGTATTTACTGCGGCACTGGAGCGGAGGCTGGAGAGAGAAATAGTATCTGAATGCGCCTATTTGGAAATGCTTTTTTGGGATGATTATAGAGTGCCTAACCAGGTACTGAAGTGACCTGTAAAATGCGGCGATTGCGTTTCACTACTTTTAATGACGTATATTGCCGGCCTGGTTGCTTCTGTATTTGTGAGAAAGACATGGCGCTACAAGTACACACAAAAAAGGCGAGGAGATGAAGGACAGGCGCCAATGTGTTGTGGTGTCTACTATTTAGTGTCTACTCAGGAACTTATGCCTATCTCGTCATCGTACTCGCGAGAGAATAATATTTTAAATATTGACTAGTGAAAAAAGGCAATCTCTGATTGAAAGTAGAATGTACACCTTAAAGCGTCCTTTGTTAGAAGTATGCTTATTGCCTAGTCGTGAGAAATAATCAAGTGACGGTAATAGCTAAGAACCCGGTTTGTTCAGATTTTTTCGTGAGAAAAACTATCCGCTCATCTATAAGTAATGAAGCTTTTGCTTTACTCCATCAAACTTATGCAGCCACTTAGTGCTGTGAAGTGTTTACAAAGCAGGGATATTCCTTTCCTGCATCGGCAATTAGCCCCTGAAGTACCGCCCTACAGTTTTAACGAACACCAAAACAGAACTAGGCCCCAATACAGAGCGCTAACTGACAACTGATTTTTAATGGAGCAAGATCCATTTTTTTTACACAGGCTGCACATGTGTCACCGGTCGGGCAAAAAAGAGGTGCAACGAAAAAGAAAACAGATGAAAAAAATTTAAACGACAAACAATAAAGCAAGCAAATCTACACAACGGAACGAACTCATGTCGATAGCCTAAGCAGTTCCATTTCTTTACTGACAGTGAAAACGACACAATGCTGATGCACTTGTCATCCCCCGCTGCTTTCATTTCAAGGCTTCCGACTATAATCATTTTAGATTTAGTGTATTAATAGGATACGAGAGCTGTTTTAAGGCGGAAGCCTTTAATGCCTCATCGTTGTAAGCAGGAGTTGTCGACAGAAAATGTCACGCTTTTCAATTGGTCGAAACGCTCGTGACGTCACAGTGCGCGAATTTCAAATGGGGCCAATTCTACTTTGGCTAGTAACCATGCAACCAATCAAAGGGATCGTATAGTGATGCTCCAACTAAGTGGGACTGTTAAGATAGAGGAGAATGAAGAGGTCAGAAGACAGAGGAAAAGAAAAGACGCGCGCCGCAGCGACAACAGCGTCCGCGGAAGGAGACGCTGCTGAAAAAACAGGTAAGTACGAAGCCGCGTTCGCTCCACCACCACGCACTTCCCCACTCAGTTCGACGTTGCTCGTTTCATATACGTTGTGTCGAACATCCTAGACAGTTCCAACATTTGACAAGTGAATGACAGAACACGATGCATAGAAATACAATGATATAAATATGAAAGAGCCTAATTAACCTTTCTAGTTAGACCGCATAAATCAATAAAACCGAGAACGAAATTGGTCGAGTTGGGGAATCGAACCAGGGTCTCCGGAGTGCGATACGAGCACGCTAGCCACTCCGTAATGCCAGCTGAATGGTTTGGAATGAACAAAGGCGCGTCTAGCTAATACGGCGTCTTCGTTCACTCCCATCTTCCCCCTTTCCCTTACGGCGAGGTGCAGGTGCCCACCCAGATATGCGAGAGAGATACATTTCCTTTCCTCAAAAAATAAATTTACCGTCCAGCAAGGCGTACAGCCGTATTGGCGATGGCGTTCTGTGGACTCCCTGGCAGCGTTGCAAGACGCTGTCGCGTTCCACTCTTACAGGCGAAGCTTAACATGTTAACCACACATCAGTAACACACGCAGACAGCCAATGGACGCGTCATTCGCTGGTAGCACTCGAATCATCATTCAGAACCACATTCGTGGCAGAATGCTGTACTCAGGCTTTCGCCTTGCACCACTTTAGTCGCCAAAGTGACTCCTAATTTTTTTTTCAGACAGTCGCATGCATTCGTCTCAGAAATTTCTATGAGAGGCCAACTTTACTGTGTGAGCGAAGGATCGACAGGTTTTGGCATGCTTACCAAGTGTTTTGTTTATGTGTTTTGTTTATTTTGTTTGGTTTGTTCATTTTAAAGATCTATTGAGTTTTGCGCAAAAAGGAAAAATCGTGGCGGTGTCCCCAGAGCCCTATCCAGTAGCAGCAAGCATGGGAACAAGCACGTTGTATGTGACACAGGTGTTGTATACTGCATAGCGCTGTCTTGGGGTATTAAGTAGGTTGGACAATACCCCCGTTCCATAAACAAAAGACTTGATGAGCATGCAAATAGCTATCGATCCATTACTCACCCAGGAAAGTTGGCCTCTTCTTGTCACATTCTAACCGAAGCGAGAAATGCATGCATTATTTGAAAGAGCAGCTTTCTTACTCTATTCAAGCAACAAAACAGAAAAGGAAATAGCCGAAGCCTTCGAAATCAAATCAGTAGGCGCAACTAAGTACATTAGCGGCGTGTCGTAGTGGCTGTCAGCAAAAGAAGTGGAATTGCTTAGGATACCGAGATATTTCTTCCGTTGTGTAGACCTGCCTGAATTGTTTCTCGTTTCTATTTCTTCTGCTGTTTTTTTTCCTTTTGATCTTTGGTATCCGACAGGAGGCACATGTGTACCCCCTGTAAAAAAAAAGAATCCTGCTCCATTAAAAAACAGTCGCCAGTTCGCGATGTACTTTGCACACTCATTCCGTTTTGGTGTTCCTCAAAAGTGCACCAGTACAACCATTGAAACCTAATTCTCGCACTTCTGGCAATTACCCGTGTTTATGCCGTGCTTGTTTTTATTGTTACAGCGATCTCATGAATCTGGCTGCAGCAAAAAAAATCTCTGCCTCTCCCGTAACCAAGAGTAGAGTAAGCATGAAATGTTTACGGGCATAACACATTGCTTGTAGATGGTACTAGTTAAAATCTTGAAATGGGTGTAGTGTTCGCTGTCGGCAGGGCAGGGGCGAGCAGTCTTCTTCTGTGGCGTATCACTCGCAAAGCGATCGCTTTCCGCAAGACGCTAACTATCTCTCGTTTTATCAGGCTCCATTGCTCGGCTTACGCAGCTGTGACCGTGGCGTCATTGTAATGCAGGACGATGCAGAAGCGTAGGCGGACACGACGAGACAAGAATTTCAGGGCCCTTTTCACACTATCTTCTTACTTCTTGGTGTTATGTTTTTGTATATATACCCTTCCGTCCTTCAATAAACCCAGTTGATAGTCAGCGCTTGTCTTGTTGTTGTCCCGCCTTTTTTGCGCTGTTCACCAGTATGAATGCATACCAACTCGCCCAGATCTGAGCCTTACTTGACGAGACGCAGGCCTGACAAGAATGTATATGCAGCGCGTTCGAATACTCCGCGAGCGTGTATACATCTGCCTGCCAGAGGGGGAAACGGCATGACCTGAAGGTTGGTTGCGAGTGAGAGAAGGATGAAAAGGAAAGTGCACGGGCCTGCCATCTGGCTCAAGCCGAGCCACCACCGCTGCCACCTGCAGATAGAAGAGAGTTGAAAGATAAGAGGACAGAGTAAACGACAGAGTAAAGACGCGCGTCGCGACGACCTGAAGGTCCAGCGGCCGGTCTTTTACGTGCGTGAGTGTAGGACCGTAGCGCCATCCTTGGGGACGGCGCGAAAGAGTTCTCCGTTGAAAGCCCTTCTCGCCCTGGAGCTCCCCTCTTTCTCTAAGCGGCCTTCTCTCAAAGCCCCTATCAGATCATGTATGACAACGAAGTGTATCGTGGCATGTATGTGCTTTTTGCACGCGTTATTAGAAATCGGAAATTATAATTCCGTGCATTATGAAATGCACAGCTCGAGTGATATCCTGATGAACATTGAGAAGAGACTGGCAGCAGTTAATTTTTGTGAATCGTTTGCAGAGCAGCCGGCGCTTGTATGCCAGTCCCGTAGGAGGGCTTTAGAGAGTCTCGTTGAATCACGTTAAATCTCGTACGGTGCCCGGATGCTCACGTTTCAGTGCCCGGATGAGTGGAATTCAGTGCCCGGATGTTTGCTCTCGGTCTCGGCGTGACGTCACCACACTGCCCACAACGAGAGCTAAAAGCATTTCATGCTTAAAAAGGCTAAATCACTGATCTTCAAATAAACCATCCTTGCGCCAGGTCTGACCGCCTTCTACTAGTAATTCACTCACATGTCGCGAGTTCAGAATATTCCGCCATCTACTCTCACGCAGGCTTTTTTGTTACTATGTCTGCTGAAATCCTACTGCAATTACATCGCTCGTTCGATGTTTGTTTTTCTCTTGATTTATTACCGAATCGTTTTCCTGTTCTTAAGGCTTTGCACTCCAATCTACGCTGCAATATATGTCGATATTTGAAATGTCGCACCAAGCAATTCATTGATCACAATGCTTCACGCAATTTATTTCGTAATCTTTTCTCTAGGTTTCTGCTCTTGTGGAGCGAGTTACTATTAAGTTGTAGGGTAGACATTGGCCTATACTTACGTGAGTGCCGGTTCCAAACCGGTGCTCTTATTCCATCGTTCCATCTCCCAAATGCAGGCCATTGTGAACGGCATTCTTTTTCGGTCTTCCCAGCTGGGTGTTCTGCTGGCACCTATTACTTCGTCAATTTCTTGCTGCACTCTGTCTTGAATCTCATGTCGCTGGGCCGCACACATAACCATGTGCGCTACTATAGAGCGGGTCGTGCCAAATGTGCCGCCAATAATTAAGGCAACGATATTCCCCACCAGATACCGGCCTGCAATTAAATGATACATCACATTATACCAACAAAAACTACTTTAGCCCAGTCATCGAGTGAACCATCTGCAAACGCGACCTCGGAGTTGAAGGGGTGCTATATTGAAAAGCAATCTCGACTCAGTGTGAAAAATTCCTTTGAGAAAAAGTGATTTTTTTCGGAAGCTGGATAAAAATGATATAAGAGGTGACAACGGTTAGGCTTGGTCTTTCTTATGGAGTTTAATGTTCCAAAGTGACTCGGGCTATGAGAGACTTCGTAGCGGGAGGCTCCGGAAATTTCGACATCCTGGATTCTTTAACGTGCAGTGATATCGCCCAGTAAATGGGCCTCTAGGATTTCACCTCCATAGAAATGCGACCGCCCCGGCAGGAATCGAATCCGCGTCTTTGGAGCCAGCAGTCGCACGATGTAACCACAGGGCCATCACGAAGGCTAACAACGATTAGGCCTTTGTTTTATTAACTCTCGCCGTGAACATGTAGGTTCACAAACGTTAAACATCTGTCGTGCATGTTGATCATGGAATTTATTACTCTTGTTTGGCACGCCAAAAATTCTTACAATTGTCTACTTTGCCCTCAGTTTGAATGCTCAACTGTTATTTCTGACGAAGTGTCTACTTTGAGGCTTTGGATGAGGCTCTGGATGGACAGTGCAACCCCCTCTTAAAGAGGGAAATTGCAATAAAGAGTATCTCAAAAAGGCTCGCCAGAATAGGTAATCAATAGCAGGCCTGCTAACTTAAAAACTTTTTATCCAACTTATACGGCGGCCAATAGCAGCGCCATAAAAATAAGATCAACGGCGCTTGTTATTACAAAAATAGCCTTAAAGGTAGCTTAGTGCAATTGAGGCCGCCAGTAGCAGCTATGCATCATGAAGTCACACCAGTCTCTAAAAACATGATGCGCTGCTAGGCGGCAGTCATAAATGTGGAACAAAATTAGGCGTTATCACGTGGAGACCAAAACGCTGCCACAGACACCCTTCTCACATTGGCGGCGAAGTCATAGTATCTTCCCAAGACTTAACAGAAATCGTGATGCTCTCTTCCAACTATCACATTGACAGAGTTCAGTAATCAACCGCCGCAGTGGCTCAACGGTTATGGCGCTCGGCTCATGAACAGAAAGAGGCGGGTTCCATCTCTGCCGCCGCGTTCGTATTTCCATAGAGGCGAAATGCTAGATGCCCGTGTATACTGTGCGATGTCAATGCACGTTAAAGAACCACAGGCGGTCGAATTTATCGGAGTCCTTCACTATGACGACCCTCATAGCCTGAGTCACTTTGGACGTTAAAACCCTATAAACAAAGAAACATACAAGAATCCAGTTATCGATCGTACATGGTCTGTCCGCAGAATGCTGTAATGAAAAGTAATGAAAACTTCAGCTACAAATACCATATATGTTTTACTTTTACGCGCTCGATTAGTCTTGTCTTGGCCACATGCAATAAACATAACACAGGCCAATGCAGAATTGCATTGGAGCAGAAATATTCATCAGTATATACCTGAAATATGCTGGAAATAGATAAAAACAAACAGTGTTGCAAGAGCAAAATCTAAAAAATATAAAACAAGAATATGCCTGTCTGCCAGGAAGAGGGAATATCACTTCACTCGCGTGAAACCTGACTCCGAAAAGCGGTCTTCTATTCCACCAAGCAAACGTCAAGGGAAAATAATTGAACACATACTATAAGTGAAAACACGAGCCCCATTTAAAAGTGCCCTTTTTTTGCTGCTTAGGTTGTGCCTTTTGCTGGTGGGCCAATATAGAATGCGTAATTAAAGCACAGCACACACAGCAGACACGAACGAGTGTATCCTGTCGTTACGCTGCAATTATTTAAAGCTGGTAGTGTGTTTGCGAACGATATCTCGCGCCTCACTACGAATCCCACGTCCCTCAAGCGAAGAGACGTATGCTATCTCGACCGCACCTGCCCAGGCAGCCAAGCGTCGGCCACTGGAAACTGACAGCGCTGAGATTATGATGCAAAGACGACCCTGGCCAATAAGCGAACTCAAAAAATATTAACTGAAAAGTTACGCTACGGGCGAGTCAAAGGCTTCGGCGATCGTGGTCATTAATGGCAAACCTCATGCGGAGGCAGCATTTTCATAGCGCTGATTTTGTAGACACTCTGACTACCACACCGCTTACTTTGCACGGACCTCGTCTGAGATGGCAATTCTAGGCACCCCACCTTCTGCGGAGAAGCTATGGTCTGCGCCTGCATGCGTGTAGAATCGGAGGAGATCGCAGCGGATCGGCAGACTTGCGTGCCTGGAGGGAGGCCGGTAGATGTCCGGGCGTACATTTACGACAGGGTGCTCCGAAAGGGGCACATTCCGGACCTGGATGATGCAACAGTGCTCTCCAGAGGGTGAATCTCTGGGCACATGGCAATTTTTACGCTCCACGGTTACATGATGCCGGGGTAGGACTTTGTGTCACGGCTATGCGTTAGCTGGAGTTCAACGTCCCGAAGTGACTCAGACCATGCGGTATGCCGCAATGGATAGCTCGGGATAACTTCAAGTACCTGAGGTTCTTTAACTTACTCTGACATCACAGGGTACACAGGCCTATAGCATTTCCCTTTCATTGAAATGCGACCAGCGCAACTGTGATCGAGCCCGCGACCTTGCGAACAGCAGGCGGATACAAAAGCCACTGAGCAACCGCTGTGGGTAGATTAAGAACATTCCCATTGCAAAAATGCTCCCTATATTGACTTGAAAGCGTATCGCTGCTGTTGGAATTCAATGAAGATGTGGGCCGCAAAAAAACAGGAATAAGAAAGCTTACATTGAAACGCTGGGTTTGGACCAACTTTTGCTTCGTCTGCCTCCTTCAAGTAAGTTCGAATAAATTCACGGTCCTGCTTTTCAGATGTGGCAGCCAGGTGATCATTGATCTGCTTCCTGGAAACACAACATTCATACATATAAAACGCGAATGAGCCAAACCAATAACTCATCCCACTATCCGAATTCTTTGGGCATTCAAACTGCTAATAAAATTAGTCATAGCATTCAAAAAGCAGAAAGCACTGTAGCATCGACAGAACGCTTTTGTTACTAATTCATGCAGAGGGGACAAATTCACACGAATAAAAAGCCTTCGGTGAGGAAAGAACTGTTGTTTTGAACAAATTAAAGGAATGCTTAGATACTCGCCCACTAAAGAATAGAACTTTGGGAAGGAGCATCAGAATTCTGCAAGGTAGCCTTGGAACGTATTTATTCAATTATTCTAGTATTCAAGATGCCCTCTCGATATATTATAAAGGGAGTGTTTGTAGAGAGCATAATTATTCCATAGATATGACTATATTAAATAATAACGGATTTCTCAAGCGTACAAGGCCAACATAAGTGCGCTGGTTTAATTCATTGGCACTGCCTGATGAATATCGCTGTTCATAAGCCTTGCTGATTGTTTCATTCTGCTAGCCTTGAAATTATCACTTTCTGTTTGGTGCGATGAATGGAATAAAAAACTGCTACCCTGCTCATTAGAATTATTTATTTGTTTAAATACCTTCAGGGCCAGGAGGGCATTCCAAAAGTTAGTCGAATGCGTGAAGTACAAATATATTAAAAAATAAATAGGCAAGTCTAGAGGAGTAGAAGCTTAACGCGTACATTGTACAATCCACATTATTAAGCCTAAACGCATACTTGAATGAGAAATTTGAACAGGACGACGGTAATTGCGGCAGTTGATGCTGCCGAGCGCTTAACAGGTACTTCCAGTCGCTTAGTGTACTGCATGATGACCCTCCCGCTAGTATGCAAGCATGCGACTAATTAGAAATGTTGCTTCAAAGTTGGGAAACTTTTCAGGTGTTGGTAAGCGCTTCGAAGGCTAATAACGCGTGCTGCCGCTGCATATCATACGAGTTTCCTGAGACACAGCGGCACATTTCTTCTTTATTATTATGTTAGAGTTGCCTTTCTTGCAATTTATTGAGCTTTACGATGAACAAGCGACCTCTCAAATATTTTCCACGAAATCTGTGAAAGGGAGACCTTTTGTACAATTTATTTCTAGGATGACGCAATACCAACTGTCCTATCTCTCTTAATTATTAACGCTATTCAAGCATTATAAACTCTACATTTTACAGATTCTCAGCTTTTCTGCACATCAGCAAATGGCATTACCTTGGCCGCAGTGAGGGGCCGCTTGAAACAATACGGCAATTCGGTACTTGTAATTTGTAGAGTATCTGCGTCAGCAAGGTGGTTATCGTGGCGGAAACTTCATTCTAGATCCCGTAACCCGGTAGCCCTGCCGTCGTGGTGCACGGCTGGTGATCCAGAAGAGCACAGTTCTGTCCCAGCTGCGGCTCTCCCATTTTTATGGAGTAGAAATGCTGGAGGCTTGCGCACTTTGTGATCTCAGTTAATTTAAAGAGCCCTAGCAGAAGAAATAATCCAGAGCACCTCACTGCTTCCTCCCGCATAACCTTATTCGTTTCGGGACGTTAAAGTATATCTCTTACAAACCAGTCATACTTCCAGATGAAAGCTCTGATCTATAAAATGCTTCCTGCCTTCAGACCACTTCCGACGTCCATAGTCAATCAGCAGTATGTACCGAAAATGCTCGATTTGAGCGGTTATTTTTAGATTCCAGAGCTACGCAGCACGGGGTTGAAGCCGTGCAAAACTGCAGACGTTTCTCTAGGTTTTCTTGCCTCCTTATATGTTTGCGTCCACAACGTCTAGATTTACTTGAACTTCAAACTCTTACTAGAACAAACAAAAAAAATATGGGTTCCCTTACAGTGTGAAGTCTTCTAGCTCCTCGATCGCCGCTCTCATTTTACCGCTCCATGTAAACGGAAACATCGTGCATAGTTTCACCAACAGGCGCGGCCAAAACTGGTAGACCTGCCCTTTTTGGATAACTTGGCGTACTCTCGTGACTGCGCTTCTCAGCTGATGGCTCTCGGTGCTGTCTCTGGTCATATGTGCACCGTACAAGAGCGCGGCCGTGATGTTCACGATGCTGTCCAAGAAGTATTGTTCCACCAAAAGCGGCGCTTCCTTGCTTGCTGCGATTTGCTGTGACAGGTGACGCAGCTCATCCTGGGGTATAGGGCAGCAAATATTGTAGAATTCACGTCAGAAATCAAGTGCACCTCCGCGTGATGACTCTACTACGGCGTCGTTGGCTGTGGTTTTCGCAACGTCCATCCCCACACAATTGCAATTGGATACTATTCAATGTGGTCGCACTCTAGTTGCGACGAATGAGGAGCGCACGTACTTTACCATCAACCTCGTCTTAGCGCTTTAAGCTCGGTGGGCCTTAACCTCGCCTTAACATTCCCTTAGCACTCGCGCCAAAAGTCAACACTCAGGATCACGTCGTGCGTGGCACGTCTCAATACAACGAATTCTGTTAAGTACGACTCGTCAACAAGCACAACTGCAGCTAAGCACAGGCCAACGGGAACTTAAGTTTCATCCCCAATTCAACCGAACGTACCAATCCTGTCGTCCACAAACATAGCTTTCTGGCGAAGGTGGTTCTTTTCAGAACATTTGTACGTCGCCGCTGAGCAGCCAACTCCTGGCATGATACCCTCCTGACTATAGAAGCGATGTCTTTTGTCTCGGGGGTGTTGATGCCTGCCACGATTGTCACATTGAAAAGACGGCCGAATATGGGCGCACTACGACGGGCTTAAGCACCTCAAATGCAAGGCATTGCTTGATGACATCTGCAACCGCAGCAAGGGTATCTCGTGAGATAAGGAACTTATAGACGTCCTCAGCAATCACTTAGACAAGGTGCCGTACCTTGTCTTCTTCTAGTATCTGCCGGTTGAAAATGCCACCAAGTTTCAATACTTCCTCGATGTATCGCGTGTGTGTTTCACCGGCTAGGTGGGCTCTTTGGGAAAGTTGACGCTCATCTGGTTTCTTCTTCGCAAGAGTATCTCCAATGGCCTTCGTGATTTCTTCAACAAACCAGCTCCAGGTCGTGAGAGTTTCCTCGTGGTTGTCAAGCCAAGTCAGAGCCGTGCCAGCAAGAAAGCAAACATCGTTGTACAGGCGGGCGGTACACTTCCAACGGTTGTACTTGCTGCACCTTTCATAATGTCACGGCCATTCTTCAATGTACTCTTCGGAATTGACGCAGAATAGGAGGGAATGGTGCACGGTCGTCTCTCCTTCAGCTCGCTGTTCCTGGGTCTGCGTCGCTTGCGTGGTAGCCATTGATATGAGCCCCTGAGGCGATAAAGGTACAAAACCTGCTACACGGCGGCTGCGGCGGGCCACTGGCGAAAACAAGACGTTTTTACCCAGCACCTAGCACCAAATGTAGCGGATGAAATGGTTTTATTACGGGTGAGAGCTCCACAGAGCAACGCTGGCTGCAAACGGCTCAGCGCCCGCATGATCATGATGATGATGATGTCCTCGGGCTTAATGGCACATACCCACGGCGGGGGATTGGCCAGGGTGCATAGCGGATACAAACGCACTCATGTACAGGGAATGGAGTACATTTAAAACTAAAATTTTGGGACGCAGAGCTAGAATTTGTACAAAACAAAAAAATACGGAGAAAGAAAAGTTGTGAATTCACATTCTAGCAGAGGAATCTACCAGGTGAAATTATATAATCGTGAATAGAATCGAACACTGGTTTCAGGGCATATCCCTTGGCGCTTGCCCCGAAGGATAAGAGAATCGGAATAGATAGAGGAAGCCCAAGCCGCGCAAAGGGGATCTCCAAGTAAATTCTACGGAGAGCAGTGAGCCGCCGGCAGGAGAGGAAAAAATGTTCTATAGACTCAATTTCGCCACAAGACTCACAAAGGTTGGAAATCGAAAGCCCCGATCGGCATAAATAAAGATTTAGCCGCGCTATCCTGCAGCGCAAAAGGGTCATGGACACCTCACATTGCCTCCAACTGCACATCTGCACACTCCAAGGAAATGCCAGGTGTTGAAAATCCGCTGCAGCGAGGAGAGGCTCATGGCTCAAGGTGTGGAAACGCTGGAATCACTGAAAGCGTGCTAGAGTCAAGTGAACAGTATTTGGGACGAAAGGAACAATAGGAGCATCAATGGCAGACTTTGCTAAAAAATCAGCCCTCTCATTAGAAACAATGCCACAGTGCCCAGGGACCCAGTGAAAGCGAACTTCTGAAACATGTGGAGGAATAAAAAATTGAAGGGAACGGCTCATAGGAGTATCACTCGAGGTTTCGAGGGCTGCCAAAACAGAAAGGTTGTCTGAGAGTATAATAACCCGAGTGATACTGCAGGGAATCCTTATTAAGGCCAACTCAATGGCCAGAAACTCAGCTACAAAAATAGGGGTATAGTCAGGGGCCCGAAATGAGTAGCTCCAATCAAGAGCCCTTGAGTAAATACCAATAGCGGCCTTTTCATTTTGCTGGGAGGCATCTGTATAGCCGGCAATATGGTTAGGAAAATTGTCTAGGTACTCCTCTATGAGCCCATTTAACATACTGGCGGGCAGGTTCTTAGCATTCCTTGGGAGGGTGTTATCAAAGAAGACTGCCGTGTCAGCCCGCCAGTGGTTGACTAGTACTAAAGATCTCATTGAAACAGAAATATTTGACAGCAGGGAGTTAGTGAACACCACCTGAGGGAGCTTATACCGACGCCAGGGAGTACCAAAGAAGAGAGTTGGGTTCGTTGTAAATATAGGGTTAGCCAATCCAGGAACAGGCTCCAAAGACCTTAAAAATATCCGCACAGTGATAAGCTCAAACCGGGAATTGAGATCAGGTATTCGCGCCTCCAAGTACAGCACAGCATTAGCTACTGATTTAGGCAGACCTAAGCAAAGGCGCAGAGCGCGTCGCTCCATAACAAACAGGGGTTCACGCTTGTACTTTGGGCACCCTGAAAAGAGAACGGAGCCGAATTCAAGGATTGGCCGTACATAGGTCTTATAAAGAAGTAGTAGAGTGTCTCGTCGCATACCGAATCTTTTGTTGCTGATCCTCACCAACCGGCCAAGGGCACGCTCACCCTTAAGCGCAATGCTTCTAATGCGTGGCCGCCAGTCTAATGCGGGTTATATATTGTACCCAAGTATTTTGTTGAATCAACTTGCGGGATGAGGATAGAGTGATACGACAGAGAGATGTAAAGAGGGGTTGCTTGTGGGAAAACAAGGACGGCACACTTGTTCACATTTAAAGTTAACTTTATGCTGTCTAGCCAAACTTCCAGAGCATTTAAATACTCTTGCAGAAATTGGTACAGGATATGAATGTCTTTGGCAGAAGTGAAAAAAGCAATATCATCCGCATACACAAACTTTTACAGCTGGGTGGATAGGGATATCACGCATTAGTATGTTAAACAATAACGGAGAAAGAACGGAGCCTTGCGGGACACCTCTAGACTGGGCGTATGTTGTAGAAGTTAACGTACCCTTAGAACAAAAGAACGCTCTATTCTTTAAGAACTCTCTAATCCACGCAAAGAGGTACATTAGCCAGTTTATGAAGCAAAATTCTGTGTTCAACGCTGTAGTAAGCCTTTGCAACATCTAAAGTAACCAGAGCTGATACCTCATTTTGCCTCATAGCAACCTTAATACGGCTCTCCAAGTCTATGTGCGCGGTCCAAATCGAACACCCCCGGCGGAAGCCAATCTGAGCCTCGCTAAAACCTTGAAGACTCAGAATATGCCTCGTGAGGCGGCTGAAGACTACCCGCTCTACAAGCTTAACCAAATTTGATGTGAGAGCAATCGGCCGAATATTGTCGAGGTCAAAACCCTTCCCCTGCTCTTTCAGCAGTAAAATAATTTTCGCTGTTTACCCATTTTGTGGAATCCAGGCTTTTTCCAAAGACCAGTTCACAATCTGCAAGAGGTACGGGGCAAAGTCTTGCATTAGGATTATAAGCATGCCAACTGTTACTCCGTCAATCCCAGGGGCAGCAGATTGCAGGCAATTAACTACAGACGCTAAATCAGATACAGATACCTTAGTGAAGTCTCCACCCAAATGAAACGGGGTTGATGGAAAGGTAGTGCGAGCTCGAAAACGCACAGCAAGGCCTTCAGCTATGGACTCTAGTTTATCTTTTTCATCCCGAGGTGGCAATACTGTGGACTGAGAGATGTGAGAAGAGGGCAGCACATGAGTACGTTCCATGAATCTATAAAGAGACTTCCGGTTGACAGGATTAGACAGATAGGCGTTCAGGCTGGCATTGTAATCATTGTTCTTAGTTCTTTGTTCTTTATATTGTTTATATTGTTCTTTTAAAAGAGGCTGCAAAGAATTTCTAATTTATCCAGTTCTTTGGGCACTGGTTGTGCGTTAGACTCTTCCATGCAGCTTTCCTTTGACGATAGGCTTTTTCGCAGTCGTCATTCCACCAACTGGAAAGAGTCTTATTTTCAACGCCTGACCGGATTGTAAAGACTGCTCGCCGAGAGGCGTCTAACACAGACTTTAATATTTGAGGGCCCCCGTCAGATTTATCGGAGGGGGCAACAGAATAGAGGGCCTCACCTAGGAGGTTCTTGAAAAGTGTAGTATTTATAAATTTTTCTGGCGAACCAGTCGCCCTGACTGGACTGCACGCAATAGTGAAAGTGATTGGGGAGTGGTCACTGGACGTACCGCAGTCAACTGCACACCACGAAGATACCGCTGTACCATTAACTGCTAGCGTTAAATCAATAGCTGATCGAGAATTAGCCCTCATGTAAGTTATGGCGCGACTATTGTAACAGCACACGCTGTTTGCTGACATCCAAGACCAAAGTAATTTCCCGCTAAAGTCTGATCTGAAACCCCAAATTACATGATGAGAATTGAAGTCCCCAGCTAGAACTACTCGTCTGCTGTTGCGCAGTAACGCATCGAGCTCATCCGTCCTACGGACTCCTGCAGGGAAGTAGATATTTGCCACCGTAACAGGGGCGCACTGCGGAATAATGATTTCAACGGCAAGTATCTCACAATCAGGTCTCATAATTTTGTGAGACACTTTAGCACGATGATACAGTTTCGTTGAAATCAATGTTAGTAAGCCCCCACCCCTGCCGTTTGGGCGATCATTTATAAAAACGAAGAAATTTTTAATTGAAAATGGGCGATTAGGATTGAGCCACGACTCCTGTATTAAAATAATGTCTGGACTATGTTTTAGTATAAGCTGCTGTAAATCGGGGAAAGAAGATGATATAGAGCGACAATTCCACTGGAGAACAGATATTCCCGCCATGATTATTGCTTTAAAAACGTAGCCGCAACAGCCTCTTTCAACACATCTGTTTTCTTTGAAATTCCAGGCGAACTTTTCTTAGTCTTACCATGATGATGGTCAGATTTCGAAGGAGAAGAGGAAGCACGACGCTTCTGAGATGGAGTAGTCATTTCAACATCTGACTCACAAGCGTTAGAGAGGGGGACTTGGTCAGAGTCATTTACACCCACGGACGTGGAGGCAGAAGGGGTGGTGGGCTGAATAGCAGCAGTGGCAGAGGAGGGAGGACAGGTAGACGAGTTGAGGTTACTTAAAGCCGATGAATCAGCCTGCGCGGAAATGACCTGGGACAAGGCATCGCTGAACGTACTGATCATGCGGTCAAGTACGCCAGCAACAGCCTTCTCCACCGCAGCAACAACGGACTTAGTTAAGGCTGCCTCCACATCAGCAGTGGTCTTGCGGGCAATACTTGCGTATGAGCACTGCCGTCTGTCAAGGCGGGCGTATGCATCAGCGCGCGAGCACCTGTCACGCTGAATAATGCCCAAGACGTTCTGCTCATCGGCACACTTCGGGCAGGTGGGGTCGTCAGCTGTGTGATCAGAGTGGCAAAGACAGCAGCTAGGCGACTCAGAAGTGCAAATATCGTGTGCATGATCACCGCCACAAACGCGACAGCGCGTTGCGGACTTGCAAGATTTGGCACTGTGACCGAACCGCCAGCAATTCTTACACTGTAAAGGACGGGGCTGCAGTGGGTCTACACGGTGCACAATAGGCCAAACTTCGATCTCGGACGGACAAGAGTACCCTGCCAATGTGGCAATAACCAACTCCGTAGGTGTTCGAGAGCCTCCAGCCTCTCTGCTGCAGCGGTAAACTGAAAGGATGCCAACACCGGCGTCCTGAAAGTCTGCAAGAATTTCCCCTGGTGTAGCGGAAGGATCCACACCGCGGATAATTCCTTTTACGCAGGCTAGCTGCTCAAGAATGAATACCTTCACCAGTAGTAAGGCGAAAGAGGTGCACTGCAACAAATCGGCAACGCAATCCAAGTGAACCGATTTGCATAGAATTCCTCTCTTGCCAAATGGTCGCACCTCCGAAATCTCAAGATAGCGGCTGGTGGCTGCCTTCAGCTGTTCCTGGATCAATCGAGAGTTTTTTATTTTAATTACACCATCTCCTACAGGTACCAGCACCACAGGGATTAGCTTGACACCGTTTTGACTAAAAGATGCTAGCGGGAGATTTTCAGCCGGTAAACTGGCGAACCAGGTTACCGGACCTGAGCCCGGAGAAGACATAGCCATGGCGGAAAAGCTGGTAAGCCTTCGAACCTACATCCAAAGGGGGAAAGACCTGGCCAAATCCCCCACTCGCGGAACGGCCTCACCAAAATTTAAAGACGGCCAGAAGACGCAGAGGCAGTCCGTGGCAGAGCAGCACCAACGGGGAGGAGAGGGAACAGCAGGGCTCCATGCAGCCGTGGCACACGATGATGTACTCAGCAAACATCAGTCGATCGCCCGCATCAGTCTGCGCACGCCTCCCTCTTCTTTCTCGAACTCCTCAGTAAGACGGAGTGGGAACCAGCCATTGCGCCAGCCTTCGGCGTCGCATGTTAGCGCGACACGTGCGCTGTACTTTTTTGGGGACGAAAGTGAAATCTCGCCCAAGCATCAGTTCTAACAGGCGAGAAAATCGCTGCTGGCACCCATCTGGCATCGCATCTAGTCTCGCAGCTGCACGCACGCCCGCTTGCTGTTGTTGTTGCCCCCCCAGGACTCATAGCGGCGCCTCGTGGAAGGCGCGGTCAAGATTTGAACCTCTCCCATAGCGTTAGAGAATCATTTCATGAGTATAGAAACATTGAAGTACTATGACGGGATCTAGATGGCCCACCTAGGTTGCCAGAGTGGCTGGTTGCTCCGGCCGCTCCTGCTGCGAGGCTTCAAACGGTCGACGCTGGCACTGACGCCAGATAATTTTAGTGCAAAACGGCTATATAACGACGTTTAACCGGTTCACCAGATTTGTGGAAAACTTGACATTGAGGGTGACCTTCGCAAAGCTTAGGTTACTAACAGCCTATGCAGAATTAAAATAAATATTGCCGCTACTGGGGTCGAACCGTGGGCGGCGCGAACAAATCAACTTCGTGACCACTGCAGGAAAGAATTGTGTTATCTCCACAGCCAATAATGCCTAGTCTTAAACTGCAACAGAGGCACGCGCTATGCACTGCACATCTTCATCAACTAATGCTACTATCGAGCTAATATCGTTGGCAGAAGTGCCGACGACCCACCAAAGCAAAACCATGAGTCAACGAGGCTAAACATGTTTTGCAAGTCTAGCCAGTTTAACTACCTTAAATCCCCATCACTTTTGGTCAAATGTTTAGGGGAATCCCCCAAGGTGGAGTAGATTTGTAATAAGGGAGTAATTACTCATTGGCATCCACCCAAGCGCAGCCATACGGCTACAAAGGAAAGCTATACAGCTTTCTCAGAAACTTCGTAGTTAAAGAAAAATTCGTCCTGGTCCGGGGTTCGAACCCGGAACCACCGCCACACCGGAGCAGTCGCTCTACCAATTGAGCTAACCGGGACGGCAAGCTTATGGTAGGGCGAGAGCGAATTGATCAGTAACTCGAAGTGGGAAGAGTGTTGGTCAAATGTTTAGGGGAATCCCCCAAGGTGGAGTAGATTTGTAATAAGGGAGTAATTACTCATTGGCATCCACCCAAGCGCCCCATCACTTCCCCATCACTTTTACTCGACCTTTAGATTCTAACGCTCTCGGCTCAAAAAGTGTGCCTCGGCAGCTCAAACCAGGAAAATAGCATTGAAGGACTGAAAACTTATGGCTGATCCTCCCATCACTTTCCTGCTCTTCTGTTAGCCTGTGTTCGGCGGTAGTGTTATACACTTTTGAGGGTGGAAGATGGATGAAAGCGCTGGATTGTGAGCTCAGTAGTTTTGTGGAAGTAACTGAAAAGCACTACGACGGTTCCCTCTGAAACGAGTCTGTATTCTGAGCCCGTTTCGTTGTTTTGGTGTTATTGGGAAGTGGTTCAACACGTATTATAATTAAATCATCAACAACATAATCAGCCACCCTACGTGAACATCCCGACTAAATGCACTAGTGCTGAACTCTTGTAATTCTTGGCCTATATCAGGTGTGTCCATCTTTCCCTCCCAATCTTTCTCATCCCATAATCCCAACATATTTCCGTCCTTACCCTCCTATGATTACCCCCTCTTGGAGTCCACTGTGTTACCTTCACGGGCCATCAATTATCGTCAGTTATCCGGTACACACATGTATAATTAAGGTAGCATATAACTCCCTTTCATTTGTTGCATCGGCTCTCTACTTGATTTTATATCTCTTAACGCTACCTGATATTTTTTTCAATAGTTGGCTGCGATCTCGTCATTATTTGTGAAACCCTCCCTTTCTGGCCTGTACTTCTTACCGACAGGTGTGCACTGACAATGTACCGCTACTGATTGGTATCTGGATATTGTTATGTAGAGCTTAACAACAGGAGAGCAAAAATGTCGACAATTGAAATTCGAAATACAGGAATGCTCATTGTGGGTGGTAAAGCGCGAAACAGACGAAAGAACAAAAGAAAGAGGCACCACAGATGAGCCCTGTGGTTTCTCTTTTCTTCTTTAGTCCCCTTTGCGCTGTATGACCCACAATGAACTATTACCAACTCGCCAAGCTGTCCATCCTTATACAGAAATGCGTTCTTCCAGAACGAACGCAGGGGAGACTGGAATAAAAAGAAGGAGACTGGAGACTGGAGAGGGAGACTGGAACAACAAGTCATCCCAATTTTTTTTCGTTGCTCTATCACAATTTCTTTTCTCCTCTTCATGTTTTCGAACCAACTACACCTCTCTCCTCTTTTAGGAGTGATTTTTTTATTCCTTAAGAATATGAGCGAGTGGCTGATTTATCCTGCACGTCGAAGAGCCAAATTTAGACTTTAATAGCTCCGAAGCAGGAACCAAATGATACAGCGGCTGAATTTTAGCCAGTCTCATGCGATTCACACCTCAATTATACGACACGGTTTGAAGATGCACCATTCTTGCTTGCCATGTTTCGTCAAGGCCCATAAGACATCGCAATTCTTCAAAACTTACAGCCAAAGCTATCGTATGGAGCCGCACCCGGCCGACTCAGAGTGGAGGCTGTGAACGTAGGTTAATGTAATGGCCCCGCGACTGGGTTGTTCGCAAGAGCAGGTAAACGTCACGACTAGTCACGTGTCGTCACGGCACCAACGCTACCGACGCAACCGTGGATCCGCTGCTATTGTTTTGGTAGCTAACGTGGCCGCAAAGACTGTACTGTAGATCTCAAACATAACGAAAAGACAGGCAGAAGAACGCAGACAGACAGATTTCGCTGATCTTTGAGCGCTGTGCAACAGAGTATAATAAAGGCTTCGCATTTTTCTTGAAGGCTTAAACTTGCAGGTACACTGTGTTGTTCCCCATATTTTCGAAATTACTTTGATCGCATTTTAACACTGGGTTAATCTCCACAATATATATACACCTTACCGCAATACGTCCCTCCATCATTGTGCTGAACCCAATGCTATGTTGCATTCTCAAGAAAAATCTTCTGTTCGTCTTCCATAGATCACCGGATTGGAACGAAAACCCTGAAAATTACATGCAAGTCACTGTTTATTTTGCACTCAAAGTTTTTCATCTTCATATTACCTCTAAGGCGTATTTGAACGCACTTACAAGGATTCCTAAAATGTGGAGTTTTTAGCACTTGGAGGTATCCGGCGGTCATCAGCGCGAATATTTTACAATTATTATCCACTGCAGTGACCAACAATGACTAACAACCCATGACCATTGCAATAAACAACATCTTGCATAGTTTACGCATGGCTCGAAGATTAATCACTTAAAAGCGGTGAAATCCTGCAGGCTTAACTAGGGCAGCACCCTCAGTTGCGCCGAATGAACCTAAACCGAAATCATCACCGCCTGTCATGAAAACAATGTTCTGGAAAAATTCACCATTTATTGCCAACAAATACACGAACATTGTTTCCAGTAGTAACGTTATTTTTTAGGACAGCTGCCTATGCAATCATCCCACTAATGTTAAGGCGAGTTGTACCGGTCCCAGTTTATGTCATGGTGAACAACGCCGCCACGCTGAACGCGAGTGCTAAGGCCCCAGTTTCATACACGCTCCCAATAAAGTGCGGCACGAAGCGCTTCTGCTCTTCGGCTCCCGGGTCTCTCTTTCTTCCAATGCCAATCGGCTAAGGTGCCACAAGATCCGGTCTACCTCCTTCTGGTCTCCCCTACTCTCTGCCTTGCTGCCGCTGCACTACTCTGTTCTATTCGCCCCTATCCTTGATCCTGTTGGCGCCTGTCTTCATCGTTGTTGCTTTGTAACTACTTTTCATATTTGTGTATAATATCAAAAAGTAATTTCCAACTTGAATAGGGACCCAATCAAATAATCAATCTTTGTGTTCCAACTGCTTCTGCTGCCTCATCTATTGACTATGCATGTCATATCATACGAAGATGGAAACTTCAAGCCTTTCGCAGCCGTTCTCTTTTGCCTTTTGCCGCTTAACAGCTTTTCTTGAATCGCAACATAGGTTTCACATGTACGTAGGATGCGATTGTTGTGCGCCGCTGCACTGAGGCTGGGAGGAGCACCGCGTGGCATCGCAATTCGGTGGCCTAAAATGGGGCTCCCTTGAGTGTGCCACAGCGTATACACGTGAGTTGTACGAGGTGTCCACACTTTTTTCACTGACAAGTGGATGATATGCCAAGCAGCTACCACGCTGCGCTGTGGCTACGCGATTCCTGCGATAGAAGGTAAAGTTCTGCAACCTCAAGCCGGCAAAAAACGTTAGCTGTATCGTACAGAGCGAGCTGACCTGATGCTGCAGTACCTATCTAGGCACCTTTATTCGTCAGGTTGCGTTTTTTCTCCCTTTCTGGAGTGCATTAAGAACCGTAATGTGGCACGTATCAAGACTGGAGACGAGCTGAGCATAACTAACCGACAACAGTCGCCCGCGTGCCTTCTGGCGAAATGTTGTAATCAAACCGCGGTCTCAAATTATCGTAATCGTCGCTGCTCTAAATTCGTATTTTCCAAAAAAATGCATTCCGATGACAGGACATTAATTTTTATGGAGCAAGTCCATCTTGAATTTGGCCAAATTCCGCCATGGCAAACGTTAGCCTCTACTTCAGGTGAGGTAAGAAACCCATTTCTCATGCATTTCACCCAAGATGAGCCGAGCGCCAGGCCTGGGGACCGGGATCGAACCCCACCAGCTGGCACTGGGGATCGAACCGGGCGCCCTTATCACTCCTGCTGCATGCGAGGAGGATGAAATAGATGGGAATCACTTTTAGCTGCCCTATCGTCTTTTGCTTCAAATACACTCAAAAGGGGCTTGAACTCTCGACAGGGGTCGATTGATGGCACTAGTTAAAAGTATCTATAGGTCGCCCAACACCACCTGCTATCCTCAACTCAGATCAGAAACACAAAAAAACAGCAAGCCTCAAGACGGATTCATTTGCAGGAGTGGGACAAATTGAACATTATACCGTACTACTAAGAAGTTTGGCAGTTCAATGTTACAGCGCCAAGCACAAAAAACTGAGTGGTTTGCGGCCAATAAGCACGGTGGAATATTCTTCCACCGTGCCAATAAGTTCTCGGCAGCGGCAGTGGCGAGCTACGGACGGGCGTTTTTGACAAGTCCCTGTGCTCTTTTCCCGGGAATCGGTGGCTTTCGGATCCTGCATCACAAACACTGCGCAGCGTTATCTTCGTCCACTGGCTCGCCCCCCTTTAACAGCAGTTCGGCAGCGGCAGTGGCGAGCTGCGGACGGGCGTTTTTGACAAGTCCCTGTGCTCTTTACCAGGTTTGTGTGGTTCGAGTCCTGCTGCCACAAGCTTTGAAAGCCCCTGGCTATGCTGTTTTGATGCTACATCGGGGGCCGGAACCTCACGACAGTGACCTGCTTTTCTTGGACGCCCAGGAATCGGTGGCTTTCGGATCCTGCATCACAAACACTGCTCAGCGTTATCTTCGTCGACTGGCTACGCCCCCTTTTAACAGCAGTTCGGCAGCGGCAGTGGCGAGCTACGGACGGGCGTTTTTGACAAGTCCCTGTGCTCTTTTCCCAGGTTTGTGGTACTTTTTCCACACTTTTCTTCGCTGCGTATGCTCAAACCACTGCTGCTGCCAAGCTTGCTAGATTGTTTTTGTTTTCTTTTTTTGCTGTTGTTTCCTACGGAGTGTGCTACATTATAGCTTGCCATGAGTGACTCAGAAAAGGAAATTTGTTTGGCCTGCAATCTTGAGATTGAACCTGCTGATAATATTCTTAAATGTAAGCTGTGCGCATACCCATACCACGCAGAAAATTGTTTAGGGTTAACAGATGCGTCTGCGAAGACCAGAAGTGGGAACTGCCGCAAAAATTTTGTTTGTCCGACATGCAAAAAAGCGGCTTCCCGTAGTGGCGCGGCGAATACAAAAGACGCGTCTCAGTACTTCAATGTAGCTGCCGCGTTCGCTGAACTGAGTCGCAAGCTCGACGCCCTCTTGCCACTTAAGGAACAGGTCGACAACATTGAACACTCAATTCAAACTATGTTTGATCACTTTGATGATATCCTAAATCGTCTTGACAACCAGGATAAAGAGATTGTACAGATTAAGAAAAGGCTCGAACATGTAGAAAACGCCAATAATGGTGAAGAAATATGACAGCTGCATGCTGATATAAATGACCTTGAGTTTAGGAGCAGGAAAACGAATCTGGAGATACATGGCATGCCGGTAACTGACCAGGAAAACATCCTCCAGAAAGTCAATGAGGTGGCTAAACTAGTTGATTTAGCAGAGATCGAGGAGAGCGATGTTGAGGCTTGTCATAGGCTCCCATCTAAGCCAAGTAAAATGCCTGCTATTTTAGTGCGGTTTGAAAGGAAAACACTCAAAGATGAGTGGATGAAAAAGCGAGCTTTGCTCCGAGAGAAGGACAGCAATCTGTACATCTGTGACAACCTGACACGCCGAGCAAAGCTTCTTCTCTCAACAACTAAAGAATGGGTCAAAAGCAATAGCTACCGATTTGTTTGGTGTTCAAACGGCAAAGTCCTCATCCGCAAGAAGGAAGGCGACAACGTGGAGGTTGTTACCGATGCACGCGATCTAGCTGACTTTGTCAACTGATAATTTCCTGTTCAGTGCAATGCCATACCACAACTTCTATCATGGCTGCAAGCGTACGTTATCTGTTACCCAGTGCTATTAGCCACACGTTGCTCCCACAGTGGCTGTGTTCGTCTATTGAAATGCTTCCATCTCAATGTGCGATCCTTAAACAACAAACTAGATGAGTTTCAAATTTTACTCCAGAGTTTTGGCTTTTCGTTTGACTTTGTTATGATTTCAGAATCATGGCTGAATACGAATAACTTCAATTTGCTGTCATTTTCAACGTTTTCTATGAACCGGGATGGTCGTCGAGGTGTAGGAGTGTGTATTCTTCCTAACAACCGAATTGAGTGTGACATGGTGGAAGACCTACGTTATGTCTTCAGATGTGGAAGTTGTTTCTGTAATAACCAATAATACTGTGTTTTCTGTGTTTTATAGACCACCGAGCGGTGGCATTTCTTTGTTCTTTGAATACATCGCGTCCTTTCTTACTTTTATAAGCGAACATAATTATGAGTTGGTCATAAGCGGTGATTTTAACATAGACATGTTATCCAATGCAGCAAATAGTGTCAACTTCGGTATAATTCTGCGCAGCTTCGGTTTGGCGATTACTACCAAAGAGCCGAACCGTATAACCTCGAGTCTCGAAACACTTCTTGATCTATTTGTCACCAATATCAATCCTTCATCCATAACATCTGGGGTAACTTGTTGTGATTTGAGTGACCACATGGGAATCTATTTATTCTGTCAGACTGTGAAACCCAAATTCAGAAAGCAGAATGCATCTTTTCTCCAAGTCATAACAGCAGCATCCCTCGACGCTTTTCGTGCGGAGATGTGCGGTGTAAACTGGAACGTTGTATATAACAAAACCAACGCGAATGACGCTTATCAAGCCTTTGCAGAAAAGTTTAACTCTATATATAACAAGCATTTCCCTCTTAAAAACAAACGAAGAGGTAGAAACGTACGGCAACCATCGATATCACTAGAGCTACTTGCGCGTATAAAACAGAAGAACAAACTGTAGAGTTCTTTTGTTGTATCAAAAAACATTTCTATTCTTGAACAATTTAAGAAATACAGAAATAAGTTAAACAATGACATCCGCAATGCAAGGAGACATTATTATGAGAATTACTTTGGCTCAGTCGACCGTCCTGACATACTTTGGACAAAGCTGCGATCCCTTGATGCCAAGTATGTCAACGCTACCATTGATAAGGTGACCCATGACGGAAAAGATTATGTAGGAGAAAACTTAGCCGAAGCATTTAACACTCATTTCACACAATATGTTCAACCTGCATCTGAACTGCACCATAGATCTATCTCTAGGTGCCCTGCCACTCTTTTCCTTGCACCTGTTGATGAAAGCGAAATTATACAAACATTCCATGAATTATCAAACTCCACTTCTTGTGACGTCAACAACATCCAGATTCGCCCAGTGAAATATATCATTGAATACATCTCTACTCCTCTTGCTTATATATATAATCTATGTCTAGAAACCGCAACCTTCCCCTCAGATATGCAAATAGCAAAGGTGACTGTCCTGTATAGAAAGGGTAATAAGAATGACTTTGGTAATTACATACCAATTAGTATTCTTCCAGTATTTTCTAAAGGTTTAGGAAAAATCGTGCTAATACGAATGGAAAAATTTCTGCAATCTCATAACATAATTACTAGTTCACAGTATGGATTCAGACAGAATAAATCAACAGAGCTTGCCCTTCTTCACGAAGAGGAATATATATTAGAACATTTTGAAAACAAAATTTTAGTACTAGGCATATTTGTGGATTTCACGAAGGCGTTCGACAGGATTAGTCACAGTATTCTTTTGGAAAAGCTTGAACTATACGGAATACGAGGACAAGCTTTGCAACTCTTGAAATATTATTTATCATCTCGAAAACAATATGTTCAGATTAGAAACTTCAAATCATCACAACGCTCAGTTAATACCGGTGTCCCTCAGGGCAGCATCCTTGGCCCTCTGCTGTTCAATCTCTACATTAATGACATTGTAACTATTGACACTTCCGCCCGCTTTATCATTTATGCCGACGACACTACTATCCTTATACCTGGTGATACCTGTGACGATCTAAACATGCATGCTAATCGCATATTAAAGAATCTAGAGGAATGGTCAGGCTCAAATTTTCTTTCAATAAATGTGTCAAAATCCAAAGCTGTAATTTTGCGTCCGAAGAATAAAACTTGTAGTGCAGAACTAGCTCTCTCTTATAAATCACAAGAAATTGAAATAGTAAAATCATTCAAATCACTTCGTGTTTATTTTCACGAAAATATGCTGTGGGATGACCATGTCAGTCATGTCATGTTGAAGGCATCTAAGGTTATAGGTTTTCTATCACGCCACAGACATATTTTACCACAGACAGTCAAACTTCTCTTATATAATTCCCTGTTCTGTTCACACCTAAACTACTGCACATTAGTGTGGGCAACAACAACACATACTAACTTACACAAGACATTAGTACTTCAGAAAAAAGTTATTCGTATAGTTTATGACTGGCCCGTTAGACACACAACTCAGGATTTGATAACTAACCTCAGCATTATTACCATATTAAACCTCTATGCTTACAGACTGCTGCGCGTGTATACAGTTCAGCAAAAGCGCCATGTTGACACCATTTCCTTTATGGCTCCTTTGCATCAGTCCGATTCACCATATCCGCATCGCCACAAACCACAATGGGTTTTACCATTCACAAGAACTAGCTACGGTCGTCAAAGACTTAATTACCAACTACCGTATTTACAAAACCAGTTAATTGAAGCAGACGTAAACCTCCGTGAAATCACTATCTCCTCTCTGCGTAGTATGATTGTTCATTTGGTTAAGTGCTAATACATCAACTCCTGTTTTATGAATTGCTCTCCACCCTTTTTGTTATTTGATTACTGGTCGTCTACTGTGCTGATACCCCTTTTTCGTTGCTGGTACCCCCTTTTGATTTCTGCGTATTCTGTTCGGTTACAGACATTGCTTATATTGATGTTTTTATTCATTTATGACTTGATGTTCAATTTAGTTCTTCGTTTTATGTTCTTAATGACTTGATGACTTGATGTTCAATTTAGTTCCTCGTTTTCTGTCACTGCCGTCTGAACAGGAGAGGAGAACTCCGTCAAGCGGATAGCCGCTTTTTTTCTGCCCTCCTCCATCAAATTGTATTTGATTTGGTGGAAATAAAGCATTATTATTATTATTATTATTATTACACGTTGATTGTCTAAAACGAGAGTTGCAAGTAGCAACTCTTCTTGCCAGTGACTACTGTCCAGAAGAAATGGCACAAGACAGTATTTGCCACACTTGTGATTTTTGACCGAACCTCTACGGTAGCATTTCTACAAGTACGAACCACAGAAGCGCCCGCGTGCTAAATGTTGGCGCCTGATATTGAACGCCAATTAGACGAACCTAATACAGAGTGGCCACACAGGTTATAAGTGCATTAAGTTCAATTGCAAGACATCTGAGAAGTGGACTGCGGAGCCGTGCTCACGCTCAAAACTACGTTCTCAGCGATTCCACGTTATATCATGATCATATCGTATCATGCAGCTTTCGAGCTAAGAGTGGATCACTTCAATATACGCGCTGCGCAGAGAAGTAGCAGCATCATACATCTTCGGCACGAGGTTGCTTGGGGTGCTACCAACAGCAACAAGAATTCACCGCCGTACATACATCGGCAGCACAGCCCAACAATTGTCGTTGACTCTACATGAAGCGCAAGATCGACCTAGGGAGCAGGCAAGGCATTCGTAGCGCTTGGAGGGGCTCGACTAATGGGCATGCAAACAGTGCTTTTCAGTTTTCTCGTTCCGCAGGTAGGTGGCACTGAGTACCACTTCGGACAACCTTTTTATAGTCTATTACTTATTTCTAAACTAGTACACTGTGGCAGATTATGGCTGCGTTAATATGAGATTCTTTTTTCACAATTAGTAGCTGTGAGCCATCTATGGCCAATGAGGCGCAACGCGATAACATTGCCTTTTACAGCATTAACAATGGACTCGAGTGGCAGGAGTCGCGTGTTTACTGGACCTATTCATTCAATTATGACTCCAAGCTACTAGTTGAACTTGACGCGATAGCACTTCAACACATTGTTGCAGCAGTTCCGTACTGAACACTCAGTAGGCATGGTATTTTTGAAAGCCGCTAGTATAGCCCGAGAGCGCACTGCCCTGCCACCGTCGCCTATAAAGGCGTGAGCTCTGACCATCTGTATCTGCAGGGTCGTTCACACTTAAGCGGAACGCCCGAGATCGCGCCAGCGTAACGCGCAGCGCCGATGCACCAGACCATAAGGCGCATGCAAACGAAGCGGCAGGCGATGCCAAGGTAATATCCAGGAACCTCTGCACTACCTGCGCTACTCTACATCGATGCTAGGCTGGACTGATTCCGATGAGGTTCCGCCATTTCCCGCAACACGCTCGCTTCTTCATGCCAAAAGTGTCCACTTGAACGTAACCGTTGAGAAACAGTAGCAGCTCCAAACATCCTCGGCAAAAAGTATCCCTTTCTTATGGTGCTAGTGACCTTAACAAGAATTTACCGCTGCGCACGTGTTTGCGACCCTGTCGAACTTTTCTTGTTCTCGATTTAAGAAGAGGAAAATCAAACCGGGGTCACGCAAGGCATGCAGAACATTCGGGAGAGGGACGTTTGCACGCGGCCCGTTTCACCTTACTCTTAGCCCCGCTGGTTGGCGCTGAGCAACACAACGCACAGAACTTACGTGGCGGTTCACTTATGCCGACACTTGCAGACTGCGGGAGAGTATGGCTGCTTTGTTATAGAATTCATTTCCATATTTACCAGCTCTGAGGCGTCTGATGTGAAAGAGGCGGACACGTGGAAACATTAATATCGCAGCCTTATTAAAAATAATTTGCAGTTCGAGTGGCAGACTAGGAGTGTGAATTAGCCCCATTCATGCTATGGGGACCCCAAGCTGCAAGGTTAAGTTGAGGCGATAGCGCTTCTTGAGAATGTTGAATAAGCAGCATAATAAGCTTTCAATGCGCTTGGTTTTTAAACAACTTTTGGTAACCATGATTTGGCGCTACTCGCGACATGTAATGTGAAAATGTAAAAGTGGTAAATAAAGTTGCGCGTGTCATCTTTCTTGACGACAAACTTTCACACGTGTTTTAGAACGCCCATGCATTCAAAATGGTACATACATTGTTGATTTTATAGTCTTTTGCGAACTCTGCATTTTCGCATAGCATTCATAGAACTGCGTGCCATGACGCGTTATTTGATCATCGGCCCCACTTACCCAGATAGTACTCACTGCCGAAAATAATATTATTTGGACGGTCTGTGAACTGCTTTCCACGGCAAAACTTTTTGATGCTTTCCAGGTCGTTAACGAGAACCACATCTGTAGAGTACTGCCTTAGTCTGAAAAAGCAGGAAACAGAAAGAAAACGTCAATCCAAACTTTTTCAGCGCGCTAAAGCGTTGTGTTAAAATTCTTCGCGTCCACAGTGAGAACAGAATCTTACAGCGGTTCCATGTTTACCTACCAGCGAGATTCCTTAGCGGCTATATTTATGAATGTCTCCCCCAGTTCTGAAAAATAATTACCTGTAAGAGCCGAAACTAAACTGCTCGCAGAATTGGATAAACCTGTATACATGAAAGCTATTACAACGATGTCAGGGTGAGAAACATCTCGTACTTTAATCGGACGTACATGTGATGGAACGGGGATTAGAGCCATAAGCCCATTACACTGTTAGCAGGAAGTGGCCGGATTCTTCTCGAATAAAGCAAACTGGTTTATTTAAGGATACAAGAACACAAGAAGTTAAGGATACTACAGGAAGATAACGGTCGTTGACGTAGGAGGTTCGGCAGATCTGCAGAGTTGAGAGGGCTTTGCCGACGCGTCTCATTTCGTAGGCGTCTCTCGGTCCTCTCCTAGGCCTCGCTTCGTGGTGTCACCTTCTGGCCAGCCGAGCGGGACGCGCGCCGGCGTTCTGGGCAGAGCGCTAACACTTCCCTTCCAAAAATTTCGCCTGTCCTCAGGCGCACGTTGTCGACAGCAATTCTTTGCCGTGCTGGGCGTTCTTCGCCGCGTACTTTGTGGCTTGCGTCCAGCTCGTTCGAATACGCCTTCGCTTCCATCTAGGGAGACGATGCGACTTGTGCGAAGCGCCGTGTTTGTCTCGTTCGTTTCGTTTCTTGGTCCAGGGCGTCGGGCTTGCACCGTGATGCTCACCGATACGACTGCGTCGTCGTATCCACCTGGGGACCTCATACGACTTATGCGAACTGCCATGTTTGTCTCGTTCGTAACGTTTCTTGGTCTAGGGCGTCGGGCTGGTTGGATCGTTCCGCATCCTGCAGCGCTTTCGTCGCGGCGTTGCCTTCATGGATGGGCCAGCTCGTGTTGGCAGCGGTCGCTGCACCGCAGTGTCCGTGGAACGGACGCGGGTTCCATATGGTAGTTTTGAGCCCTTTCAGTGGCTCGCTCTCGGTGACACCGGCTGCTGCACCGTAGTGTCCGTGGCAGGGACGCGGGATCCATAGTGTCATTGGGAGCCCGTTTCGTGATCTTCTCGCGGCGACACCGTGTGCTGCACCGTAGTGTCCGTGGCAGGGGCGCGGGTTCCGTCGTGTCGTTGGGAGCCCATTTCGTGATCTTCTCGCGGCGACACCGTGTGCTGCACCGTAGTGTCCGTGGCAGGGGCGCGGGTTCCGTCGTGTCGTTGGGAGCCCATTTCGTGATCTTCTCGCGGCGACACCATATGCTGCACCGTAGTGTCCGTGGCAGGGGCGCGGGTTCCGTCGTGTCATTGGGAGCCCGTTTCGTGATCTTCTCGCGGCGACACCGTGTGCTGCACCGTAGTGTCCGTGGCAGGGGCGCGGGTTCCGTCGTGTCGTTGGGAGCCCATTTCGTGATCTTCTCGCGGCGACACCGTGTGCTGCACCGTAGTGACCGTGGCAGGGGCGCGGGTTCCGTCCTCTCATTGGGAGCCCATTTCGTGATCTTCTCGCGGCGACACCGGCTGCTGCACCATAGTGTCCGTGGCAGGGACGCGGGGTCCATCGTGTCATTGGGAGCCCGTTTCGTGATCTTCTCGCGGCGACACCGTGTGCTGCACCGTAGTGTCCGTGGCAGGGGCGCGGGGTCCGTCGTGTCGTTGGGAGCCCATTTCGTGCCTCGTCCATGTCCACAGTGGCTGCTGCTCAGTGCTGTCACTCGTACCGTGTGCACCTGGCGCATGAAATGGTGACTCACTCACCGATGGCTGTACGGAAACCAGGGTAACGTCGTTCGAGGGGTAGAACGTGATGTCGACTTTCGCCGCACGGCGCCAATCCGAACCCAGAATCAGGTCCATGGCACTTGGCAAGGGAGCGATCACGACCTCTTCGAGACGCACGGTCGATGATCCGACGGTCACTTCCAAGGTGGCCACGCCCGCTGGACTGATGCATCGATCAAGCACTTCTATCTCTTCGGGAGATGTCCAGGGTCGGGGTCGAACGTCGGGTCCAACGGAGCTCTCGTTGAGGACGGGCACGTTCGACCCGCTGTCTATGCAGACTCTCGCCGGTCGGTTTTCGATGAAGCCCTTCACGAAAGGTAAGGTGCCGCCCATCGATTGCAGGAAACAGTTCATTTGCCTGTTTGTCGGCCCGATACTGAGTGCTTCGTCAGTTCTGGATCCTCGGCGTCGTTCTGCACGGATCGTGGCTTCTGTTTTCGGCCTTGTGCAATCCCTTGACAGGTGCCCAATGTTGCCGCAGTTGAAGCAGGCTCGTGCTCGCATGGCTCTACCTGGTTCTCGTTAGTCCCGCCGCGTTTACTGCTCGCCTGGATCACTGCGTCCGTCGTCCGCCGCCGCTCTGGACTCGTCGCTGCTCCTCCCCTGGTTCCGCTGCCCCAATGCAGTTTTTCGGAATTGCGCCGTTACTGCCTTACGCCGCCTGGTGGCGAGTAGCGCTGCGCGGTCGATCAGTTCGATGACGCTGCTGCAAGGCTGTGCAGCGAGGGGATTAGCCCAGGTGTCCGCGTTGATTCCACTGAGAATCAGCGAAATTCTTTCTTCACTCACAAGCGGGTAGGGGGGCTTGTCAAGAAGAGCATTTTTGGAATACATTTACTCGACGACGGTCTCCGAACTGCGCAGTCTTCGAGCAGCCTGCAGGTCCAGAAACTCTTGCATTGTGAGCCTCCGGTCGAAACGCGTGGCGAAGGCATGCTTCCAGGAGTCCCATGTTTCGTAAGTCATACCGTAAGAGCTGTGCCAGTCCTTCGCAGCTCCTTGCAGCCGAGTTGCCGCCCTTGTGAGCGTCAGTGATGGGGAAGTGGGCCAATGCAGCAACGCGCTCCACTTGCGAGATCCAAGTCCTTGCGTTTCGTTGAGCACTACCGTCGTACTCGGGGATGGCGGACGCTGTATCGTTCGTAGACTGGATCAGCACGGGCGAAGCTGGCGCTGACATTCTCGTCAGTGCCTCCGTCATCTGTAGCTGCGCACGAGAGAACATAGCCACAACTTCGTTCAGGCTTGGCGTACCCTCGGGAGCTGTAGCGGCATCGTTTTCAGGTGAGGACTGAGGAGGTGTGCCGCGATCGGTCTCTGCCGGCCGTTGGTTTGCTGCCTCGGTAGGGGCG